>NC_090764.1:18722063-18947063 GCF_036898095.1 Palaemon carinicauda
GGCGACGGAGAAACGGCACCAGAGGGAATGCTAACGAAGGGAAAAGCAAGACGCCACAGAAGAAAAAAAAAATCGCAGTGACAGACTTGCAAGAATGTCTTTACAATAAAATTTTACTATTCTACGCATCCTCCATGGACCTAAAAACAATTGTTGAAAGTTTCGAGACAATCCCCATATTCTAAGTTATTTTTCAAAAAGTTTCATGACAATTTTCATATTCTTAATGAATATTTTGAAAGTCAAGACAATCTCCAAATCCTAACCAAGAAAATAGTTGAAAGTTTCAAGACAATACCTGTATTCTAAGTTATTAAAAATAAAATTAAAGACAAACTTCATATTCTAAGACACTGAATAAATGTTTGAAAGTTTCAAGACAATCTCCAAATTCTAAAACTGATTAAATATTTGAACGTTTCAAGACAAATCTCCAAAAATTCTAAGATTGATTAAATATTTGAAAGTTTCAAGACAATCCCGGTATTCTACGACAATAAAAATAGTTGAAAGTTTCAAGACAATCCCGGTATTCTACGACAGTAAAAAAATAGTTGAAAGTTTCAAGACAATCCCGGTATTCTACGACAGTAAAAAATAGTTGAAAGTTTCAAGACAATCCTGGTATTCTACGACAGTAAAAAATAGTTTGAAAGTTTCAAGACAATGCCGGCATTCTCGACAGTAAAAAATAGTTGAAAGTTTCAAGACAATCCTGGTATTCTACGACAGTAAAAAATAGTTTGAAAGTTTCAAGACAATGCCGGCATTCTACGACAGTAAAAAATAGTTGAAAGTTTCAAGACAATCCCGGTATTCTACGACAATAAAAACAGTTGAAAGTTTCAAGACAATCCCAGTATTCTACATTAAAAAATAGTTGAAAGTTAAGAAAATTCCAATATTCTACGACAGTAACAAAAAAAAAATTGAAAGTTTCAAGACAATCTCGGTATTCTAGGACCGTTATTCGTTGCAACGGATTCGGTGATACACCCGCTAAGAATAGACTGCATTGCCGACAAGGGGATCGGCTGTAATCTCCCGGATGTCTCCTACGTTACTGCTGAAATGGAGGGAGGGGGGTCCTACTCTCGACTTCTTTCAAGTCTGCTAAGATTACTTTTTCCTTTTCCAGTTAATCTTCATTAAGGTTTATGTAAAAGACTTATTTAAATGTCCAAAACTATCGTAAAGAGAAAATTCTCTCCTCTCTCTCTCTCTCTCTCTCTCTCTCTCTCTCTCTCTCTCTCTCTCTCTCGATCGAAATAACTTTGCTCCTTTAAATCCAGTATACTGACTTGAACAGTGAATCATATACCTAGTTGTTAGTCGACTTATGTGGTCAATGAGAGAGAGAGAGAGAGAGAGAAGAGAGAGAGAGAGAGAGTAAAATAACTGTTCCCTCAAAATTCCTAATTAATTTAACTTTTCACTTCCAAAAAGGTATCACAGTAGCAACAAACAAATTACAACGAAATTCTATCCATTAGATTACAAAACTACTGATAATTCCCAATGTTTTATTGTATTAATAATAGCATTATTGCATACAAACATCAGCAGTTACGCAATAAAAAAATAAAACTACAGTATCTATAAAGAATGCAAATATAAAACAAAAGTCAGGAATAAATATAGAATTATTACACAACCGCTACGCAAAAAAAAAAAATTAAAACTACAGTATCTATTTCTAAAAAATTCAGATATTACACTAAAGTCCAAAAACCAAACTATTTTCAAGACAAGAGGCCTAATTTCCCAGTTGTTATAATAAAAATTTTGTGATTTTGTGAAGAAAGTAGGATTCATCGTGCATGCAACGCTCACCGTCTACTAAAGACGAGAAAAGCTCTCACTCTAACTTTGACCTTTGCAATGATGGGTCACTCAATAGAAATATCATAAACAAAAATAAACTGAAAACCTCCAGTGAAGAGTCTGCTTCATATCCTCCTCAGTCACTTAACAGTAAAGAGTTTAGTGTTAATTACTTCGTTAGTCATCATCATCATTTACTGAAAGGATCCTCAGACTTAAATTGGTTTGGCCGCTATGAACTTAAACCCGGATTTCCTAAAATGGTGATTCTTTTATATGAAATCTTCAGTGTGTGTTTATTTTTGAAGTTAGAGCTTGAATCTTTAACAATATTACCCTAAAAGTGGTGATTCTTTCAAAAGGAAATCTATCACTAACATGTTTATTCTGAAGTTAGGCCTTGAATCTTAACCAGGATATCCCTAAAATGGTGAATCTTTCATAGGAAAGCTATCACTATTCGTGTTTATTTTAAGGTTAGGCCTTGAATCTTTACCAGGATTTCCCTAAAATGGTGAATCTTTCATAGGAAATCTATCACTATTCGTGTTTATTTTGAGGTTAGGCCTTGAATCTTTACCCATATTTCCCTAAAATAGTAATTTTTTCTAAAAAGAAATTTATCACTATTCGTGTTTATTCTGAAGTTAGGCCTTAAATCTTAAACAGGATTTCCCTAAAATAGTGAATTTTTCAAAAAGGAAATCTATCACTATTCGTGTTTATTCTGAGACAACAACTAGAAATAATCTGAAGCCGAGTCGTTAACTTCACCAGAGCGTCATAAATATCACGTTTACCCCATCTCTTTCTATTGAATATATATTTTCCATCTCCTACAAATAATTTTTTCACATATTTCACAAGTTGTTGAACATTACGTCTTTTATCTCATTACTTGACTGATATACGCTTAAAAATTTGCATTAAAACCGGTAAATGTCTGGCAACATTTATTTAAGGATTTTTACCGTTTGAAAAACTGATATATTGACGTGAATGAGTGATATAACGGTCACCAACCCGTAAAAGATGATAAAGGTAAAATAACGGTCGCCCGTATTTTACTGAAATACGACTGATAACCATTTTTACGGATAATTTCCGATTAAAATTACGGATTTTTGTGTATTTGCACTATGGAGGACATATTAAAAGTTTCACGGAATGTGCCATATTTAAGACCACTTCTAAACGTCCTTCAAATTGCACTAACACTTGGAGAAATAATCATTATTTATCCAAAGATTGGCACGAGGGAAAGTTTTCTTGAAATATTTAGCTTTCTGGGTAAAATGATGTTTTAAATGTCCAATAGTTATAATTTTACGGACAATTTCAGATTAAAATTACGGCTTTTTTAAGAGTAGCACAACATTTCGATGCAAATCTTTCAAAAATTTAATCAATTCTCTATTCTGTATAAACAGACTCACTCGCTACAAAATACATTCGCATATTTTGAAATATAAAATAAAAAATATACAGGGAAATCAAGATATGAGCTCTCACAGTAGAGAGATCAACGCAGTAACGAAGTGGAAATAACACTGATCCACAAAACATAACTTTCTCCTAATATAGTCATTGGGCTGCATACTTAATCGTTTTCTTATCGATCCAGTTCACATGTGTAACGTAATCTCATAACTAAAAATATTCATATGATTTGTTTTTATAATTATCAACATTCGTACAGCTCTATATAAATTGAAGAGATTGGTATAAAACTATCCTACGTAATTCTACAAAATTTTGATATTTTAGGAGAAATATAAAAAAAAAATTGGAATAAAAATTGATCCTGAAGTATAGAAACTCTTAAGCCATACTAAAACTACTATTATTACTCCAAGGACTAAATACATATATATTAAAATTCTAAAATCACTGCTTGTATCAAGCTCATATCTGTGCAACGTTCAAAAGCACTTTATCGAGTTCCAAATAAATCATTACACAACTAGCAAACACATAAGTACCTTATTGGAACAAAGATATGTCTATGAAATAAATAATACCAATTCCCTAATATCGCAAGAGGGTCTGTCCCTCTCTTATTCTTCTCCTGCACTTCTCTTTCTCCCTATTTCCTTAATCTTTCCCATCCCGAGTACCTGCTTTTGAGCTATAAACTGTATTGTATCCAGGGGTGCTCTTCCTTTCCCCATATTCCCCACTTCCATATTCTTATTATTACTATTATTGATATGTCTACTGTATGTTCTAGAGATTTTAAATATGCGGCCCCAAAACTATATAACAATCTCCCACTAGATATCCGAAAGACTGAAGATATTAAGGGCATTCAAGAGGAAACTGAAGACTTGCATTCGAAGTGCTTCAATCATGTGAATCTGACAATTAATGTGGAATAAGCAATGTGATACTCTTAAGTACCAAAGGCTTTATAGGGCAAAAGATCATTTAGGTCCTGCAAAGCACATGGTTCCCATGTGTGATAGGACCATGAAAACATTCATTAAAGTAAAGTATATACCTGTTAAGGTGATGTGGGAATCTACGTTTAGATTCTCACAGATGTCATGATCACACTTCGACCTATATTTAGACGTTAACACCTGTGCCTCTTACATCCCTCTGCGATGGCCACGCCCTAAAATCACGAAAACCCATATTTCATACATAAGCTTCATCTTCTTGCATATGGTTTGCTGCGAGCAGTAGTTTTATAACAGTTATAAGTCGGAAATAAAATTTTGGAGGCTAAAATTCAACATCAGCAAGTAGTAAGAATTTTAGTTAAATTATTTTTATGAAATCACTTCCGTTTCCATAATTGCAAATCTTTAGTGTTCATTAATGATTTTCGAACCGTAAAGTATGATGCAAGCAGTACTCCTATACTTGGCATAGGACTCAATGAGGCAAATTCCTTCGATAGTAGTCTCTCTTAAATAGTAAACTGCATCCACATGCTTTCTACCAATATCTATATAATGATAAATTCCTAGTAATTACTACTTCTCTTTAAAAAAAAAAAAAAACAGCATTTTCTTAATTTCATTTCTAATCGAATTTAATAAAGGCACAGCTACCTGAAAAAAGTTAGCAACATATATATATAAATAACTTGAATATCCCCTTCTTAAAAATTCAGTAGTAGTAAATATAAGAACAAAATAATCAAATATAAAAAGACCAAACACAACAGCACAAGACGCCACATTCCACAACTCTCTCTTCCTGATCGCCACAGCATGGACGGGAATATAAGCCTAACTCTCCCAGGGTTAAAAGGAACTCTCCTAGGTCTAAAACGTGGGTTGAATCTCGATAAGGCGAATACAAACAGAAGAACACACTCCACCTTCCTATGTGAAAATGGGAAGGAGGAGTAGAAGGCATTGAATCTTTAATGAATGTGTTTTTCCCTGTTGGACCCCTTGGGCTTATAGCATCCTGCTTTTCTAACTAGGGTTGTAGCTTAGTTGTTAATAATAATGATGATAATAATAATAATAATAATAATAAATAATAATAAATAACAATAATAAATAATAATAAATAATAATAAATATCAATAAATAATAATAATAAATAATAATAATTATTATTACAATAATAACAATAATAAATAATAATAAATATCAATAAATAATAATAATAAATAATAATAATTATTATTACAATAATAATTACAAAAATTATAATTATAATAATCAATTATAATAATAATCATAATAATTATGATAATAATCATAACAATTATGATTATAATAATTATAATTATAATTCTAATTCTAATTATAATAATTGTAAGTATAAGTATAATAATTATAATAATAACAATAATAATAACGTTAAAACAAATGACATCAGCTGTTTAGGAATTTAAGGCATTCTCGATTAAAACTGACCCTTGGGAGTTATGATCTTAGCTTTAGAGCGCAGGAATATCACTTAATTATAACCGACAGATGACTAATGGTAATGAGAGCTTACAGCTGAGTAGCAGAGGAAAGAATAATGATGAACATTGGCCATTTATTGAATATCTTGAGATGAACATACATATAACGAAGGTAAGTAAACTATATTCACAGTATAAAATTATTTCAAAAGCAGACTGTCGACGGAAAACCTTGGAACACAGCTGGGGGAGAGAGAGAGAGAGAGAGAGAGAGAGAGAAGAGAGAGAGAGAGAGAGAGAGAGAGAGAGAAAGTAGCTATAGCTTAGTACTAAAATTATTAACAGTTTAAAAGTATTTAAAGGCTGAAGCAGACAAAATTTATATCATATTTATATATATATATATATATATATATATATATATATAGATATATAAATATATAAATATATATATATATATATATATATATATATAATATATATATATATATATATATAATATATATATATATATATATAATATATATATATATATAATATATATAATATATATATATAATATATATAATTATATATATATATATATATATATATATATATATATATATATATATATATATATATATATATATATAATTGAAGAGAAACAACATCTCTGTAAAGAATAGCAAAAGGAAAAAAAAACACAAGAATGTTCATTTATGATTCCATTCAACACGCGAAGTCTGTTGCAACAAGAACAATTGCCTTGTCTTTCCCCTACAATTTCTCAATGACGCTTACTGCCTCGTTCCTCGACGTTACAGAACTGAGACTTTTGAAGTTTGTAAAAGGAACAACCTACAAGAAAATGTCTGTGTCAGTCTAGGACTTCTGAAGTTTGTAAAAGGAACAGCCTACAAGCAAATATCTGTGTCAGTCTAGGACTTCTGAAGTTTGTAAAAGGAACAGCCACAAGAAAATATCTGTGTCAGTCAAACTTCTGAAGTTTGTAAAAGGAACAGCCACAAGAAAATATCTGTGTCAGTCAAACTTCTGAAGTTTGTAAAAGGAACAGCCACAAGAAAATATCTGTGTCAGTCAAACTTCTGAAGTTTGTAAAAGGAACAACCTACAAGCAAATATCTTTCTCAGTCTAGGACTTTTGAAATTTGTAAAAAGAACAGCCTACAAGCAAATATTTTTCTCGGTCTAGGACTTTTGAAGTTTGTAAAAGGAACAACCTACAAGCAAATATCTTTCTCAGTCTAGGACTTCTGAAGTTTGTAAAAGGAACAATATACAAGCAAATATCTGTCAGTCTAGGACCTGAAGTTTGTAAAAGGAACAACCTACAAGCAAAAATCTGCATCCATCTAAGACTTCTGAAGTTGGTTAAAGGAACAGCCTACAAGCAAATATCTGTGTCAGTCTGGGAGGAAAAGTAAAGTCCTCTGGTCTGAAACTTGACTTCCCAAGCACGTAAGAACCACAGACGATGTGGTTTTAAATGGTATGTAGCACAGATCAACAAACAAGAAGTAAGTTTGGTCTTTTACTTTATTCATTAAGCAGCTCATTTCTAAGTAAATGGATTACACTGGGATACAATTTAAATAGTTGTAATTCATATGGATTTAATTTCTATCTCCGAGTCCAACTCTTAAGTTTAATAATCTAGGAAAGGTTACAGGTATGAAAATTACATAAAATCATAGACCAGAAGAATAGATAGCTTGGAATGATGAGGGAAAAATAAGTTAGAATACGGTAAATACTGGACCGAAAAAAAGCAGACAAACGAATAATTGGATAATAAACGGTCCAAATTGAGCGTACCGAAAAAATAACAGACTAACGAATAACTGGATAAAAAAAGGTCCAAATTGAGCGTACAGTTGAATACATTAATTCCCGGTATACCTCGCCCTGAGTAAGTGCACCCTATAACACCGTTGCTGAGCGGGGAGATATGCTTAGCCATACACACCACTTCACCATATGTTTGCTTACTTTTCAACTATCTTGTTTCAAATCTGGAGAATACAAATACACTAACATATGACAATACCACTAACATTAACTGCTATGCTACGTTTAATATTACTTCATTCTAAAGGTAATAATTACGTTTTTTAATGTCAAGGTTCATCTACGGGGAAACTTTGATTATTCTGCTTTGCAGAAGCTTGACATACTTTCCCCGCCAGAGGGCTAATGACCTGGAGAAGGTCCCTTGACGTTAAATATATCAGCATATGTTGTTCTTAGTCTCGAACGCACTCTTCCAAGGACGTACAGGCAATCATTTGAGACGGAAATGGATAAAAGCAAGTGAAAACCGAAATAAACGTAATGAAATAAAGTTAAAAACACCAAAACGGAAGAAAAAATCATGATGGAACAAATTAACGCAGGAAACAATCTGATAAACGCCAAATATACATATAAACGAAATAGAAAACCAAATAAACGCAACAAAATTAACAAACTTAATAAAATGAACAAAAACGAACAAGGAAGATACAAGAAAGAAAAACGTATTAAAATATACAAGAAAGATAAACGTATTAAAATATACAAGAAATATAAACGTATTGAAATAAACGAAGGTGGTGAAAAACAATAGCAAGAAAACGCAAATAACCGAACGAAAAAAAAAAACAAATACACACAAGAAAATACAAATAACCGAACGAAAAAAAAAAAAAAAAAAAAAAAAAAAAAAAAAAAAAAAAACAGGATGCCAAAAGATATCCAAGCCTCTGTACTTCCTCCGCCGGATCATTATATGATAAGTTTATCGAGAGGGAATCTCACAAGACAAAGACCTAGACGAACGACATCTCCAGCAGCCAAGAACAAAAAACGAAAAGTGCGCAGAAACTCATATAATGATTGAAATGTGCGACACAGTTGGAGAGAGAGAGAGAGAGAGAGAGAGAGAGAGAGAGAGAGAGAGAGGAGAGAGAGAGAGAGAGAGAGATAGTGGCCAAATTGAAATTTTTTTTACTAACGGAGATTTTTTATTCAATTATAGATGTTGTGCGTTGAAGATTCAATTGTCTGATGATTTCTTTAATGATTGAATAAATAAATAAATTAATAAATAAATAAATTACAGTAAATAAATAAATCAAATAAATTAAAATAAATAAATAAATAAAAGCAATAAACTAGAGAGGCACTCGGTAGAGAGCATGCCTTCGCCACGCCAAGCAGTCTTATTTTGCTCTTACTTCCACTGAGCAATTGTACTTCTATGCATTTTCTTTAGAATTAATAGATTTATCCTTAAGTCTTACCCAGCATGTCCCCCAAATTTCGTTGAAATTAGTTCAGTAGTTTTTGCGTAATGTTGTTCGCAAACAAAAAATAAACCAAAATATTTGCCATTTACTTAACATTGCGATTATTTTCAGAGTACTACTGCATACTTGTACTTTGATGTACTCCACCCAAAATGTTACAGATTCACCCTTGGGTAATTCCAAACATGACTACAAAGTTTGGTCAAAATCGGTACAATAGTTTGTGTTTAAAGTTGCCCATAAACAAACAAATAAACTAAGAAAAACAACAGGGCTGAATATATACCCTTCGCAAAATCTTCGATCTGGGCGAAGGCAACAAATACAGTATACGCAATAAAGACTGCCAGAGTTCACCATTTGAAGACCGTAAAATAACAAGGAACTGCAACTCTTATAGTCAACGCCACTCAAGTAGCATCATTAGTATCGACCAATGACTGAATTGAAAAAATAATCGCAAAAACACGAGAGAGAGAGAGAGAGAGAGAGAGAGAGAGAGAGAGAGAGCGCCTTTTGCCTTATTCTATGTTTGGGAACCCCAGGTCTCTGTGAGGCACCGTATTTCCACCAGAGAGAGAGAGAGAGAGAGAGAGAGAGAGAGAATTACCTTATTGTCTTATTCTATGGGAGCCCCCAGGTCCCTCACAGAGAGAGAGAGAGAGAGAGAGAGAGAGAGAGAGAGAGAGGTTACTTTTTTTTCTGATTTTAGCTCACTAAGAAGGTAACTAATGACACGGGACATGTACCCACCAGCTGGCACCAGCAATAAACAAGGCTTACAGCAGTTTTTCAGACGTCATTAACTTCCTTTAAGACGACATAATATCAGTAAAATTGTCTTTAATGGCCACAACACGCTACAAAATATATTTACTGATTATATACAAATTTATTAAGGTATACTATTAAAAGTTGTCATACACTTTAGGTGAACATCAAAACTTATATATTTCGTTGCAGGTAAATGCTTTCACCTTAGACACAAGCTTTGGTTTAAATACAAATTGGCCAACAAACGGTTATTATATTTAGGGTTGTTGTGGCCTGATTGGTAACGTCTCTGCCTGGTGTTTACCAGTCGGGGGTTCGAGTACCGCTCAGACTCGTTAGTGCATTAATGTCTGCAACCTTACCATCCTTGTGAGCTAAGGTTGGGAGGTTTGGGGGAGCCCATGGATCTATCTGCCGAGTCATCAGCAGCCACTGCCTGGCCCTCCCTGGTCCTATCTTGGGTGGAGAGGAGGCTTGGGTGCTGATCATATGGTCAGTCTCTAGGGCATTGTCCTGATTGCTAGGGCAATGTCACTGTCCCTTGACTGCTATTCATGAGCGAAAAAGAAAAACTCTTGGCATTAAGTTTCGAAATAGGTACAGTTGGGTCATTATTTCCGGTACACTTCACAGAAATCTAAGGAGACTTTAGTGTACCGGAATTAATGAAGCCAACAGTACTTGTAGCAAAGTCGGTTACAATCTGATAAAGTTTTATGCCCGTAATTCAAAGCCAGATTCCTTCTTTCTTCTTAATTCATTTGGGGAAAGTGGAATGCCTTGTAAACTCGTAAAAGGCTGAACTGTTTATTCCCTTTTATTTACTGTCCTCACTTGGCTATTTTTCCATGTTGCAGCTCTTGGGCTTATAGCATCCTGCTTTCCCAACTAGGGTTGAGGCTTAGCTAATAATAATAATAATAATAATAATAATAATAACAATAATAATAATAATAATAAATAAATAAATAAAATATTAAAAAGATAATAATAAATAAAATTATATTAATAATAAAAATACATAAAATAAAAATAACAATAATAAAATTATTATTAAAATAATGATAATAATAATAATAATAATAATAATAATAATAATAATAAATGACTAGAAGAACACCGGCAGCTTATTTCTCGAAACAAGCTGTGTGCTAATATGTGTGAACTTGGGGTTAGGTTAGGGTTAATTCAGTCGACCTTTTGCTCGACCTTCACCTTGACCTAGGACTTTCAAAATTCTATCACTGAGTAAAATTGTGGCCAGGTAGTAGTTCATCAACAAACTGACAAACGGGGCGGGGGGGGGGGGGGAACCTCCTCCCAACTTCGTTGGGGGAAGTAATAATAATAATAAAGGCAAAATTAGCTTTTACTATAAAAATATATATAAAAAAGAACACAATATCACTGTATTCAACATCAGCAAAAGACTTTAATTGCCGGTAAACTCAAAATATTTACGGTTTTGTAAGAGGGAAATGCAGGGGAAAAAAATTATACCCTATAGACTGTTCGACTAAAAAGTGTTTTCAAAATTATACCCTATAGACTATTCGGCTAAAAATAGCTTTCAAAATTATACCCTATAGACTGTTCGGCTAAAGAGAATTTCCTCGTTGGATTTTTCATAATCGCACAAAGAAATTCTCTCCAGTGGAAAGTGATTAACACGAGTTCAAAATACCTTAAGGAAACAAACTTTACTTATATTTACACAGAAAGACCACAATGCTTTCTATACTATTATCTAAAAGGGCTAGTGGCCAATCCCCTCCGTCCAGAAACGAAAACAGTAAAAACATATCTTTCATATATAAACTATAAAAAAGGAGACTTATGTCAGCCTGTTCAACATAAAAGCATTTGCTGCAAGTTTGAACTTTTGGAGTTCTACTGATTCAACCACCCGATTAGGAAGATCATTCCACAACTTGGTCACAGCTGGAATAAAACTTCTAGAATACTGTGTAGTATCGAGCCTAATGACTGAGAACTTTAGTTTTTTTACTTTGGCGATTGATTGAATGATCGAGTTATCTGGCATCCTAACTTATAAGGTCATTGACGCCGGTCAACCCTATAACAAATAGGTGACATAAAACATACTAAAGGCATATTGCCACGGACATACTCTAAAACATTAAAGCAATTACTTTCTTCAAGTTACATCTGCCCAAACAAACTAGTCCTAAAACGGATAATTCAGTCTTGCTAATTCATTCCAGCAAACTATCTATTGCGAGAGCTATTGAAGCACTGCAGCATCCGATAGACTCATCTCTGTACACTGGATTAAACCTCTTTAAAAGTTCAATGCCAAACTTAGGTTAACTGAATATGTAGTGATCTTCAATCCTATTCTTTAAGCTTGCGCTATCGAACAACAATTTTTATGACTTAAGACATTCCATTTAAGTGACTTCATATACAATAATTAAATCCTAGGCACGTATCTTTACAAAAGAGGAAAAGAATAAGACTTAAAACTTATGCCTGAGCGGACATTTTACTCTCCATATAAGGTAACTCAAATCAGCCTGATTTAAATGTTTTGTTGTTTAAAATAAGTAAAATACTTTAACAAAGTTTGAATATTACTTGGTATATGTATTGGCAGATTTTCAAAAGTTTACTTAGGAAACTTAGAATATTTTCAAAATATTGATGATTATTAAATGTCAGCTGCAACAATCTCCCAGTTACAGAAATGGGAGTTTCTAAAATGAATGTAAAGCAAATAGATATAATAACTTTTAAGCCTCCTGTCCCGAGAAAAATGGTTTTATACACAACCCAATTAGTTATTTAACCTTACAGGAGAGCCCAATAATATTTAGCGATATATTATTATTATTATTATTATTATTATTATAAGCTAAGCTATAACCCTAGTTGGAAAAACAGGATGCTGTAAGCCCAAGGGCTCGAACAGGGAAAAATACCCCAGAGAGGAAAGGAGACAAGGAAATAGATAAGCTAAATGAGAAGTTATAAATAATCAATACTAAATATTTTAAGAACAGTAACAACATTGAAATAAAGATTTCTACATAAACTATAAAAACTAACAAAACAAGAGGAAGAGAAATAAGATATCAAGTGTCCCCGAGTTTGCCTAAATACATCAATAAACAAGTGATGCATAACTGAAAACTGCAATTATAAAAAATCTTTAAGAGCAAATACGAATGACTAAATACAGAGGAAAATCATCCTGTCTGACTTTACATCATGCTTAAAAATAGAGAGCTCAGTTCATTGCTTGTTACCGTCCGTCATAGAGAGTCTCTTATCTGGTATTGCACTAACGAGTAGAGAAGCGAGTGCTTCAGTGCTTCATTTCAGTTTTATGGATGGACCATTAGCTCATTTAATAAGAGAATTTATTACAATATACCAAGCAGCAATAAATGAAGCTTTGCTAACAATTTTATTCATAACTAGAGGGGCACTCAGATACCAAACCTTAGACGTAGCAGCATATTTCTCGACCCTGACCTTGACATGTAATAACCGAGGTGGATTTCCGTACTCAAATATGAACCAAGTTTTAAGTCTATGACAACGATGTCTTAAACTTAAAGGCTGATTACGTGAATTGGACATTTTGCTTGACCATGACCTTAGCCTTCATTTGATCCTGACATTCCAAAATTTAACCATCTCCAGCTTTTTACATAAAATCCTTGCAAGCTCAATTACTCTACGATTAAAATTGTTGCCAGGATTCTGTTCACACACTAACTAACTATATATATATATATATATATATATATATATATATATATATAATATATATATATATATATATATATATATATATATATATATATATATATATAAATAATACACACGCGCACACAAACAGGGGGTAAAACATAACAGCCTTCCAACTTCGTTGGTAGAGGCAATAAAAACATT
Source organism: Palaemon carinicauda (assembly GCF_036898095.1). NCBI lineage: Eukaryota > Metazoa > Arthropoda > Malacostraca > Decapoda > Palaemonidae > Palaemon > Palaemon carinicauda. Next base: position 18,735,747 of record NC_090764.1, read on the forward strand.
CGTTGTGATGTATTAGTAGAGTAAAACACTGACGCATGAAATTTAATAGTAATTACAGGATAATTAACTAACACTTCGCCTGAAAAAGTCATAGAGAAGAACAGAGGAACTGAATGCTATACCTCCAATATTTGATAATGATCTGGGGCCAAGAGGACCATTCAGCTATGGTAAAATAAACAAATTCTCGATCCAATTGTTACTGTCATCTCAAATAATTCCAAAGGAACTATAATTTACCAAATCAATGACAAATCTATGAATTCTTTTGCACGTGGAAATGTGTAAGAATTCATTAATAAGCGGTTAGTCTTAGCTTAAGACTCGTTTCACCTACCACCCGCCCCCCCCCCCCCCCCCCCACCTACACACCTATTATGCAATTAGCTCTACTGCAATAGAGAGGAAAGGACAGGGTGTGCATAAGTAAGATTAAGACGCATAATTGTTCGAGTCACTTGTTGCGATTCTCAAATAATTAACATATAACGACATCAACGTTATTTTACCCTTGCTTCAGGGTTAAGAGGAAACACTAATAGATTGTAATTTTTCTGGGTATGACACTGATAAGATAGGACATTTTATAAAGGCACTAGGCCTATGGATCTTACCAGATTAAACCAGGGAATAAGTTTTACTGGTTACAGCCACTTTAGTGTATAATATCTATTTAGCACAAAAGTATATATATATCCAGGTTTACTTTTTATAAGTCAATTTTACCATATTTATTTTTCAATATGGAATTATCATTAAAAGTGGGAAAACAAAAACAAAATTTCAAACCAAAACTAAAAGCACTGAACCTATCACTTCAACATTAAATAGTACCAGGCATCTAATATTTGGTCAACCCGGCCCACTTAACATCATGGGACGTCTATGGCATAGAATATTATAGATGATTGAAATCTACTAGGTTCACGAAATAAAAATAAAAAGGGTTTTTAAAATGACGGCACTTTCTACCCTGACGTTTTCATTTGTAGATTGTAATTATACCAACGTGAAGTTAATTTTAAAATGTCTAATAAATTCAGCTAAAAAAAAAAACATGCAACATGTACTGGTTTTATTATCATTCGTAACTAAACAAAATCTGTTAAATCAGACCCTCTTTGGTTGTATGGAAATATAAATCATGATTCAAAAGACAATCCAAAATAAAACCAATGTTCTCCAAGTCTAGGGTAGTGTTATAATCTCTGTACCATGGTCTTTCACTGTTTTGGGTTAGAGTTCTCTTGCCTGAGGGTACACTCAGGCACACTCTTCTATCTGTTCCCTTATTTCCTAATATACATCTCTATTAAAAAGGGGATCTATCTAACGTATTATAAAAGAAAGTGTCTGGAGAGGCCATTAACAGGCATAAATTATGAGTGGTATCTATGCAAAAATAGTGGTTGTACATTTACTTGTAAAAAAAAAAAAAAAAAGTTTAAATAACAAAAAAAAATAAGGTTTTACTGTGTGCGCCCTGGGCAAGGCCACGCATATCCCAGCAACTACACAGACTTGGCACGGACAGTTTAAACTCTATACTACTCTACGACTACCAACGAAGTAATTTAAAAGAGACTTAGAACCAACATCATTTCTCTGAGTTCTGAAAAAAACTCCTCCACTGTCCATTTAATCGTTATTTCTTCACAAACGAAAAAGGTAAACGGGTAACAGAACGGTATGAAGGTTTAAAGGCCGCTCATGAATGGCAGAGACAAGGGAGAGAGACATTGACTTATAAAGCACAACAATGCCCTATAGATTGACCATATATATATGATCAGCGCCCAAGCCCCCTTCTCCACCCAAGCTAGGACCAAGGAGGGCCAGACAATGACTGCTGTTGACTCAGCAGATATACCTATAAGCTTCCCTAAACCCCCATCCTTAGCTTAGAAGGATGATGATGTTACAGCAATCAAAGGAACTAACTTGTTTGAGCTTGACTCGAACCCCAAGCTGTTCGATCACAAGTCACGAACGTTAACACACTCGTCACTACAACCCTATACATTGTTGCTATACATTTAACTACATTACCATTGCATAACTTTAAAATAAACAAGAAAAACAATTAAAAAAAACAATTTTTAGGATGGAAAAACTGTCATTCGTAATACCAGAAATCCCAGAATACAGAAGTTACAGGAGTACATAAGTTTAAAGGAAATGCCAAAGATAAAAGATTAAATATGATATAAGTCCTTTTTCCCGTGGATGATGTCAACATTACAAGTAGCATGAAAATAAAATTCGTGGACTTTTATGAAGTATAAAAATAAATTTGACCTATAAAAATAAATTTGACCTATAAAAATAAATTTGACCTATAAAAATAAATTTGACCTATAAAAATAAATTTGACCTATAAAAATAAATTTGACCTATAAAAATATATTTTATGTATAAATAAATTTGACCTATGAAAATAAATTTGACCTATAAAAATAAATTTGACCTTAAAAAAATAAATGACCAATAAAAATAGATTAAATAAAAATAAATTTTATATAAAAATAAATCTTATATAAAAATAAATCTTATATAAAAATAAATCTTATATAAAAATAATCAGTAACAATCATAAGATAGGTGTTTTGCAACAAATATGGAACACTTGCAAGGCAGATAAGGCAAATTTAGACTGAAGAAAATAAATCCCTTATGCCCAGAGAGAGAGAGAGAGAGAGAGAGAGAGAGAGAGAGAGAGAGAGAGAGAGAGAGAGAGAGAGAGATTATTGCTGTTACAAAACAAAACCTAAAAAGGCAGCGGTATTAGTGGCCGTAGCCATGCCAAGCAAGCACAAAGAAAGGTCTGTTGTGGTGCTTAGCCACGTCGAGAATACTGAGCAAAGGAATCAGCTCCACAGAAGGACTTTGCCTTCTCTCGGAAAACTGATTAGGAATTTAATAATTAAAAAGGTTTCTACGCTTATAACTAACAAAAGAAACAGCTTTCTGTTATAAATGTAATAGCTACAAATTGAACACTTTCAACTATTATTCTATAGTCCATTTCTTTTAGCGAGTCATATTTGCACAGACTCGCAACGGTGCCCTTTTAGCTCGGAAAAGTTTCCTAGTCGCTGATTGGTTAGAATCATCTTGTCCAACCAATCAGCGATCAGGAAACTTTTCCGAGCTAAAAGGGTACCGCTGCGAGTCGGTGAAAATATGACTCGCTAAAAGAAATGCACTATAGATGGAAGTAAGAATAGCTAAGTGTCCAGATGCATTCAAATTGCCTTAAATATTTCTGCATGAAAGGGTTACTTTAAACCAATTTAAGTTGACTCAAATATAGCCCATTTGGCCTTGGCAACAACGTGCTGAACACGACTCTATGGTAGCGAAAAAAAAATATGACGTAAGAGCGGATGAAAATTATAATGAAAGAGCGGATGATCTCAATGAAGACATATTAAAGGGTTAGGTTTTAATCCGGATACAAGTCATGTAAGGCTTATAGCGTTTCTTAAACCATGATAAGTGTCCGAAAGGGCATAACGCTTAACAGAGATATAATCATAACCAATTTAAGACGGATTACATAACATCGTACTCGCTCTCTCTCTCTCTCTCTCTCTCTCTCTCTCTCTCTCTCTCTCTCTCTCTCTCTCTCTCTCTCTCTCAAACACGTACTTATTCAAACGGCCGTAACTTAGGACTACCTTTGGTAGTGTACTGGAATATTGAATAACTTAAAATCTAAGAAAGAAAATCCTTCGCCGCTCAGCCCAATCCTAGAGGCCACCTTCGGGGATGACTGTGAAACAGGTTTGGAAGGGCAAGGTCGAAACGAGACACGAAGCTTAACATTGGAAATGACTGTTCTTTTATTAATAGGTGACACATAATCATTAGTAAGCATACTAAGCTCTTTTCCCTTTTCGTGTGCTCTAATGTGCTGTCATTAAAACAATTAAAATTGATCTAGATAGAGCGTGGTATCAACACGGCTGTTCTTTTGGTCAATCTAGTTGTGCAATGATAAGTCTATAGTTATGTAAACATAGGTCTACTCTAGATAGTTCAAGAAGTGCCTAATGAATGAAAGATGCTCTTTACACTATTTATGAAAACTATAAGAGCCTAATAGTCTGTAATAGTCTGTCGAGAACAGAAATATATCAGAAAGACCGCGAAGCATAAAAATCAACTCCTTGCTCCCTACTTGACTCTCAATCAGGCGCGTCATGATTCCACCCTTGCTTTGAACTTAAAAATTCAAGCAAGAGATAAGGCGGCGACACGAACAAGTTCATTAAATCTCTGCGATAAGGTTGGTATAAATATACAAGTGCTAATCTCTCGTGTTTTTTTTTCCATGAAGCAGTTGAAACTGAGGAAAGGCACGCCCCCAACAATTCCATTTTTAGAAGTGATGTCACCTCCAGCCAGCCACCACACAACTGCTGCCATGTGCTCGCTGCGGTGAATAGGAGAAAGATTATCTCCTAGTTATAAGTTAGAAATCTAAAGACGCTATTAATGATTAATAAAATCAACTGAGGATGATAACTAGCAGAAAATGTCATGAGATATTCCTTTGCCAAAAGAATATATACAGAACAGATTGGGGAGTAACATTGTGCGCAAGCTTACATAACAGGAAATGCTTCAGCACGAAAGGCATTTAGGATGAATATACAATTGGCCAGGTAGTTCCGTTTTCAAGTATGTAGACCGAAAATCCTGACAAGGTCATTTATTTCAGGACTAAACTGCTGCAAAAGATATTCACATACGGGAAAAGAGATTAGTGTTGACTCTCTCTCTCTCTCTCTCTCTCTCTCTCTCTCTCTCTCTCTCTCTCTCTCTCTCTCTCTCTCTCTCTCTCTCTCTCATTTTTCACGGCCTTTTATACATTGCTTACTCGCGATATTTATCAATCATTAGATGTAGATAAAGTTTAATATAAACAAATCAATATAAATTGTTGCTATGCTGAGATATGTCCCAAAGTTTCCCATTAAAAGAATTCGGGCTAAGTTCCGCAACGGAATATAAATAAATAAATAAATATATAAATATATATATATATATATATATATATATATATATATATATATATATATATATATACACACACACACACACACACTTTAGTGCAAGTGACAATAGCTCATAAAACAATGAAAAAATCTAGTTTCACAATAGCGCTCTGTATACTGTACAGGTAAAATGGTTATTCAAGTGTTCACTTAAACAGCCCACGTCATTTTCGGGTTAGGACATACAGGTTCGACTGGTTAATGCTAAATTGATATTCAGATGCTATTTGAAAACGTAAAGCAGCTTTTAAACGGGGTTTTAAATAGTTTATTAAAAACGTAGACATTTTTATCCACAGGAAATTTACCTTTTTAAGATAAGACATTGTACTATCTAATCATTAGTAAATAAATGTGTAAGTATGTATGTATGTATGTATGTATGTATATATATATATATATATATATATATATATATATATATATATATATATACTATTCCCAGTTTCTAAAAACATATTGTGATATCTGAGGGCAAGGGAGGTGGGTTACCACATCCCTGTGTGTGTGGGTGGGTGTGTGTGTGTTTTGTTTGTGTGTGAAGAAGAATGGAACCCAGGCCAAAGGTTGAATGAAACAGGCTGGTAGGCCGGAAGTTCGTGAAATTTGCAGGCAGACATCTGCCAGCTACCAGCAGCTTTCTCCTGCAAGCAAGTCTTAGACTCATGTCTTCGGTTACGTAAAGATTATTAACATTCCAATCATCTAATTTCATCAATTAAGCTTTTTAAATCCGTTCTCAGAAGTGGATAAGGTTAGAAGCGTGCACAGCTTAACAGAGAGAGAGAGAGAGAGAGAGAGAGAGAGAGAGAGAGAGAGAGAGAGAGAGAGAGAGAGAGAGAGAGAGAGAAATATTTACCCGGCAAAGGTCACATATGCTCAAATAACTGAGAATTTAAAACTTTTACTATAACAGGAATTAGATTCAAAGCAGAATAATAAAAACTTACTATGAGAGCTCTACAAAACCATTTGATGAAAATTTCTTCAATATGGATAAAATTATTCTCAACAGCACAATTAAAGATTAAAAAACTGGTTATAAATTACCATAAGTTGCATGTCTACACCAAAGGCCTTAAACAGACCTTCAAAATAAACTTGAATACCGTAGGGAAATATATATACAGAGGGAATAGGCCTAGTCTACTTGAAGAACAGCATATTTATTACCCACACGAGTTAGGCCTATGAGACCCTGGAGTGTCAGTCAACCCTAAACCAACAATTCCCTCTGCCATTTCGCTCACTAGACACTTCCCTTGCTTTACAAAAACACGATTTTGCCCACGTCAAAATAAGCAAAAATTAATCTACATTCACAATTAACAAGTTTCAACAGATCTTTATATTGTTCTCAATAACATGGGCATTAAAACTGCGTTTTTATAATTGTAAATTGCTTGTGTACAAAAATTAAAATCCTCAAGATTATTAATGAGCCCTATGGTCCACATTGGATTCAATTAAAAGCAATTCCTACACATACTTTGGAATATTTTACCTCCAGAAATGCTATATGTAGTGTTAATATTTGTGAATTTGAGCAGGGAATGTCATTCTAGAACTGAGCAAAACCCTTTAGCTGCGATATAAATTGAAAGTTTGAGAAGTTGGACAGCAAAGGTAGAATAAGAAACAGGTTAAGTAGATGGCTGAAAAGTTGATGCAACTAGGTATGAAGGTCTAAAGTCCCTTAACTGATGTTTACAGTGCAGCACATGAGGTGTACTGATGGTGCAGAGCTCCTTCAAAAAAGTAACCTGAAGATGCCATAAGATCTGGACTGAGTTCAGTATATCCAGATTAGGCACTGGTACTCTGGACGCTATTCAGTCCCCATAGGAACTAAAGGTAAACCTAGCGGTTGTTCAAAAAATGACAAATTTAAGGTCAAAAGTGGCTGTACAGCATATTTCAAGAAAAGAAATAGAATAGAAGGCTAAAAAGTACAGTTTTATGCAAGAATTACTGGTACACCTTGATCTGAAAAGTGCATTCGGCCACCCGTACTGTAAGGAGAATTCTTGTTTTTTTGAAAACCCTGGCCACCACCTCTGCCATCTCTTCCTATACTAATTGACTGGTTACTCACCCAGATTGATTGATTGATTTAAAGTTTTCAGGCATCCTGACATCTAAGGTATACTCACCCAGAAGTAAGGGTGTCACAGAGTGCACTTCTTTGGAGCAAGGTGTACCAAGGACTCCTATGGCCAATGGTACTTGCATTTAGGGGCCGTAGGGATCCTGTAAACATCCTAAAGAACATTGCAAGTCTTGCAAAGATAACACTAATACTTTAGGGGGCACAACCCCTAATAGTAGGAGCACTGCATACAGTGTGCCATGTGACTCACTGTGGACAATAATTAAGGAATTTTTTTGCACTGCTACAATGTTCATCTCTTAATTTTCATTTATGCTAAGTTCCCTTTCATAACAAGCTCTTCACATTAAAGAGTATGTTATCTTCATTCAAGTTCCACCTCTCTATTGAGAATAAATATTCACCCTGCTCTGGTTGAACTAAAAACTAGACTAAAAGGCATGGTTGAAAGAAAGCTTTAGAAAATGATAAGTGCCATTTAGAAAGCTTCTATGGATCTCGAGCGTTCACCAAATTACACATTTCATACAGGCTACTTGACAAACTATCAACGATAGGATGCATAAAAATTTGCAATATAAACTCACCTCTCCATTTAGCCTCACTCAGTGACTCACACTGCTATAAAATTCACACTGTAGTTATTTTATAAACATCTGCAAAAAAATTAAAATGCTATGGATAAACGGAATACTTTCTGCCCTGGCCCTTATAAAGAAGAATTAAAAAAAGAGTTGAAGCAAATGTTTACTGTCTACAATATACTGTGCAAGTTGAAGAATGATGATGTTAACTTCACACTCCAAAAATCTTCCCAAATTCCCCATTTAAATGTTCACTCAATGATTGTTCAGTAAATCTCTAACAAATAGATACCATAAGATCTACCAACCATTGCCATATCCATACCCTGTAATACGTTTCACGTTAGTTTTACTTTTAGACAGCACTTTGGCAATTGAAAAATACATTATCAAAGGTAACCCTTTGCATCATCTCACTATTATAGTAGTTTCCAATGTTCTAAGGATTACCACATACAGTATTGGACACATTTATCACTCGGAATTCTTGTGATCCAGACAATCGAGCATCTATGCCTAAAACTTGCAAGTAATTTCCTAAATGATTTAAAGTCCATTCCTAAATAAATGGAATGATATCTAGAAACAGCAACAGTTTTAAATACAATCTTCCGGTCTAAAATTTTGCATATAAAAAAATTTGGTCTAGAATAGTCAAATTCTTAATGCAGGAACGACATTGTGTATCCCTCCAACTGAAAACCAGAATTTCCTTCACCAAGTCCCTATTTGCCACACCAGTAGCAGCCCCATAAAAGTAACACCTTGTGTGCCAGAGGAGTCCCAAAAAATTAAAATTTTTAAAGGCATTCTACAGACAGTAGTGCTTAATGTTTAGTGACACTTAGTTGGCCACCTATCAAATTGTTTAACCTACTTCCTTAAGCTTTAGAGTTTTAGAAATTGAGATAATGCCCCAGAGTTGGGGTATAATGGGAAAACCACGCTGTTGTATTGTTCATTACAGGTTAGAAGAGATCGGACACAAATCAAGACAAGGAAGCAGAGGTTGATAAATTTAAAGGCTATGAAATAGCACGCAAGGGAACGAAGAAACAATAAAGGTCCTTCATTAATGCTCACACTGCAATAAGCGAGAAGTATTGATGGCACTAATCTCTATAGGGTAGCCTAACTGAGCTTTAATTTCTGCAGAAAAAAATTATAAAAAAAACAAAAATAAAGTGGAAAGTACTCTACCATGAAATCTACTTACTGTAATTTGAGAAAAAAAAAAAAAAAAGTCCACTAGGCATAGCAAGTCCACCAAACGTGTACACTATAATGTTCAAATTCTTCACGAGAGAAATTTGTTTTCAGTCTGAACAAGCTATTATCTATGCAGAAACTTAAAACAATACAGTAAAGGATTAAAATAAACCAAAACTTTGACCTAACTTACTTGATATCAAACAAACAGATAACACAAGCTCTTTCACATTTACCTCCAAAGTTTAATTCTTTACTCTAGATAAACAACTGTAATGTCATACAGTACTGCTCCCATTTATATGAATTAAATGCTCCACTGTCATCTCTGTCTACCTTCTCTCATATTGTCTTAATGCAACAGGCTAGCCCTCTTCCTTGCACAGCTGGGTGGACCTTGAATTAGTAGAAATGATATAGAAAAAAAAAAAGTCTTTCTTAAATGTTTCCAAGCATAAAGAAATCCCTTGGTGCAAGGGATAATATAGGAATACTGCCATAAACTATTAGTGATCCAGTCTCAAATTGGTGCCGGTCCCAACCGCGAGTAAATGGGGAGCGTTGGCGGCAGGAAAGGCATCCAGTCATGAAAAATTATCCAAAACCAATATGGCCAGTGAGATTAGAATTAATGCTAGGGTGTTCCCAGTGGGCGATGCATTGGGACCTCGCCTGATCCCTCCGAAAAATCGGCAAGGGCTACCAAGTCATGGGCGGGCTGGGTTAAAGAGGCAAGCTCAGAGGAAAATATCTGAGGAGAGGATGAGAGTAGCAACTCTGAATGTGGGGACAATTACTGGAAAAGGACGGGAGCTGGTTGACCTCATGGAGAGAAGGAAAATTGGAGTGCTGTGTGTGCAGGAGACCAGGTGGAAGGGAAATAAGGCACAAGAACTAGACGAGGGTTGTAAATTTTAGTGCAGTGGAGCAAATATGGGAGGAAGAAATGGTTTAGGAATAATATTATCGAAAGATGTGAATAAAAGTTTAATTGGAGTGAATAGGAAAAATGACAGAATTGTGAGTTTAAAGCTGGGACTGGGAGCAACAATAGTCAATGTGGTGTGTTCCTATGCCCCGCAAGCTGGACGTACAGGTAATTAGGGGTACCACAGGAGTTAGAGAACGATCAGACAAGATCCACGAAAGTAGACTGAGGTGGTATGGTCATATCATGGGAAGAGATGAACAGTATATTAGGAGGAGAGTGATGGAAATGGAGGTACAGGGAAGGAGAAGGAGACCAAAGCGAAGGTGGATGGACTGTATCAAGGATGACCTTCGATCAAAGGGATTAACCGGTGATGAAGTGGGGGACAGAGGTAGATGGAGAACGATGGCCAGAAACATTGACCCCACATAAAAGTGGGAAAAGATGCAAAGAAGAAGAGGACATCATAGAATATAGGGCAGAGCAAAGACTCTCAAAAACAAAGATTTGAAATCTAATAATACATTACAATGATCTATACTGGATATCAGTCCCAATAAACTGACCGGTCCAAACCTAACCTGGCCATAGGGTCCAAGGGTCTGAGGTCCTCAGTGTGTTAAGGCAAGGAAGTGTACTGGACTCGCCATTTTGTAGAGAATGAATGGCAAGCTAGTCAAAATAATACAAATGCCATATTCGACATTTTAGATAATTTTTGAAAAAACCATTCCTCACTAGTTCATGGGATTAGCCTAGATTAGAAAAGAAAACGGAGCCAACAAAATTAATATAACTTTAATGTGCAACAATACGGTACATAGTATCATGGAAATTAATATAACTTTAATGTGCAACAATACGGTACATAGTATCATGGTAATGCCTTAAAACGTTAGAATTCCTGCTTTCGACCGATATACAGTAATGTACTGTAGGCCTACTGTCAACTGTACATATTAAAACACTGTACTTACTGTAAAAGTTGAAAAATTATTTTTGCAATATTTATCGAAACTATATACAGTATTTGGAAAATCAAAGACGTCAATATTACTATTCACAAATCAAATTTTAGCCACAGTTAAAAAAGCAGAATGATACAAACTGGCAGGCTCAATAGGAAAAGCAGCAGCAAGGAATGTAGACAAAAGTTAAGTGAATAAGGGAAATTAGACACCAAGAACTAGTATGACAACCTGCTTATCAAAATCCTAGATACTGTACTGCCATTCTTTTAGTCAAGTATTTAAGCAGAGCTCGCATCCTTCCTAGTTTTCAATGGTGAAAACTACATAATAGTACCAGTGAGCCGAAGATGCCATTTAGGGGAGGGTTTTAAATTCCGAGTTATCAGCAACTCAGAATCACTGACTGGATCTCCATCGTCCTAGGTCGAGTGAAAAGGATTCTTGAGCACTGATTATGGCCGCTAAAGTTCAATCTCCAGGACACTCGCAATAACTAGCTTTCGAACTCGCGAGCAATCTTTAAACAAAATTCTAAATATTAGAGGTCAAGCCATCACCCAACTACGTTATCGACCGTTTTGTACAGTCGCCTTGCCTCTCCATATGGAGAATACAGAAGCGAAGAGTAAGTGAGAATTTTCCATGGCTATAAGATCTACTGGGAATAACATGCAGTTCACGAACTCTCACTAGGTCATTAGAATAATGAGTGAGGGCCAAATTCACTTTGTTTTCTAATAGATGGTTAGGCCTGTTTAAACAGCCAGGGATTATTAATAAAAATATAACATGTGAACAGTACAGTACTCCTATGTCGCATAACATCAAAAAATGTGTTAATTCGAATATCCTTGGTGAATGGAACCAAAATGGCATTAAATAAACTTTATTGTTAATTACCCATTAAGAACAAATCTCTTCACCCTTCTCATGAGAGCAAGTGCTAGAATTGTATAGTATGCATAGCTGACCTTTTAGACATAGAAAATCCTCATTTACCCTTGTCACCCCTTTAAAGTTCTGTATGTTACAAGGCAAAGAGTTGACAGTACAAAAAGGTGACACCACGGCAAGAGCGCGACTTAACCAGTAGCCGTTTGGAATTCTTAAACTCCTCAGATTGAGGTACATAATTAGGAGGTTCTGTATTTCTATATCTTGTTACCAATCAACGATACTATAACATACGATGAGTCCACAGCGTCCTTACTAGACAAATTCGGGTAAAATGGGAGCTCATGGGCCAATGACAAACCCAAATCTAAAAAACACAGAATCTTGGGTTAGGTTTGGGAGGAACCATTAGGTTCAATGTTTACTGGTAACGGTAATGCTGAACTATCAGAGGGTAAATACACAATTCGGTTTGAGATGGAATAAATATGAACATAATTCATTAAATTATCAACTACCACCGCTTAAATTCATCAGGGTGTATAGGCTGCATGCTATGTATGCAAGCAATATAATGGATAAGTAACAGCATTTAAAAAGGTCCATATAGTATGGATTATGACTGTGCCACATAGAATATGCTATGAAATTATCTTACTTTGTTAAGGCCTAATAAAACTCATTCTTTAAGGCCTTCATCTTCTGTATTTCCCATTCTGGATAATACAATGTTTTTTTTTTTTAACAAGAACCAGGCCATAAAAAGAATCCTTAATACAGGTATATAAATAAAATGATGTTTAAACCACATATATTACTATTAAACGGAGTTTACACGGTCGAACGGTTCGCCGAATGTGGTTTGACAGACAAGTATTTGAAGTGACGTTCGAACATGTGAATGGGGTACTTGGTTGTCGAACGCGTTTGTCAAACAAGTTTGACGAAGAAAGTCTGTTCTAGCCTGACTTTTGTGGGTGGGGCTTCATTGTCTACATACCTTATGCATTTGAGACCGACACCTCTTCGAAGTGTTTGACAAGCAGGTTTGACAATTGGGTTCGACCACCAGCTTGACCAAATAACTTATAAAAAAAAATTACCTTTTCCTATGGGAAAAATACAGTTTTCTGCGAAAAATGAATTTATTTTGGGGGCTAATAAATACCATAGTTAATGAGATATACACTAATATCTTCTACGGAAATGGGGGCTACCAAGTTGGGAAGAGGCAGTTTAGGGTAGGGAAAATATACGGAGGTAATTATATATAATGGTAAAATAAACTATACTATAGTTTTACCATTCTTTCACCCATCTTCCCTATCAATTGGAAATCTAATAAGAACCAAGCTTAAAAATGACAGGAGTACCTCGAATACAATAAATGGCAATGGAAATAGAAGGCCATAGGAAAAAAAAAATTACTGACAACGCATTGGTACACAAGCCTAAGAGTAAAATTTGCAGGTAATTTTGTATATTATTACATCGTGTGACTACAATTTGCATATATGTATAGCCGGAAGGACCAGCCAATCTTAAGAAAAAGAAAAAGAAAAAAAAGAAGAGAAAAATTCCTCACCCATGAAGGAAGATTAGCGAATCGCTGAAATTCCTGTAGAATATCCTTCTCGTCGGCGTTGGCAATGGCCCGAATGATATCGAATTTAATCTTTTTCTCCCTGGCTCTCTTATCCCTCAAGACGAGGAAAAGCAAAGGTGCCATAAGCCATCCAAAACTGACACTGTAGTAACCAAACATGTACACAAGGAACCACTCGCACAGCCTACGACTGAATATTTTCATGTAATTGAAAAACCACTCGCCATATGCCTGCCCGACATTTTCGCTAACGTCGTGGGTCTCCTCCTCCCCTTCTTTGGCTAGAGTTGTCATTTTCACTGGAATCTGATAAACACAAAAGAAATTAAAACTGACGTCGAGATAGAAGAACTCCTTCAGCAGACGAGTGTCTGTGGTCTGTCAGGGTTCAACCGGTCGACTCGGCAGACTTAGATTCTGACAGTATTGCCAGTGACTCCACAACTCTTTTACCATTCTGCTTTCTATTCTATTTCTTCTTTTTAAGCTACGTTATTTTAATTTGGGTTTGGTCTTCTCTTAATTTTAGAAATTATGGTGATTACATTTTAATTCAACTGGTCTGATTGTCTCTAGTTATGAATAATTTAATTAGAAACAATACTTAATATCTCTTTTAGTCCCCTCCGCTTTCTTTTCGCTCTCTTCTTTCGCCACGTCATTTAATTTGAGTTTGGTCTACTCTTAATTTAAGAAATTAGGTTAATTAAGTTTTAATTCAACTAGTCTGATTGTCTTAAATTATGAATCATTTAATTAGAAACAACACTCAACAGCTTATTTTAGCCCTCTCTGCTTTCTATTCGCCTTTTCTTTCGCCACGTCATTTAATTCAAGATTAGCCGTTTCTTAACTTAGGAAATTATAGTAATCAAGCTTTAATTCAACTGAGTTTATTGTCTTGGGTTAAGAATCATTTAATTAGAAACAGCATTGCGAGAAGAGTGACAACGTCCACAAATCAACTTGAATCTAGCATCTTACATTGAACAAATTAGTAAATTCTGTTTACTCAGAAAAAAAAATGTACAAAACAGTAAAGAATAATGAAAAAATACTTATGCTTTATCTGCACATATAGCTATGCCTACCTATCCTACGTATTTTGAAAAGTTTACACCATCAATTATAATTTCACATTCTGTTACATATTAATTATTATCCAATAAACTTGTCAACAATTTACATGTAACTTTCAAAGTCCTCAACTTTGTGCTATGAACTGTAATTATTCATGTTTTAGTAGGCCTACTCAAATAAAAACAAAATTCCTGGATACCGTCACTAAAATGTTAAAATGTTAAGATTGAATATCTTGAAGTGTTCTACTATAAACTTGTACAAAATCGTGTTAGAAATAGGATGGGTTACTACAATTGGCCAACAATCATTATAATTTACCTAAGGTACCTTGGTGAAAAATTCCTAATATTCAACATAAGAAGACTTTAAACCTATTAAATATACCGACAAGATTGACGAAATGTTGCACTTTGAGACTGCACTACCTTGGCTGCTAATTCAATGTTAGAATAATGTTTAAAATATGACTCATTGAGCTATCAGTAATACTACCAATGATCCGTGTCGAATTGTCAATGCAAGACTATTATTCAAATATTTTATTCAAGTTATCTAAGCCAAGATGCCCTCATACATGCAGCTCAAAGATTGACAATAAATCCATAGCTTTATTATTTTGTGTTAAGTTAGCGTGGATATAACAAACTGATATGCGGATCCTGCAGGACACCATATTCCCTTCAATGGTTATTTTTCTGGTCCTGTGACACACTGATGAGCCTATACTTGACCCTGTAGGACCCACGAGATTTGTTTTTCAAATGAATTACTCGGGGAAATCAAATAGCGTAAACCGAGTTATTATTATTATCATTATTATTATTATTGTTGTTGTTCATGTTGTTGTTGTTGTTGTTGTTGTTGTTGTTGTTAGCTAAGATACAACCCTAGTTGAAAAACTGGATGTTATAAGCCCAATGGCTCCAATAGGGAAAAAATACTTCAGTGATGAAAGGAAATAAGGATATATATACACTTCAAGAAAAGTAATGAACTATAAATTATTCAAGAACGGCAACAATATAAAAATAAAGCTTTCGTATATATAGACTAAAAGAAAAAAAAACAAGAGGAAGAGAAATAAGATGGAATAGTGTGCCCTAGTGTACCCTCAAGCAAGATAACTCTATCCCAAGACAGTTGGAGGCCATGGAATAGAGGCCATGGCACTACCCAAAACTAGAGAACAATGGTTTGATTTTGGAGTGTCCCTAGAAGAGCTACTTACCATAACTAAAGATTCTGGCCTATTCTTTCTAAATTCTCCTCTTTAATCATACCTCTGACAAAACTGAAATTACCAAACAATTCTTCTTCGCCCAAGTGGTTAACTATTGCACTACAATTGTTCAATGGCTACTTTCCTCTTGGTAACGGTAGAAGAGACTCTTTAGCTATGATAAGTTGTTCTTTTAGTAGAAGGGCACTCCAAAATCAAAACATTGTTCTTTAGTCTTAGGTAGTACCATAGTCTGTGTACCATGATCATCCATTTTCTTGGGGTAGAGTTCCCTTGCTTAAGGGTACGCTCGGGCACACTTCTATCTTATCTATCTTCCTCTTTTTTTTTAAGTTTTCCTAGTTTACATATTAAAAATACATATCAATGTTGTTACTGTTCTTAAAATATTTCATTTTAATAGTGCATTGCTTCTCTTGTAGTTTATTTGTTTCCTTGAGCTTATAGCAGTCTACTTTTCCAACTAGGGTTATAGCTTAGCTAGTTATAATAATAATTATAGAGGTAATCACTTTTTTCTCCCCTTCTTCATATTCATTTACTTTTGAAGTTACTGATCGACTGTATTCTCTACATCTTATACTGTAAAGTAAAAATCTATTTGCTTACACAAACACACGCATATATATATATATATATATATATATATATATATATATATATATATATATATTATATATATATATATATATATATATACAGTATATATATATATATATATATATATATATATAATATATACAGTATATATATATATATATATATATATATATATATATATATAATATATATATATATATATGTGTGTGTGTACATTGTAACACACACATATGTACATGGGAGAGAGAGAGAGAGAGAGAGAGAGAGGAGAGAGAGAGAGAGAGAGAGAGAGAGAGAGAGAGAGAGATTCGGTATATTCTCGGATGTGGTAACAATGTTGTTGTGATTGAATGGGAGGGACCAGAATGTCATATGCCCGTTTCATTGATATCTTTAATTTCTATTGTTCAACTCAATTCTTTAACACAACAGCTTAAGCACTTCATATCAGCAATGGAAAGTTGTTGACAATGAAGATAGGGTTAAGAGGATCTATTTGTTATCTTTATACAGCTAAACAAGCGAAGTTGGGTAAAAGTTGCCAAGTCGGGAATATATTGCCATAATAATAACTTTACAGATACAGTTATTCTTCAACCAGAAAAAAAGTAGGAATGGAATTTTAGAATTGTTGCGTAGGATGGAAAGAACTATGTAATGAAAGATAATGGAGACCTCAGCTCCAGTATCAAATCTGCAAGTAGGCCTACTTTTCATAAAATTTACTTTTTATGCAATGTTTCTATATGATTAATATTTCCTATTACATTTTAAGGTACCGTATAGCGGTAGGTTCCTCGCCAATACTTGAACAATTGATATGCTAATTTGTAATATTGAATTCTCTCTCTCTCTCTCTCTCTCTCTCTCTCTCTCCTCTCTCTCTCTCTCTCTCTCTCTCTCTCTCTCTCTCTCCTCTCTCTCTCTCAATGCAGTTAACTGTCTTGCTTCTAAGGCTGCAGAAATCAGGACATTATTGTCATACTTAGATAGCAATTTCGCCGCTTAATTGGTTGCTGGTAATTAACCAGCAATCTTTATGATGTTCAGATAAGATATCTGGAGTGATTCTGATAACAAATAACTCTTTACAATGTGATAAGATTGCGAAGCAATCGACACTTAACGATAAAAGCACTTCCGAGTCGGTTTGGCTTTCTGGCGTGAATTTAATAATAAACTTTGTTACAGCATTGACGATAATTTCAACGTTTATAATGATATTGAAAATAATACCTTCAACCAGTTTTACTTGGAACTATGAATCCACAATTTACACAATCGGAAATATACACATTATTGAAGTATTCAGGAAAAATATTCAAGGAAAACACTCATGATGATTTTATAGTTTGCAAGACGCGTTAATACTCGTACTAGCTTTTAACAATTTCCTTAGTACCTTGAAGTTGTTATTATTATTATTATTATTATTATTATTATTATTATTATTATTATTATTATTATTATTATTATTATTATTATTATTATTATTATTATTATTATTATTATTATTTGCCAAGTTATAACCCTAGTTGGAAAAGCAGGATACTACAAACTATTTATCAAGAAATGGAAAGCATCACCGGTCCTAGTGTCTGACTATTAGGTTAGATTAACAAATTTATTCATATATCAAAAGATTCAGTAAATTAGCTTCTTTCTTTTTTTTAGGTTGAATATAAGAATGTCTGTTACTGTTCTTAAAATATTTGATTTTTCCTTGTTTTCTTTCCTTACTGGGCTATTTCCCCTGTTGGGGCCCATGAACTTATAGCATCCAGCTTTTCCAACTAGGGTTGTAGCTTAGCCAGTAATAATAATAAGAAGAAGATACTCTAATTTTTGACAGCGTGCTAACGGACTTAGGGTTTATTCTAATTGTGGTTCCAACTAATCCTTTTTTCACTATATTGGTCTGATTTGTGAACCAGTAAGTTGAAAACAATCAGCATCATGAAGTGTTGATGACATCTTATGATACCATTATCTTGTAGTGAATCTTTAGAAAAATCACAAGAACTTTGATCCGGTTTTTGGTCGATGGTGAGATGTTTTGGAATTCAAAAGTACTGTTACTTCGTCATTATCTAATGGTAAAGTCTGAAGATGTTTAACACCTCCTATCGTCCTATAGATAACGCCTCGGGATTAAAACTACTAAGATAAAACAAGTTTCATGGTAAATCTCACAGTCTTGCATAATCTTTTAATATGTAAATTATTCGAAGTAGGGAGCCCAAATGGAGACAGGGTTATAAAGAAGAAACAGAAATTAAGACTATTAAGAGTATTTCGATAGACATTTTTAAGATAATTCTACTCGAGAAGTACGAATCTTAATATTATTTCGAGTTAAACAAAGTATTCATCTGCGTTAATCTTCTGAAAACTTCCCCCTATTTTCTTTTCTTCATCAGACTACCTCAGACATACTTTCTGTTTTTCCATTGCTGTTGAGTCTAGAAACTCGTCAATTATAGTTTATACTCAGTGTCAATTTTTAAGGATCATCTACTCTCTCTCTCTCTCTCTCTCTCTCTCTCTCTCTCTCTCTCTCTCTCTCTCTCTCTCTCTCTCTCTCTCTCTCTCTCTCTCTCTCTCTCTCTCTCTCTCTCTCTCTCTCTCACTGTACAGTAATTTATCTGGCTTTTTATTTTGGCAATCTGTTTATTCTTTTATGTTCTACATTAAAGTCGTTTAAATCTTTTCAGTAAAACCATTTTTTAGGGGAAACTTACAACTGCAATCCATACATACACCACGAATTGTAGATTGGACTGGATTGAGAAAAGGAGAGACCTAGTACGAGCGGCAATGGACCATAAAAGGGTGATCAATGTTATGAATATTAACCTCTGTTAATTTTCTACTTACCCAAGATGGCCTCTCTTTCGGTGCAGATTTGTAGAGGGATTTGATCATTTTAGTGTTCATGTAAGCCAACAGCAAACGGACAGTCATTTTGTCTTGTTTCTCTTTGATTAACACGAGATAAAAGATGCTCAGTACCACCCAGCTCAGTCCTATCGAGGACACACAGCAAATGATGAAATACATCAAAAGGTATTTGAGGAAAAGATAAATATCAAAGTGTTTATGCATCCTCTTGTCTGTCCACACCAGTAATTGGGAGATTTTCTGCACGGCATATTCGAAAATATCGTATGACACTGTTCGTAAATAATCAACGGTTTCTGACAAACTAAATTCCTTCATTTCACTTGGCTTTAGAAACACGCCTGGGAGATTATGCTTTGTTTTCACGAAATATAAGTGCATTATACTTCAAGTGAATGCCATTTCTTATTAACTCAATGTTTTCAGGTAGGCCTACATGTTAGGACATTGTTGATGGAATATACCGAAAGACGGTTGCTGTAAAGGTACCTTGCACTGATACATCCCGCGGAGTAAGTATAGACCGACATGAAGCTAAAAAAGGGATAGCCATGTTAAGGCACGTTATCTCTGTTCTTCATGAGCTACCGTCTGATAAAAATCACTCTAGATAAGATAACACAAAAGTAACGCTATTGGCTTATCATATCTATCAATAAGCTTTTTGTATGCCAATCTATACTAAGGGACACATTACCAGAATATGCAGTTCAAAATTGAATTAGAATGATGCTGTGTTCACAAGAGATTAGTTCACCAAACTTTTAACTGGGCTATCCAAGGCAATAGAAGAGTTGGAAGACACATGCATACATGGCTGAGGACTATGAAACGTGAAGTAAGAGATGATGAATGGATAGAGATGACTGATGTAATCTAACAGAGGCCCTTTGCGTCAATGGGCGTAGAAGATGATGATGTATCTAAAAGCATATGCTTGTATATGTATGCACTGGTATGTATAATTTTAAGTGAATGCGATTGCGTAAGTGGCGTTAATGTGTTTTCTGTAGGAATACTTGTATTTTCTCAGCTTCTTTAGATTCTCTTTGGTTTTAGACTCAATGATATATATATATATATATATATATATATATATATATATATATATATATATATATATATATATTAGTCTATCACTACAACACTGTTTCAAGAAAACTATGTCCTCAAGTAATTGCTGAGTAATATTAGTTTACAATTCCTTCTATATATGAGGGTCTACAAAAATAATTATTGGGTATTTTGAAAATATAATCTATAAAAATTAGCAACATCCAGTAGCAGCAACCAGCTATTAGCAGCAACAGCAGAACATCATCCAAAAAACAGCAGCAATGCTAGTAAGTAGCAATACCAACTGTAGGCGACTAAGCCGCAGCAATAACAACAGCAGGAACAGAACGTCAATGGCAAAAGCAGTAACAGCAGAATGGGCAGCAAGCAGCGGCATCAATAGAAATAGTAGGAAGCAGCAGCATTAATAGAAGTAGCAGCAAGCCACCGTAGCAACAGCAGCCAGTAACAGGAGTATGAGGAAGCAAGGAGCAGCCAGTAGCATAAGCATCATACAGCAGCAGCAAACCTAATTGGTAGCACCCATCACCAGCAGCAGCAATTACCGCCAGCAAGTAGCAGTAACAGTACCACCAGTAGCAGCAGTAGTAATATCCAAAAAGCAGCAGCAATGGCAGTAAGCAGCAGTAACAACATTCAAAGTCGGCAGTAGCAATGGCAATCAACAGCAGAACCAAAAGTAGTAGATACATCACCATGAGCCACAAGCAGCAGCAGCCGCAGCTGCTTCCTGCTGCTGCCATGGGTGCTAATGCCGCCTCTTCGGCCGCTGCTTCTGCTTGCTGCTGCTTTAGCTGCCTCTGCTTGTTGCCTCTGCTATAGTTATTGCTGCTATTGGTGATAATGCAGCTTCTGCTGCTATGCTATGGCCTCCCCTGCCAAATAGAGCTGCTGCTATGGCTACTGCTGCTATATGCTGCTGATGATGTTATGGCAGCAGCTACAATAGTTGGATAAAGCAGTAGCAAAAGTAGCTTGCAGCATTACCTGCTGAAAAGTAAACAGACGATAATTATGGGTTTAATTGTATGTACTGCCACTACATTCATACATTGTATCCTTATTTATAGTTTCTATTTTTTCTATATCTATGCCATCACTATTTCTGTGCAGTATTTAAGCCCTCTTCTTTTTTAATCAGTCAATTTTATATTCATCATGTTTTCTAACTTGCCAATATTTTTTACTATCTTTTGATGTGTAGTTAAGCAAAAATAAGTTTATTTCTACTGTTGTTCAAATCTCTCTCTCTCTCTCTCTCTCTCTCTCTCTCTCTCTCTCTCTCTCTCTCTCTCTCTCTCTCTCTCTCTCTCTCTCTCTCTGAATAGATTAGATATCTTCCTTGCTTCCTGAGACAATTTCTCAGATATTTAATCTTTCCAATTATTGCCCATTTTATGCCTGCTACTTTACATTTTCACTATAATTGGCCTCAGTAGTAATTGATAACAATTGCTTTGGCAAGCAATATCCCTACATCTGACTCACCTATTCTACTGATCTGGTTTATCATCATTTCTATGGTTTCTTTTTCTTTTTGTTTCCTTATCAAATACTTTTTTTTCAACCTTTTCTTTAACATCAGCTATTTCTGTTCGAGTCCATTACCATATCGAATGCATCACGCCTTGCCTTTTTTAAAACAAAAATTTACTTTATTTGGTAAAAAAAAATATAAATGATTTTATAACCAAATTTATATATAAATGCATTTTCAAAACTTTATAACTCATAGAATAATGTTCTGAGTTTTGACAAGTTCTTTAACACATTGAATGCATCATACTTTGACTTTTCTAAAATGAACATCTACTGCGTTCGGAAGAAAATATAAATAATTTTATAATCAATTTTATATAAAAATCCACTTTAAAAACTTTTATAACTCATAAAATAATATTTTGAGTTTCGAAAACTTTACTCACGTCACCCATTGTCTTTTCTAAAATAAAAATCTACTTCATCCGGTAGAAAATATAAATGATTTTTATAAACAATTTTATATAAAATAAATTTTCAAAACTTTATAACTCATAAAATAATATTTTGATTTTTGACAAGTTTACTTAGGTCACTCACGAAAGAGTCACGTCTGTCAGTGTAGTTTTAAATTCCGTGTTCGTAACTTGTGCTACTCTTTGCGGACAGGTGATATTTTCTTTAAATTTATTTTATATCAACTTCACATTATCATATTAATATCGGTATATCCATAAAGCCTGAATAAGGTACAGTTTTAGAATATTTATTAGAACGTTTTAGAGTTAATATCGTTTACGGGGAACTACATTTTCGTTAGCCTAGGCCTAAGTGTTAGATCAAAGTAAGTCTTAGAGAACATTTATGTCTTTCTCTTGTCTAATTGTTAAATGCCTTGCATTTTGGTATTTGCTGCTTTGAAAAGCTTAATTATCCCAAAGTGTTTTGTATAGGGAAAAGTTACTTTTTAATAGGAAAGGTTTCCCCGACCGTAAGTTCAGTAATACCTAGGTAAAATCAATTTAGGTATATATATTAAACAGCTATATTCAAAATGTAAATAAAGGAAGAAATTCATAATTTATTTGGATAAAATGTTTATAAAACATTAAATTATGGTAAGGATGGTACAGGGATAAGATCAAGCCTTGCCTAACCTAATATAGTACTCGGGTTGCTAACCTGACATGGAGGTTCATCACTAACGAACCCTTCCACCGGATCTCGAATGCCAGAAGTCTTAGAAAATAGAAATTTTAACCTAACCTAACCTAGTTCGTGTCCTTACACCTGCCTTTCATCCCAGACGTCCCACCGTTAATCTGACCTAGAGTGCCGCAAGTAATAGTGGCCTCCCCAGTAAACCGCTTAAGCTCATGGTCCTGGGCGGGGATCGATCTGTCGTCATACTTTTGCTTGTGAAACACGTTACTGCTGTACTAGTCAGGTTCGTTTCTGATTACTGTAATGTGTTCGTAATATTTCAGGATGGAGTCTCCTTGCGCTATGGGCGCTACCTCTAAAGTGTCCGAGTGTGAAAGCGAGGAAGGCTTAGCAGAAAATAGCAAAAGCAAAGTTAACCTCAGCATTGGACTCGATATATCTGTAAGTAGTGTTACATCTTCGTTGTACTTCTCATATTTGCTTTACAGTACCTGTACTTTTAAAAAGATTTTGCTTGAGACTTTCAAGAGTAATACACCTACTATTTGATTGCGGAATCTGCCAGCTTTTGGTATGAAAAGTATTATTTTGAGAAGGATTATTTCTTGATCATCTTTTAAATCTTTTGATTAGTTCAAGGTCTGTCACTTAGCCATAAATAGCTAAAATACTATATGTGACTAGCTAAAATACTATTTGACTGACAGCTACCTCTCTTTCAAGCTGTTTGTACTTCTCTGTTATTTATCTAATATAGATAAACAACACTTTGTTTGTGAACATCTTAAACAATACATAACTAGGATGAGTACAGTATACAGTACAAATACTATTGATTTTGTAGTGATAGTTTAGGATCACGCACTGACTTGAGATCTGTGGGCATATAACCTAAATATATAAATTAATTGTCGCTTAACAAACGAATGTTTTTTCATATCAGAATTCAAGATTATTAGAGATATGCCATTGCAAATTTATGATTCTCAATACCTAAAGGCGCTACTGAATGCTTTAAAAGTTTATATATTATCTCTGTATCTTTAAAAATCTACAGTACAGTACATTAGGTTTTTTATGCTAAACATTATACAAAGTTATTTTAAATGTTGACATGGTTTACTTATGAACCTGTTAATATATCGGGAGATAATGGTGTCCAAGGGAAAAAAAATAATTAAAATGAGGGCAGAAGATTACCAAAACCATTAGGAGGGCTAAAGTGCCATTTTATGTGGACAACAAATAGAAATGGAGTGATGCTATTGGAAGTAGATGGTGGCCTAGGTCAATGTAGAGATGAGCGAGTGTATCTTGATCAGTTAAATGTTCTTAAAATATTTTACTTTTCCTTGTTTCCTTTCCTCACTGGGCCATTTTCCCTGTTGGGGTCCTTGGGCTTATAGCATCCTGCCTTTCCAACCTGGGTTGTAGTTTAGCAAGTAATGATAATAATAATAACGATAAGAGAAAAAGTATGGCTGATTGTTACTAGTGGTGAAAGGGTTACCATAGTTTGGTAAATTTTGTATAAATGACTGTTCAGGTTATAAAGAAGGGAAATAAGATGGGTTTGATCTGTTTTAATTTACTATCCAATTCGTTATTCCATAATGGTTGTAATTTATCAAAAATTACGAATAGTAGTCTGATTAAGTAGCTGACCTAGGTTATTGAGGAATGTGTGAATGAGGGAAAGATCCTAAAGGAATAGGGTAATTGTGTAGGAGACCTCCGCGCTCGATTTAAAAGTTTCTAAAAGTAGAAAACGAAAGAAAACAGTAAATTAGAGCTACAGTTACCTTGAAACTGTGAGATAATCCTCCTACAACCACCTAACTCTTACACAGAAAATGTAAGCATAAACCTACTACTACAATTATGGGGGACCCCAGTGGGAAGCGGGGTTTTTGGGTGGGGGGAGGAGGAGAAAAGTGATTTTTCGGGGCACTACCGAACCTAATACAACTACCTACCCTACCCTGGGGGCCATGTACCCCTACCTAGGCCTACCGGGGGGGGGGGCTCCGCCCCCCTTGCGACCCCCCCCTTAAGGCCACAGTAATTTTCAGGGCACCACCGAACCTAAGACACCCACCTAACCTAGCCTATGGGGCCCTGTACCCCTACCTAGGCCTACCGGGGGGAGGGGGGGGGCTCCGCCCCCCCTGCGACCCCCCCTTAAGGCCACAGTAACCATGTACCTTTGAAACAAGACACGAAAAAATTGCACCTCCTCTTCCTTTTCCCACGAGTAACCACACTACGATCACACCGGAATGCTAATTTGTTGTAATCTATACGGCACACATTTTCACAATTAGGGCACTTTTTCTCTGCCAAAATCAAACCATGACGTTGAGCAAATGCAATTAGCAAATTAACTTTCCCTGAATAATGTACACAAAAATCCCCATAAGAAATAAAGCAATTGTCACAAGTGACACAGTCGGAACGGGATGAAGGTCCTGCTAATTGCTCCATACTTCACGGCAAAATGAGCTTTTCAGTTTGAAGGGAGATCCGAGACGTGCAAAAATATTCCTCCGCGGAACTTCACGTAAACTGTGGTAACTGGTGGAAAAATAGCAGGGATAAGTGAAGTAATAAGTGTCAGCATTGGCTAGATTTGTAAAAACCGCCATGATTGGTTTTCAAACAGTGTGACGTCAAGAAAACACCTGTTATTGGTTAGAATAGCATTGAGAACTAGTCTGCCATACGCAGTAAGGCGGTGAAACAGCTCATTTTAGCCAAGACATCACACAGTAAACAAAAACAAACACTTAGAAAAAATCCAAGTGAAACATAACTATACACACGAATATCTTCGTTAAATAGAAGCTGCTCATATATTGACTATTATATAAGCGTTCTATAGGATATAATAGTAAATTGTAGGTGTTTAAATTCTTCAAGATCTTCCGCGGAGCTCTCTTACACATTTACCAGGAATAGTCCCAAGGAATACATGTAACAACTGTAAAACTAACTGGTTCACATTACTGCAGCAATATTACATGGTGCGTACGTAGGCCACTTTCTGGTGTCATCAGTTTTCAGGAAGTATATAAGTTCAAATGCTTAGCCATCCTTAGGATTAATTAACGTCATCCTTAATCTAATAAATTTAGGGCATGTCTTTATTATGTTGAATATAGTTTTTGATTGAAAAGTACCTTCACTAGTTGAGAGCTTGGGTATGAGTACCGTGTTTTATTATCTGTAACTAGCACATAGAGCTAAATTGAGTTTATTATACATATACTTGTAATTGTAAGGAAAATATTAAGGTGCTGTTTAGTAAATTCGAAATGAATTACTGTATATGAATTCTAGAGTAATCAATCATATAAATGTGGTAGGCTAGCATGGAAATATTGAAATCATGAATGTTGATTTTCCAGGATGATTGTATACTGAGAGAAGGTCCTCCATTATGTAATCTTTCAGTTTCACCGATATTTGGGAAGAACTTGCTATCCAAAGGTAAGTAATTTACAGTTTTCAATATTTAACTTACCCGGTGATTATAATAGCTGCAACTCTGTTGCTCGACAGAAAACTCTACGGAAAAATTCGCCAGCGATCGCTACACAGGTAGGGGGTGTACTCAACAGCGCCATCTGTCGTTCAGATACCCATTACTCATTGTAAACAAAGAACTCAATTTTCTCTCTGTCGGGCTACCGGCAAGACCTACTAATTCGCTGTTGCTAACTGGATTTGTTTTCACAACTATTTGATGAAGTACACTATTCTAGTTTTGAGCTTTCGCTATGCAGATGTGTTATCTTCATCTTAAAACTTGAACTCGTTTTGGATAGATTTAATTATGGTGACAAAGAGAGTATGGACTTTTTCACTTTTAAATGGCCGACCCTTCCCTTAGACGGAAGTGTGTTTAGGCTTTTAGTAATTATCTTATCACGTTATAGATTTTCCTATATATATTTTATATATCTCCGCCTTTATTAGGCCTCTTCGATTAACTTTCCATTTATTATAAACATATAAAAATAATTTTAATGTTTTGTTTATATAGACCTTTCCTGAGAGTAGGCGGTCCTAACTTGGAAACCTAAGTTAATCAACGTTGAGCCCTTTATATCGTAATTAGCTTTTAAAGAGCTAAGGATTTAAAACTTTTTAAATGTAATATTTTATGAAAGAATTTCTTTGATAGTCTTCGTACTGTTTTCAAAGATGAACTAACGTTTAGTTTTTTATGCTACGCAGTTGTTGACGTTCAGGACGTTCAACATGCGCTCTATCGTTACGATAGAGAGAGAGTGTATCACGGTTTCACTTTGCAGTAAGAGTAAATCGATTCTGACGTTTTGTTCATTCTTTCTTAGCTTATATGTTTTAAATTCTAATTTAAAGGAACTTTTTATTTGAAAAACCTTTCAGTTTTTTCCTTTTGTCAAATAACATGTTTTTTTTTTGATGATATATTATTGGGCTCTTCTCTTAGGTGCGAAATCAAGAGAGAAAGAGAGAGAGAGATAGAGACGGAGGGAGAGAGAGGAGAGAAAACGTTCCGTTCAAGCGGGTAACGTTGTTCTCGTGTTACTCACGTCCCTAGTCGCTGTACGGGGAGGAAGGATAAAACGTTTTTAGGTTTTTATTCTCGTCCCCAGGCTATGTGCGGTGAGATTGAAAACGTAGTTATATGAACTAGTGTTTAGTCTCTTTCCCAGCCACTGATTTTTCTTTTTATCTTAAAATATGTTTTCTGTTTTTTTGCTGGTATTATGAGCTTGCATTATACGACTAATTTCGCAATTACTACCTTTTAATGAAGGGTAGAATTGCGTGTTTCAGGTAGAAATAAGTGCAAAACAGAAAATCGAAGTGATAAAGTGATATGCGCAAAGTGTTACAGTGTTGCGTCCGAGGCGCAAAGTGTTACAGTGTTGCGTCCGAGGGTTCGTCTGTTCGTGCCTGTCGTTCACCTAGTCCGGGACCTCTTACAAGCTCCCAAGCCCAGGGGAGAAGTAATGTCAAACGACTTATGGGTTCGAGAGGCCTTGACCAACGAACAGACGTTTTTCCCTCTATGGTATCGGGTGTATCTTACCAAGATCACCCCTACCATAAGACGAGAGAGACGTTGTTTCTCCTCGCCATCCGTAGGCTTTTCGCATAAGAAACCTGTCACAAGGTTTCGAAGCCCTTAAGCGAAAGTCAGTCCTTTCAGGACAGGTCCAGCGTCCTGGTTACAGCCATTAGGACAGCTCTGACCCTATGCAGTCATCGGATAACTGCTCGCCGCCTAACAAAAGCGTAACACAGACTCCGAGAGTCTTTTTTTGTAGGCAGAGTGTTGCGGTCACAGACGTTACCCTCGTCTATTACCACAACCATTTCCGTTGATCCTTAAGGGGTTTTATGGCAAAACATGCAGTATATGCTTGCCTCCCTTATGGAAGACTATTCTGCCGATTAGTCCGTTGAGTCTAGCCGTTTATCTCATCGATATCCTGGCTTTCAGCCAACCTAACGTTCCTTTGTGCTTACTGTTGACGTTGGCGTAGCTTAGTCACGTCAGTCAGGTTGTTTAGAACCACACTCGATGCGGTCTCGTGTGGTTTTTCAGCCGCATTTGGACGTTAGGCCACTGGCTGATGCTCCTGTTGACGTTCAAGACGTTCACTAACAATCGTAGTTGACTTGTTTTGACGCTGTGCGTCAACCTCCGCATTCTAGAGTTGTTTTGACTGCTTAGTCTAGGCAGTCAAAGCAGTCTCGAGTGGACGCTGTGCGTTCTCACACACCTGTTGTGGTTGACAGTTCAGTTGTTGACAGTTCACAGACTGTCAAGCAGTTACATGACGTTGCGTTCTGGTCCGCTACTAATGCACCAGTGAGAGACTCGGCTTTTATCGGACAAGGTTCCTGTAGATGAGGAAGTTGCTGTTCTCCCTCCTACTGATATTCCCTTGAGGACTCTGTCAGATGGAGAGGAGCCTAAAGCTGCTTAGCCTCCTATGGACTTTAATTAAATCATGATGATTTTTTTTAAGGATCTTCGTCCGGATCTTTTTGTAACTGCTGCTCCTCGTTCGCCTAAACGTCAGAGCTTACACTAGGCCTAGCTACTTCGAAGCCGTTGTTTTTAAGCTAGTGCTCTCTCGCTCTCCTAGAGAGCGTTACGTTGGCTAGGCGACTGGTTTTTCACCAGGAGGAGTTTGGGGAATTCAGCCTTTGCTTTCCCTTCTTTTAAACTGGTTTATAGAGCGAGAGTCTGATATGACACGAGAGAAGTTCTCGGCTTGGGAGTTCATGCCTCTGCCCAGATAGACTTCTCAATTCTGGTAGACTCTCCCTGGCACCTAGCCAGGAGACGCTCCAAGTTGTTTACAGGTCAACTTCACAGCTGTTGTCGAGCCTTTGAAGTTTTGCTGTACTATTATGTCACGCATAACAAGGCTTTCAGGGATGGTAACGGTTCCGCCTCAGTCGCTAACCCCGTCTGTTGCCACACCTGCTCCCGTAGACCCTAAATGGGCTTTGCTGCAAGACATGCAGTCCAAGCTTGCGTCCTTGATAGAGGACTTAAATGCGGAGAAGAACCTTCTGGCCAACAACCTTCCAACCGGTCGGTTGTGCGCCCTGTTGACGCTGAGGTAACCTACTCGCGTCTGCCAGTTGAGGTGGTTCCTCCACCGATGCGACCCAGTGTGGGTTGCCAGCCGCACGTTGACATTAAGCGACGCTTGGAGGTGGTTGTTGACGTTCAGGACGTTCAACAACCAGCAGAGGTGACTTGTTTTGACGCAGTGCGTCAACCTCAGCAACCCGGTAGGGTGTTGACTGCACAACCCAGACGGTCTAGACAGTCTCGGGTTGACGCTGTGCTTCCTCGCGCACCCATGGTTGTTGACAGTTCACAGACTGTGCAGCAGTTCCATGATATTGCGTCCGGCTCCGTCACGCATCCACCAGTGCGACCGGATTCAGCGAGCCAGACGTTGCCCACTCCGTTGCCGTTTCCTCATCAGTTTCGGATAAGGAACCCTCTGATGAGGACGTTGCTGAACAACAAGACGATCAGCCCCCAGCCCTGCTATCCATCCAGAAGATGCTGAAGAAGGAACGCTGCTCAGTCAGGCTGTGGATGAGTCTGGTAGGGACACTGTCATCCGTGGATCAATTTGTGTCACTAGGAAGACTACACCTCCGTCCTCTTCAATACCATCTAGCTTTTCACTGGAAAAAGGACAAGACGCCAGAAGCGGTCTCGATCCCGGTTTCCGAAAAGATAGTCTTGTCTGACTTGGTGAAAGGACAATATCAACCTAAGAGAGGGTCTTCCCCTGGCTGTTCAGACTCCCAACCACGTTCTCTTCTCGGACGCATCGGACGTAGGCTGGGGTGCGACATTAGACGGTCGGGAATGCTCGGGGATATGGAACTCGAGTCAAAGGACAATGCATTTCAACTGCAAGGAGCTACTGGCAGTACGTCTGGCCTGGAAAAGCTTCTGGTCTCTCCTTCAAGGCAAAGTGGTGGAGGTGAACTCGGACAACACCACGGCTTTGGCGTACATCTCCAAGCAAGGAGGGACCTACTCTCTGACGTTGTACGAGATCGCAAGGGACCTCCTCACCTGGTCAAAAGGTCTAAACATATCACTAGTAACGAGGTTCATCCAAGGCAACTTGAATGTCATGGCAGATTGTCTCAGTCGGAAGGGACAAATAATTCCAACAGAATGGACCCTCCACAAGGATGTATGCAAGAGACTTTGGGCCACCTGGGGCCAGCCAACCATAGATCTCTTCGCAACCTCGATGACCAAGAGGCTCCCAATATTTTGCTCACCAATCCTGGACCCAGCAGCAGTTCATATAGATGCCTTTCTCCTAGATTGGTCACATCTAGATCTATATGCATTCCCTCCGTTCAAGATTGTCAACAAGGTACTGCAGAAGTTCGCCTCTCACGAAGGGACAAGGTTGACGCTAGTTGCTCCCCTCTGGCCCGCGAGAGAATGGTTCACCGAGGTACTTCGATGGCTAGTAGACGTTCCCAGAACACTTCCCCTAAGGGTGGACCTTCTACGTCAGCCACACGTAAAGAAGGTACACCAAGGCCTCCACGCTCTTCGTCTGACTGCCTTCAGACTATCGAAAGACTCTCGAGAGCTAGAGGCTTTTCGAAGGAGGCAGCCAGAGCGATTGCTAGAGCAAGGAGAACATCCACCCTTAGAGTCTACCAATCGAAGTGGGAAATCTTCCGAAACTGGTGCAAGTCAGTATCCGTATCCTCGACCAGTACCTCTGTAACTCAAATAGCTGACTTCCTCTTATATCTGAGGAAAGAACGATCTCTTTCAGTTCCCACTATCAAGGGTTACAGAAGCATGTTGGCATCAGTCTTCCATCACAGAGGCTTAGATCTTTCCAACAATAAAGATCTACAGGACCTCCTTAAGTCTTTTGAGACCACGAAGGAGCGTCGTTTGGTTACACCTGGTTGGAATTTAGACGTGGTACTAAGATTCCTTATGTCAGACAGGTTCGAGCCGCTACAATCAGCCTCCCTGAAAGATCTGACCTTAAAGACACTTTTCCTGGTTTGCTTAGCCACAGCTAAAAGAGTCAGTGAGATTCATGCCTTCAGCAAGAACATCGGATTCTCATCTGAAACGGCTACATGTTCTCTACAACTTGGTTTTCTAGCCAAAAACGAGCTGCCTTCTCGACCTTGGCCAAATCGTTCGATATTCCAAGCTTATCGTATGGTTGGAAATGAACTAGAAAGAGTCTTATGCCCTGTAAGAGCTCTTAAGTTCTATTTAAAACGAACTAAACCTTTACGAGGCCCGTCTGAAGCTTTATGGTGTTCAGTTAAGAAACCATCTTTGCCTATGTCAAAGAATGCTTTATCCTATTTTATCAGACTGTTAATACGAGAAGCTCATTCCCATCTGAGTGAGGAAGACCAAGCTTTGCTGAAGGTAAGGACAAACGAAGTTAGAGCTGTCGCAACTTCCGTGGCCTTTAAACAAAATAGATCTCTGCAAAGTATAATCGACGCAACCTATTGGAAAAGCAAGTCAGTGTTCGCGTCTTTTTATCTTAAGGATGTCCAGTCTCTTTACGAGAACTGCTACACTCTGGGACCATTCGTAGCAGCGAGTGCAGTAGTGGGTGAGGGCTCAACCACTACAATTCCCTAATTCCATAACCTTTTTAATCTTTCTCTTGAAATGTTTTTATTGTTTTTGGGTTGTCCGGAAGGCTAAGAAGCCTTTCGCATCCTAGTTGATTTGGCGGGTGGTCAAAGTCATTTCTTGAGAAGCGCCTAGATTAGAGGTTTTGATGAGGTCCTGTTGTATGGGTTGCAACCCTTGATACTTCAGCTCCTAGGGGTCGCTCAGCATCCTAAGAGGATCGCGAGGCTCCGTAAGGAAGACGTACTTAAAAAGGCAGAGTAATTGTTCAAGTCGACTTCCTTACCAGGTACCTATTTATTTTGTTTAGTTATTTTGATAACTTCTAAAATGAAATAAAAATTCTTAGCTCATATGATGTAAACATATTTTGCTGGTCTCTACCCACCCCCCTGGGTGTGAATCAGCTATTATAATCACCGGCTAAGTTAAATATTGAAAAATGTTATTTTGATAATAAAATAAATTTTTGAATATACTTACCCGGTGATTATAAATTAAAGGACCCTCCCTTCCTCCCCAATAGAGACACAGTGGACCGAGGAGAAAATTGAGTTCTTTGTTTACAATGAGTAATGGGTATCTGAACGACAGATGGCGCTGTTGAGTACACCCCCTACCTGTGTAGCGATCGCTGGCGAATTTTTCTGTAGAGTTTTCTGTCGAGCAACAGAGTTGCAGCTATTATAATCACCGGGTAAGTATATTAAAAAATTTATTTTATTATCAAAATAACATTTTATGAATATGTCTAATAATAAAGGTTTGTTATTCCTAGGCAAATACAAACTTTTGAGTCATTTATATGGGTTTAATACAATCAAAAAGAAAGAAAAAGTTGTGTAACTGGCAACTATAAAAAAAAGCAGACAATGTATACATATTTCATTCCAAAAGGGAAACTTTAACAGTGTAGAATATTATATAAAAGCCCATTATTGATTATAAAATTATTTTAATAACTACCACAAAAGATCTCTGAAATGCACCTGAACACTCGATACATTATATGCAACGTGTAATGAAATGCCGTCGGAATATTGTTGGTAATTTAATCCTTTTCAACTATCTTAGCCAGTTGAAAAGGGAGAGGAACCATGGAAACCAGAATTACCGTATATTAAGAAGTTGCTTAGTATAGTAAATGCCCAGTTGTAATCTCTTCATCTTCCATGATTGTGCTAGTTCCTTCTACATCCCCAACTCCATATGGGATACTCCTCCATCAATCTTACTGGGCCTGATGCTCCCCAGGACTAGGAGGATTTAATTATAGTTGTGAGAGGATCTCCTCCAGAATAAGAAGGTACGCTTCTCTTCGACAGAGTATGACGGTTAGATGGGTACCCCTCTTCTCTTTATTTATGACCAGGCATTGGGGAGGGTATTGTGAGATGAAAGGATGTTGCTGTCTTTTGAGAAGTTACCTGTTAAAAGTTGTAGGACCCCTTAACGGCTGACCAAACAGTTTGATGTTGGATCATTCGTTAGGTATTTCTGTTTTCTTTGCTCTCGTATAGGATAACATGACATACTACAGTACACTTCTCACATAAGTGGATAGCTACTGTAACTCTGTAATGGTTAGTGTTCCACATGGAAAGTGTAGAAGAGAAACTATTTGTTGTAAAAATTCTAGAAAAATTTACTCCAAAGTTAATCTATTAGTCTTTGGTTGGGATTTAACTCAACCATGGTGTTCACATCCTGGGGTTGGAGTTGTCTCGCTTGTTTTTTCAAATGGGGATTCAGGGCAGCTTTATAGAAGGGCTAGAGATACTTTTTTTTCGTATAGGGCTGCTTTCTCTACTTGGGCACGGTTAAAGGTTTAAAGGTCGCTCACGAACGGCAGGGACTAGGGACATGCCAACATCCCAGCAACCAACCATTTATGTATATGATCAGCAACCAAGTATCCATCCAAGTTAGGAAAAGAAGAAGCCAGCCAATGGTAGGTAGACCTATTAGGCCCATAAAACCACCACCCATAGCTGGCGGGGATGAGGAGACTGAAAAGATTAGTATGACATTTTTGGGGGGATACAAGAGGGGCTCACACTCCTGACCCACATATCGTAAGTTAGAGAGATTTTATCCACTAGGCTGTCGCAAGGCTTATAAAATTCTGTTTTTCAATATTAAACTTACCCGATAATCATGTAGCTGTCAACTCCGTTGCCCGACAGAATTCTATGGAGGGATACGCCAGCTATCACAATACTAGAAGGGGGTGTACTTACCAGCGCCACCTGTGGCCAGGTACTATAGTACTTCTTGTTGACACCTCCTCAATTTTTCCTCTGTCGTGCTTCCGGCAAGACGTTCTGGGATACGCTTATGTTCTTGGAGTATTTTCACGACTTTGGTGAAGTATTTCTCTTTGATTTCGGCTGTCGCTTTACTGGAAACTTCTATATTAGCTTAGTTAGCTTTTGGAATTAATTTGATTAATTATGGTGACGAAGAGAGTATGAACTCTCTTTCACCTTTAAATGGCCGACCCTTCCCTTAGACGGAAGTGTTGGTGTCTAAGAGAGTATAGACTCTCTTTCTTAATTTTGCTTAACAAAAGTTATAGATTTATTTTATATCTCTCCGCCTCTTATAGGCCTCTTCGATTAACTTCCTTTTATTATAAACTTGTTAAAATTAATTTTTATATTTGTTTATATTCGACCTTCCTAATAGTAGGCGGTCTTTTCTTGGTACCGAAGTTAATTAACATTGAGCCCGTCATTTTGGTTTTACCTGTTAACATATTATGCTATTTTAATGTCTTTGAAAGAATTTCTTTGATAGTCTCGTACTGTTTTCAAAGTTGAACTAACGTTTAGTTTTGTCTCTGCAGTTGTTGACGTTCAGAACGTTCAACTTGCGCTCTATCGTTACGATAGAGAAAGAATTTTCACGGTTTCACGTTGCAGTAAGAGTAACCGTGTCTAGCGTTTTGTTCATTCTTTCTTAACTTAATGGTTTTAATCCTAATAAAGGAACTTTTCATTTTGGGAAATATTTCAGTTTTTTCCTTTAACAATAATATGTTTTAACGATATATATGATTGGGCTCTTCTCTCAGGTTCTAAGTCAAGAGAGAGAGAGAGAGAGAGAGAGATAGAGACGGAGGGAGAAAGAGGAGGATAAACGTTTCATTCAAGCGAGTAACGTTGTTATCGTTTTTGCTCTTCTCCCTAGTCTCTTTAGGGGAAGAAGGTAAACGTTTCTAGAGTGATCTAGTGTTTAGTCTCTTTCCAGCCACTGAATTATTTATCTTTCATTAGATTTTTCTGTTACATTGTAATTCTGTTTTCGCAATTACTAACTTTTGAGAAAGGATAGAATTGCGTGTTTCAGGTACAAACCACTTAAAGTTTCGAGTTCAGTGAAATAAGTGCAAACAGAAAATCAAAGTGATAAGTGATTAGCGCAAAGTGTGTCAGTGTTGTGCGTGAGGGCACTTCTGTGCGCGCCAGTCGTCCTCCCAGTCCGGGACCTCTTGCAAGCTCCCAAGCCCAGGGGAGAAGCAATGTCGAAGGGCAGAAGGGTTCAGCAGGCCTTGATCGGCGCACAGAAGTATCCTCGGTGGTTGTGGGCGTGTCTTACCGAGACCGTCACTCCCACCCGCAGACGATTGAGCCCTTATTTTGCTCGTCTGCAGAAGAAATTTAGGGGAGAAAACGCTGGTCTCAGGTCTCAAGACCTCTTAAACGTAAAGTCCAGACCTATGCCAGACGTACGAAGTTAGAGTTCAACAACCCGGATGCAGTCATTGGGTTAGCTCTGACTCTCCTCAGTCATCAGTTGAATGCACTCCGCCTAAGAGGAGTAAGGTTCTGCCACAACAGAGCTCGACTGTTAAGGCTTTACCTCAGCCTACTGTAGTTTCTGCCGACCCCAAGTGGACTCTACTACAGTCCATGCAAGCACAGCTTTCGGACTTGATGCGTGAGTGTCGGGCTGAGAGTGTTGCGCCTCCGCCTCCGCCTACACTCCCTCCGCCTGCGCTCGCTCCGCCTGATCGCAGTACCACCTGCCAGGCGTACGATGTTGAGCCACGTTCTGAGTTTGCTGTTCCCAGTGGTGTTCAGCCTCCGCCTTCCTTAAGGCAACCTTTACAATGGGATCAGGAGGATTATACCTCTCTTCCTCCGCCTCCACTTGCTGCTCCACCAGTGATGCAACACTCGGTTGAGGTACAACAACCTCTCCCGTCCATGAGTCAGTCTCCTCAGCTCTCGCTGCAGCGAGCTCAACCCTCCTCAAGGCAAGCACCTCAACACCTTAGCCTTGCGCCTCAGGAGCCTCAACTTGCGAGATTTTTACTGCGTTCTGCGCAGCCACTACCTTTTCGCTCTCAGCTCACACCGCAGGAACCTCAACTCGTTCCTCAGGAACTTGCTACTGCGCATCCGCCAACCACTCAGCAAGCGCAACCCTTGAGTTCAGCCACTCATGCCAGGAGTCAGCCTCCTCCACCCATGCGCCTACCTTCTGCTACTTCCTTTGATCAGCCTTTGCAGACTGAGCCTCAGGTGTTCCCTCAACAGAGTCTTGAAGAGGAAACCACAACTATTGTTGTTCCAGCTCGTTCTGACTCTGCTGTTCAGCATACCTTACCTCCATTTTCAAACCTTATGATAATGGAGGTTATTTGTATTACTTATAAAAATATATTTGTATTCCTGGCAATATATTTTTAACATATCGCAAAATATGGCAAAAATATGAATCATGAGTTATGAATGTAAGGTATATATTATGTTGATATTAAAACCCCATGCAAGCATGCATAAAGCACTCTAGCACTGGTCATGGAATTTCTGAGAAATGTTAAACGCCATGCACACGCTCTGCTTACCTTACATGCTCTGCTTACAGCATGCTCTGCATACTACATGCTCTGCATACAGCATGCTCTGCATTCAGCATGCTCTGCATACAACATGCTCTACATACAGCATGCTCTGCATACAACATGCTCTGCTTACAGCATGCTCTGCATTCAGCATGCTCTGCATACAACATGCTCTGCATACAGCATGCTCTGCATTCAGCATGCTCTGCATACAACATGCTCTACATACAGCATGCTCTGCATACAGCATACTCTGCATACAACATGCTCTGCATACCTTACCGCATGCTTCTCAGTCACACATCTTTGGTTGTTGCCAACTCACTAGACTGTCAAGCAGTTTCATAACGTTGCCTTCTAGTCTGCTGCTTTTGCACCAGTGAACCCTCACTGAGAGAACTTAGCTTTTCTAGGATATGGTCCCTGTAGATGAGAAAGTTCTTTTCTCCCTCCTTCTGATATTCCCTTGAGGACTCTGTCATTTGGAGGGAGCCTTTAGCTGCATAGCCTCCTATGGACTTTTATTTAAGCATAACATGCTTCCAGGGAAGGTAATGGTTCCACTTCAGTCGCTAATCCCGTCTGTTACCACACCTGCTCCCATAGACCTTGAGCTGTGTTGCAAGACATGCAGTCCAAGCTTAGTCCTTGTTAGAGGATTTTTTTTTTTTACGGAGTCAATGTGTCACGGGGAAGACGTTCAACAACCAACAGAAGTGACTTGTTGTGACGCAGTGCGGCAACCTCAGCAACCCGATAAGGAGTTTGTCTGTACGACCCAGACAGTCTAGACAGATTCGGGTTGTCACTGTACTTCCTCGCTTGCCCATGATTGACAGTTCACAGACTGTGCAGCAGTACCATGATCTTGTGTCCGGCTCCGTCAGACGACTGGCTTTTAAGAGCTCCCACAAGTCGTCGCTGTCTGGAGATTTTCAAATGGACTATGGATCTGACCAAGGAACTGGGCCTCCTGGTCAATTTTGAGGAGTCTCAGCTCGTCCCATCCCAGACCATTGTCTCCTTGGGTATGGATCTTCAGAGTCGAGCTTTTCGGACTTTTCCGTCGGCCCCAAGGATCTTCCAAGCCCTAGAATGCATCCAGAGCATGCTGAGAAGGAACCGATGCTCAGTCAGGTAGTGGATGAGTCTAACAGGGACACTTTCATCGCTGGCCCTGTTCATCGTGTTAGGGAGACTCCACCTCCCCCCCCTTCAGTATCATCTAGCTGCTCACTGGATAAAGGACATGACGCTAGAGACGGTCTCAGTTCCTGTTTCCGAAGAGAGGAGGTCTTCTCTCGCGTGGTGTAAGAACAGCTTTCTTAACAAGGAAGTCTTCCTTTGGCTGTTCAGAAACACGACCGCCGTCTCCTCTCGGACGCATCAGACACGGGCTGGGGTGCGACTTTGGACGGACAAGAATGCTCGGGAACATGGAATCAGGAGCAAAGGACACTTCACATCAATTGCAAGGAGTTGTTGGCGGTTATTCTGGCCTTGATAAACTTCAAGTCCCTCCAGCTTAACAAAGTGGTGGAGGTGAACTCTGACAACACCACAGCCCTGGCTTACATCTTCAAGCAGGGAGGGACTCTTTCGTGGAAGTTGTTCTAGATCGCAAGGGACCTACTCATCTGGTCTAAAGATCGAAAGCTAACTGGTAACGAGGTTCATTCAGGGCGGTATGAATGTCATGGCAGATCACCTCAGACGGAAGGGTCAGGTCATCCCCACAGAGTGGACCCTTCTCAAGAATGTTTGCAGCAGACTTTGGGCCCTGTGGGGTCAGCCAACCATAGATCTGTTCACTACCTCGATAACCTAGAGACTCCTGTTGTATTGTTCTCCGATTCCAGACCCAGCAGCAGTTCACGTGGATGCTTTTCTGCTGGATTGGTTCCATCTCGACCTGTATGCATTCCCGCCGTTCAAGATTGTCAACAGGGTACTTCAGAAGTTCTCCTCTCACAAAGGGACACGGCTGACGTTGGTTGGCTCCGCTCTGGCCCGCGAGAGAATGGTTCTTAGAGGTACTGCAATGGCTGGTCGACATTCCCAGGACTCTTCCTCTAGGAGTGAACCTTCTAAGTCTACCTCACGTAAAGAAGGTACACCCAATCCTCCACGCTCTTCGTCTGACTGCCTTCAGACTTTCGAAAGACTCTCAAGAGCTAGGGGCTTTTCGAAGGAGGCAGCCAGAGCGATTGCCAAAGCAAGGAGAACATCCACTCTCAGAATCTATCAGTCTCAAGGGGAAGTCTTCCGTAGCTGGTACAAGACCAATGCAGTTTCCTCAACCAGTACCACTGTAACCCAGATTGCTGACTTCCTGTTATATCTAAGGAAAGTAAGATCCCTTTCAGCTCCTACGATCAAGGGTTACAGAAGTATGTTGGCAGCGGTTTTCCGCCACAGAGGCTTGGATCTTTCCACCAACAAAGATCTACAGGACCTCCCTAGGTCTTTTGAGACCTCAAAGGAACGTCGGTTGTCCACTCCAGGCTGGAATCTAGACGTGGTCCTAAGGTTCCTTATGTCATCAAGATTTGAACCTCTCCAATCAGCCTCTTTTTAGGACCTCACATTAAAAACTCTTTTCCTCGTGTGCTTGACAACAGCTAAAAGAGTAAGTGAGATCCACGCCTTCAGCAGGATCATTGTTTTCACATCTGAAACGGCTACATGTTCCTTGCAGCTCGGTTTTTGCTAAACGAGCTTCCTTCACGTCCTTGGCCTAAGTCGTTCGAGATCCCAAGCCTGTCCAACTTGGTGGGGAATGATCTGAAGAGAGTACTTTGCCCAGTTAGAGCTCTTAGGTACTATCTAAAAAGGTCTTAACCTTTACAAGGACAATCAGAAGCCTTATAGTGTGCTATCAAGAAACCTTCTTTTCCAAGTTCTAAGAACTCAGTTTCTTACTATTCAGGCTTCTGATTAGAGAAACACATTCTCATCTGAAGGAAGAAGACCTTGCTTTGCTGAAGGTAAGGACACATGAAGTTAGAGCTGTGGCTACTTCAGTGGCCTTCAAACAGAGCCATTCTCTGCAGAGTGTTATGGATGCAACCTATTGGAGAAGCAAGTCAGTGTTCGCATCATTCTATCTCAAAGATGTCCAGTCTCTTTACGAGTACTGCTACACCCTGGGACCATTCGTAGCAACGAATGCAGTAGTAGGCGAGGGCTCAGCCACTACATTCCCATAATCCCATAACCTTTTAACCTTTCTCTTGAATACTTTTTATGGGTTGTACGGTCGGCTAAGAAGCCTTCCACATCCTTGTTGATTTGGCGGGTGGTCAATTCTTTCTTGAGAAGCGCCGAGGTTAAAGGTTGTGATGAGGTCCTTTAGTATGGGTTGCAGCCCTGTATACTTTAGCACCTTTGAGTTGATTCAGCCTCCCAAGAGGAACGCTGCGCTCAGTAAGGAAGACGATCTTATTAAAGGCAGAGTAACGGTTCAAGTCGACTTCCTTACCAGGTACTTATTATTTCATTGTTATTGTGGATAACTGATTATATGAAATACGGGATACTTAGCTATCCTTTAGTCTTGTACACTGGTTTTTCACCCACCCCCCTGGGTGTGAATCAGCTACATGATTATCGGGTAAGTTTAATATTGAAAAATGTTATTTTTATTAGTAAAATAAATTTTTGAATATACTTACCCGATAATCATGATTTAATCGACCCTCCCTTCCTCCCCAGAGAGAACCAGTGGACCGAGGAAAAATTGAGGAGGTGTCAACAAGAAGTACTATAGTACCTGGCCACAGGTGGCGCTGGTAAGTACACCCCCTTCTAGTATTGTGATAGCTGGCGTATCCCTCCATAGAATTCTGTCGGGCAACGGAGTTGACAGCTACATGATTATCGGGTAAGTATATTCAAAAATTTATTTTACTAATAAAAATAAAATTTTTCCCAAATGGTGATAGTATTAATAACGTCATTTCATAGGTTGTTACACTAAGGTCTGTCAGGCCCACTCCATAGGGGGGAGACATGATGAAGAAATTCGGCAGGGAATTGTTTGTACTACTCAGCTGGTAAGAGTTGGGAGTGTTGCTCTGAGCTCTACATTTTTGTTAGACAATCCTTCCGTGCATATTGTTTACCAGATGAAAAGGCCACTTTGATCTTTACCGAATGCCTTTGTACTACATGATATTACAGCATTACATTTAATTATTTTTTTTTTTAAATTGAAAGTAGAAAAAATTAAATGTTTGATATTTTTGAGGCAGTTAAAATGATGAATAAATGGTATATTATAGATATCTTCTATTGAATTAAGGTTTTTCTTTCCGATTCTGTTCTTAACAATATACTGTAGATGACTGCATTTCTGTAATTTTCCCTTTTCCCAAATTATTTTGTCTCAAGCTTCATATCCAAGAATTTTCTATTACATATTTGTCTTCATTCATTTATGCCTCTTCTGTTTTGGTAATGTTATTCAACAATTTTATGTTTTAAATCCATATTTTATTTTATTTTATATATTTAGTTTCCAAGACACTTCCAAATAGCCAAGTGAAATTATTTTCTTGTACTTTGTACTTTTCTGAGATTTATGAGAACTGGATATAACCAACACTTGGAGATTTTTTCTTTTACTATTGGAGTTTAATTACATTTCCTAAGTATGATTTACACTTTGAGTAAGTGAAGCATCAATATATGATTATAATCTGGGCATATCTTTATTCTATATCATTATGCTAGTTGGGTTTTTGGCGTCTTTACTTTTCAAACCCTATTAGTTTCCAGTTACAAAATCTAAACTAATATCCTCTTTCTTTTTTCTTTTTTTTTTTGGCCCAACTTGAGTGATTAAATTTTTACTACTGTACTATATTCTTGTCATTCACATATTTGATTATTTGAATTTGTTTTTAAATTACTTTTTACTCATTAAATTATTTTTTTTTTCAAGCTTCTTTCAAGTTGACTCCAGTACTTCAAGAGCATAAGAAGGAAATCACAGAGGCTTCAGATTCTAAAGGTTTGTATTCTTGGTTTTTCAGTATTTCTGGATCATATGATTACAATTATATATATATGAGGTAGCAGTAGTAGGGGACTCAGCAGTATGAAGCTTCATCTGTGGTGGAAATGTGGGAGGTTGGGCTGTGGCACCCTAGCAGTACCAGCTGAACTCGGCTGAGTCCCTGGTTAGGCTGGAGGAACGTAGAGAGTAGAGGTCCCCTTTTTTGTTTTGTTTCTTGTTGATGTCGGCTACCCCCCAAAATTGGGGGAAGTGCCTTTGGTATATGTATGTATATGTATGTATATATATGATTTTATTTTCCCAAGTGGTGAGGATATATGGAAGGTTTTGTTAGAATGGAAATAGGTTTCCTGTTTAAGATTGATTTTTGCTTGAGGTTTTAATGTAACATGAATTTTTTTTTCAGAGGGTAAGACGTTAGATCTCTCAACACCACAACAGGACGTAACTTTTAACCACGGAACCAGTTGTCCAGAGTAAGTGAAGCAGAGCTGAATAAATGTTGGTGAAATCTGAAATAAGTGTTGCATTTTTTGTGTATTTAGTATTGGGTAAAATTTAGCTCATATAAATTTTATAATGTTGACAAGTACAGTAATATCTCGGTTAACTACGGCCATGACAGGTTTTTCATGTTTATTTGGTCAAATTAGCTGCCATAAAAGTGTGTTCTGCATTTATATACACAGAAATATCTATTATTATTATTATTATTATTATTATTATTAATATTATTATTAAATGCTAAGCTACAACCCAGTTGGAAAGCAGGATGCTATAAGCCCTGGAGCCCCAACAGGGAAAATAGCCCAATGAGGAAAGGGAACAAGGAAAAATAAAATATTTTGAAGTCTATCATATCATGTAATCTTGAGCACAGTTCTTGCCATATACAGTATTGTACAATGTGTTATTGTATCACAAAATTTTACATTTATATGCTAATGGATATGTACTCTTTTCAGACGTCCAGTTAAAGGTCACAAATCAGTGCTTCCAAGCGCAGAAAAGTCATGCCGTCATCTTTTCACACAGGAATCTCGCCATTCTACATTTGAGAGAGATTTGAAATCAGGTAATTTTTAGAACATTTTTGAAATTCCCCAAATTTTGTTGTCTCGTAAATATTCCAGGAATGTGACATACAGAAGTGATATGAGAATGCATGTTACTGTACTTGTTGAACAGGGCATTGATCTGCATATGTAGACAGTGCAGTATTGGATGCACATCTAAGTATCATTGTTAATGAGATTGGACAAATTCTGTTCAGGTCGTTTTAAATCTGGTAATTTAGAAAGCAAGGTATAATTCCATTTTTGAATATGACAATTTATAAAGCAAGTTTCTGTATATTCATGTTCCGTAACATGCAAATTGTGAAGCGAATACTCTAACGGATGAACAATGACCTCTTAAAAGCAAAATTTCAGTATAAGAGGTGCTGTGACTGATTCAATAGAGACTGTATCCATAGGTCTTCCTTATACTCACTAAGTCCATGCTGTGCACATTGATACACTATTTCTTGTGGTATTGGATTATTAGTTGTAGCCTTTCCATGGAAGTGGTCTCGCAAAACTTACGAAAAATGAGTTTTTCCATTGTCAAAACCCCTTTCTTCATGCAAATTGTTAATAACTGAATATTTTAATTCATAAAGTTATTTGGTGTTAAGATTATAATGTTCAGAATAGAAATATTTCATATTTTCTCACAAGGGTTTTACTTGATGATGATATTTTTCAAGATAGAAATATTGTATTTCATATTTTCTATCTCGTGTGTACTCAAGATGGAAATATTTATAGTCATGAATGAAATGTGTTCATAATATTTGAGATTAATTTAAAGAATTAATTAGGGAAATTGCCAAATCATACTGGATTTAGAATAATAATTGTACCTTGATTATTTTTAGCCTGTTAACCTGTAAATGAAGGAAAGTAAAAACTTGACATTTTTAGTCTTGAAGATATTTGCTTTTAAATTATTTATTACTGACATTTTTAATTCTGAAGATATTCTCTTGTACATTATTTATTCTTGACATTTTTAATTCCGAAGATATTCTCTTTTAACCCTTTTACCCCCAGGCTATTTGAAAATTTCCTACCCTTAACCCCCAGGGGGTTATTTTTTTCCCAGCACATTTTGCAGTATATTTTTTTTAAATTGCTCTAACAGCCTTAATTTTTGTCACAGAGAGGTCAGGTTGGTCTCATTCTCTTGGAAAATGCATGAATTTTCTCAAAAAATTATCAAAAATATGAAAAAAAAAAATTTTTGTAGCATTTTTTTTACAAGGACGTACCGGTACGTCCATGGGGGTAAAG
Organism: Palaemon carinicauda; assembly: GCF_036898095.1. Classification (NCBI taxonomy): domain Eukaryota; kingdom Metazoa; phylum Arthropoda; class Malacostraca; order Decapoda; family Palaemonidae; genus Palaemon; species Palaemon carinicauda. Next base: position 18,780,051 of record NC_090764.1, read on the forward strand.
GGATGGCTTTTGTGAAACGTACCATTACGTTCTTTTGGAGGTAAAAGGGTTAAATTATTTATTCAATTTTTCTTACTAGGACCGCCGAGTAAACTTTGTCAACCAAAATCCCAGAAGCATGGAGTTGAAAGTAGAGAGGAGGTTTTGGAGTCAGATGCTTCTTGTGATGAGGATGAAAATTTGCCGCTGACTCCTGGCAGGCTGGGAGAGGAAGAAGATAAGTCAATGTCACCTTGTACCCCTTCATCTTCATGTTCAAAGTCGAGTTGTGATGTTTCTACATGTTCATCAAGCTCCTGTTTATCATCTCTATCGTCTCCAAATCTGTCAGAAATCAGAGTAAGTGACTAGTAATTTTTAGCCTCCTTGTATTTATTAAATTTTAATTAATATAAAATATGTCTAGATTGTTAAACTGAACTCATTAAATCCATAAATCTTTCTTTAAAGTGTTAATATTAGTGGTGTATAGCATATGGAGATTTAGATTATGTGCAAGTATGTGACGTAACCCTCTTTAGATTCTGTTGATATGCAAATTTCACCCTTGAAGTCCTCAATTACAGTTACAAGATTAGTTGGACAATTATTGTCCCACTATTAGAATACGGTAGTCTCGTGATCTCACTCTTTTGCTTGTACAGTCATCCACGTGAAACGCACCATAACAACGGACAACATTTAACTCCTGTTTTAATCTGAAGCAAAGGTACATGGTTGACTTTTTGCATTCACAACTATAATTGGAAACATAATAACAAGGCAACATATGCATAAAATAAATATACCGTATTACCATTATAGATTACTCGGTCATGAAAGCCTCGTCACTGATATTGAGCCAATCTTGAAAGAGCCGAGTTAACTGCTTGTTTAGTAGTCTTAAAAATCATTGGTTACTTTTAAGTAACTTCTTGCATTGAAAATCATTCTTTTTATTCATGTTTTATACTACCAACATTTTTATTTGCCTCATAACATCTGTGGTGTTGGGGGTGATTATTTCATCTGTCTCCCCAAATATTATTCTCTGTTTTCAATGGTAATTATCTTATTCTTGCTTTTTGTATTTGTAGTAACAGGTACTGTATAATTAGAAATTAAGTACAATCTGCCCTACCAACAGGCCAAACAGATAAATACCATTGTATAAACTCGTATGCGACAGTTAATTTATACGCGGTGCTGGTTTCTCCGTAAAATTTCAATCTCTTGCATTTCATCCTCCTGTCTGCTCATTATCGAGCCATCTCAGGTAGTTGCTAAATGCATGTGAGTCATTGTATGTTATTATTATTATTATTATTATTATTATTATTATTATTATTATTATTATTATTATTATTATTATTATTATTATTATTATTATTATTTGCCAAACTATAAACCTAGTTGGAAAAACAGGATGCTAAAAGCTCAGGGGCCCCAACAAGGAAAATAGCCCAGTGAGGAAAGTAAATAAGGAAACTATAGGAAGTTTAAGAACAATAATAACATTAATATAAATCTTAATTATATAAACTATAAAAACTTGAAAATAACAGAGAATAAAAACTTCAAAATAACAAGAGGAAGAGAAACAAGATAGAATAGTGTGCCCGAGTGTACCCTTGAGCAAGAGATCTCTAACCCAAGACAGTGGAAGACCATGGTACAGAGTCTATGGCACTACCAGAGAACAGTTGTTTCATTTTGGAGTGTCCTTCTCCTAGAAGAGCTGCTTACCATAGCTAAAGAGTCTATTCTACCCTTGCCAAGAGGAAATTAGTCACTGAACAATTACAGTGCAGTAGTTAGCCTCTTGAGAGAGGAAGAATTGTTTGGTAATTGCAGTTTCGGCAAGTGTATGAGGAAAGAGGAGAATGTGTTAAGAATAGGTCAGGTTTTTCTGTGTATGTGTAGGCAAAAATGAAATGAGCTGTAACCAGCGGTAGTATCTGAATGGGTGGCATGTCTTTAAAAAAGTTTCTAGCAATTATTGTCGGTGCAAAGTACAAGAAGGCTCTTCAGGTTTTTGTGGTGAAGGGAAAACTAAGCTGTTCTACTACAACCTTCTTCTTGCCTGAAAAGTACTTGAACCACACCTTTGCTGTGTGGCAATCTTTCGTATATTGGCTTCCCACACCCTCTCAATACTTGTTGATGTATTCCATTTGGCATGTTACTCATCAACACCACTGAATAGCCCGTCAATGTTGCTTCTGGCACCAATCGAGCACATGCTTGTGAATATACCTTTGGAACAAGAATTTCTAAAATAACAAGGAAACTGAGGATAACCAACCAAAGCAACAGTGATTATTTCTACTGCAACAGAAAATGCATAAACGACCCCTGACCTTGCTGACAGGAAGACTTTCTGCTGCCCTGTCTATCAGACACCTAGGTACTGTACTTTGTCTGGTGGTTGGACACGTGGTCCAACTTTTATAAAATGATCATGATCCCACAGATCTACCTAGTTAAAATGCTAAATACTATTCTCTTTACTGAAACAACTGCATCACCATGGACAAGAGAACCAGAGTTTTGTTAAGATACCTAAACAGACAGATCCTTTGCAAATGTGGGCAAAGACGAATCACGTTGAACAATTGTGTGTATGCCCAAGGGACTAACATTTTTTTTTTTCAATCCATTTTCCATACGGGCTTGCAATGCATAACGTTTTGAAATTTTCCACCTAAATGCTTTCAAATTATAGTACAGTATAATAAATACTATGTCTCGAACAAAATTGATGATTGTCCCTTTATTGTAATGTGGTTTAAAATTTTTTTGCTTTATTTCTGTGTCAAGTACAAAATTGTTTTAATCTTTGGATATTGTTTATATAAATATCCCTTGTGGTCATATCCTGTACCCTGTACTTTAATGAATACCAAGTTTATTCAGTGTACATTACATAGAAAATGTAATTTCTTAACCCAGTGTAATTTTTTCTTCGAACTTTTTAATTTAGTGCTCACTGTTTAGTGCCTACCAAAGATTGAGCAAGGGTAAACTTTAAAATTTGGATAATGGACATTTTAGTTATTGACAATCTAGGCCCTCAAATGCAAATTCATTGAAAATTAAATTTATTTATTGAAAGGATAAATTCTTGTGACGGCCAACAGTTGGACAACCAAACTCGATAGAAAATATGTCAGCTAAGTTTGTGGCAATTTTTGAAAAAATTGAGGATTACACCAGAGTGAAAGCATATAAAATAGCAAGAGGTTAAAGAAAATTACTAGCATTTAATTTTTAGTATGACTAAATATTTATTAGTCATTTCAATATTAGTCATTTCATTGTTGGGAATTCCTCCGTCATTCTTAATTCTTTTCAGGGAGCTAAACGAACTATAGAGTCAAGCTCGTCCGATATTGAAGCCCTGTTGAATGGAGATTTTGATACCCATGCTTCTGTGTTTGAGGATCAGCAATTGGAAATTACTTCTCGGGAGGGTGTTGTTCCTCAGCAGTGTGACGTTGTTAATCAAGCCGGTGGCAGTGATCAGCAGTGTAAAATTCAAAGACAAGTCAGTGATGATGGTCTTGGTCAATTTCTTTCACAGGTAATTCTAATATAAGTTTGGATCAGTTTATATTAAATTGCAAGCCGTAGTATTACAGGATCTCGTCTTGCCCACGAAGGCAAAAAGACAACACTTAGCGGTAATAAGTTATCATACTAGTTGTAAACTAGGCAAAGGAAGGTGTTCCATTTCTCACACACAGGCCTTTATACATTTTGTTCAGGTAAACTTGAAAAAAATAGGATTTTCTAAGTTAGAATTTATATAAAATTTTGGAGAATCTTATAAATATTTTATTGGTCAGTGAAAAACATTGCATTTCTTCTGGAAAGAAAGCTCTTTTTAGATATAACATAAGTGAAATATATTAGTTTCTACTCAACATTAGGTTATATCCCAGTAGAAATTTTGTTGCAATTATTTTACAGGTTTTATTGTTTTTGGTAAATTTATTTAAGTTGATTTAGATTTTTCTTTTAAATTTTACATATTAATTACATTATAATGTTGATAAGATCTTTCTTTTCATGGTAGGCTTATTTTATTATGAAGCTTCGTACATTTATTTGACTTGTGAAATTTATATAATAAATAATTTTCATTTATATTTCATAACATGTTAGTGCTTTACATGTTATGAAATAAAAATGTAATCCCGTATTACTATCGGACACTCTTCTCAGAATTAATCCGTTGAAGGCGTATCAAAATGTAACGGATTAATAGGAATAAAAGATAATTTTACAAGCATTGGAATTAGGTCTTAAATCATATTTAATTTAGTATGTCGATATGATCTTTTCATTAAAACCTTTCACTTTCTCATAACTTTTAGTAATGGTCCATCATTACGGTTTATTGGTAATGATCGTTCCACTCGGATTGTGTACAATGTACAGAGTCCTGCCGAGTGTTGTGATCGTGTTTCAGATGAATTAACGATAAAGCACGGTCAATAAAGCAAGGGGATGTGTACAAGAAGTATAGGGCCTATTTTCAAGAGAGTAATTCAGATCTGGGAATTTCCTTGGGTCTTCCAATGCATTTTCAGGATACTGTATAAAGAATCTAGTTCATATTTAAAATATATATTGGAGAATTATTTCCTTTTCCCACTTTATTGGCCCATGCTTTGTCAGTACTCAGTACTATATTGACCAAGTATTGATTACCTAATTTTATGATCACTTGGGTCCAAAGTGGTCATTTAAAAGGTTTTTTTTTCTTCCTTGGTTTAATTTATTTTTTGCTTCTAAATGATAAAACAAGACCTAAAGTTTTATGTAGCTTTCCTGCTAGTGGGATTGCTAATGCGTTTAAGGTGAATTTCTTTAAGTTGGAAGTAAGAGTTCATTAACAATTTTTAAAGGAAATCTATATGAGTGAGGTACAATACCTTTATTATTTACAGGAGCCTAAAGCTGATAGTGATACAGCTAATAAAATAATAAGCATTGCAGCATCAAGCGTAGAGGGTACGCCTAGTAACTGGACTTTAGTGAGTGGTGTGAGTCTTCTTCCATCCAGTGATCCAAGTCATTTACAACAATACTATATGCACAAAGGCCACCACCACCATCACCATCATCACCACCACCATCATCACCATCACCGTCACCACCATCATCACCACCACCAGCATTATCAACACCATCGTCATGTGAACAACCAAGAAAGGAATGGAATTGAGGGCTCTTCCAACCTAGCAAAATCTCCAGAAAAGTTAGAGGGGGACAGACTGATGTTGACAAGCACACCCATTCATCTGAAAGCTGTTGATAATTTGGTTAGTATTTTTCTGCTTTGCAAATGCTCTCTGCAGCTTCCCTATATAGATCCATCTGTCCTTTTCTGTTTACTCGTATGCATTCCCCTCTTCTCTCCTTCCGTTCTGTGCACTAGACCTCTAGACCTCTATCTTAAAAAATTGTTGCTTTTCAATTGTAAACTAATTCATAAGGTAGTCATAGCAAATTTCATTAAATTATCCTAATTATTGAAGGGCAACTCTTTTCTTTGCAATCACTGAAGTATTGTATTTTTGAATGGGTAGTACAGAATAAAGTGGTTTCTGCCTTCTGAAATTTGTCCTTTGTTATGCCAAAGATCTTGGATATATTTTTCAAGAACCTTGCTTCATGGCACACACAGTTACTACTTTATTTTCCCTGATATTTTTTTTTATTATTTATATCCCTTAATTGATGAGACTTACTGACTTTCTAAAATAGATCTGGCTTTTAGTATTCAGGAAATCTAGTTTTCATAAAGAGAAGAAATGTTAAAATTCAATGTTTTGTTGCAGGATGTGTCCTCAATTAAGACTCGCAAGAGTCTTGGTGAGGTGATTGGTGATTTTGTAATTTCTTCGGATTTGCAGGACTCGGATATCAGCTTTCCTGGGTAAGTTACATTTAGTGTTGTCACTCATTGGTATTCTAGACCTAAGGTTTTTCCTCTAAAATATACAGTAAATGTTTAGGGTTTAAAGGCTGTGAAGAAGGAAGGGTTAAGTCATTGAATGTGGGGCATATTATCCCAGAGACCAATCATACATAATACTTCAGTGCCCCTCTTCACCAAAGGTTCAACCCAAGAATACCAGGTAGATCCAAAAAATGGCTGATGATCAGTCAAGACTCTCTCTCTCTCTCTCTCTCTCTCTCTCTCTCTCTCTCTCTCTCTCTCTCTCTCTCTCTCTCTCTCTCTCTCTCTCTCTCTCTCTCTCTCTCTCTCTTTTTTTTTTTTTGATGTTTTGCGTTGCTACACAATGCTGTTATTCTAACCTTCTAGACATGATAAATTTTCAGGAATCTGGTGCCTCAATTCTTTGGTAATTACTTAATTTATTATCAAAATCATGATGCTCTTTTTAACATATGCAAGTTTGACTAATATGTAAATCCCTACATAACTTGTAAACTTATAGTATGAAAGTCACGTTTTGCCTCTTACAATTAGCCATTCTGTTTCTTATAGTAAAGGATGACATCTGTTTAATTCAAGCTGTTTTCGTATTGTGCTTATACTTTTAGGTATTATTACCTCAAATAACCTTTCCGACAATGTTGTAATTCCTTTGTTTCTTCTTTTGAAGCATTTGTTGTTATTTAAAATCTTAACATTTTGTTAAATATGTTATTACAATAAATTATCAAGTGTGTATTTGGTGATGATAGGGGAAGTTCCTCTCATACTATGTCATTCAAGTAAAATTAGTTATAAAGAAAATTAAAGTATTGCTTTTCCTGCAAAAGCTCTCAAGTTTTATTCCCGTAAGACATGTAGAAGGTTTTTGTATTAGCGAGTTCGTTTGTTATTTCTTTCAGATCAGATACCCATGCCAAAGAGAATGTGCTAACACCTATATTAACTAACAGCAACACTGAGGATGAGCAAAATTTTCCTTTAATTTCAGAGAACAAGGTTTACGAAAGTAAGTGAACGTTTTAGTTTTAGTATACAGTAGTATTTTTGAGGGTTAAAGTGCTGAACGGTCTCTAAGTGCTGTGTAGTCTCCAAGGACTTTATTGTGAAATCTTAGAACAGGGAATCCAATAAGACGTAGATATCAAAGAAATATAGTCTTCCCTGCTCTAGGGCTAGTGTATCAGTGTGCAAAATACGGACTCGATGTGCATAAGAGAGACAGAGTTCAGGTGCTCTCGAACTCAATGCAGCACCTCCAGCCATCAATGTCAGTCTGAGGAAAGAAGAGAGCCTGTATCTCTAGAGATATTAATGATATCAGTGTGTCATACAATATCCAGAATCCATTATAAACGTGTCTGTTATTGCGAGGTTCTACTTTTATAACTCAGAATCTAAAAGATGATGGCTTGGCATAAACAAAGTACCCGTTAGTATTGTCTCCAGTTCACCATTTGGGGCAGTGTGGTAGGTTTAATAGAGCCTTCCTTTGCACGTTGATACACCATCCTTGGGACAGGGAAGACAATATTCATTTGGAATTTCATGTTATATTAGGTTCTGTGTTGTGGTCTTCAACAATAAAGACCTTAAGGAATTTTGATAAGAGGTTACTTTGTATGGCTTATGATTGGAAGATTTGCTTTTTATAATGTTATGTTCTATGAGGACTGCTATCCCTCCAGCCAGGTCAATGTGGTAATCAATATTATAACTTTCGAAAAGAGATCATTAAGATAAACACTATTCATAATTATTTCAATACCATTGTGATTCATAAGATGTTTTGCCTTCCAATTTATCGTGTATTTTTTTGTGTGAAGTTCTTACTTAAACTTGAAAGATGATGAATATTTATAGCAGTGGCCAATATTAGAATGTGCGGATGTATCCAGAAGAAGGTGTCACAGAAACACCAGATACCAGAATTATCATATTTTAGTTATATTACCATGAAGATATAGCTTCTAAGCTATTAGCACTGAATTTTATGTAAGTATTGAAATAATTAATTTTGTTCGAAATTATATCCTTCTTTTTGTTTGATATTTGCAGTTATGAAGACACGTGCCCATCGTCGTTACTCAGAGGATGAGCCGTCAGATAAAAAGTTGAAGGTAAGCTTTCGATATCCATTTTTAGCTTGCTATATTTTCTGGGTTGGGTATAAACACTTTCTTTTGCTTTTATTAAGATAAATTAATTTTTGAAAGAATTGCTTGTAAATTATGATCTAGCAATGAGTACGCATTTTCCATTTCTTGTTACCATAAGTCTTAGATTTACATGAAAGAAACAGGATGCAATCACTAAAAAGTATGTAACATACTATTAGGTGCCTTGGGAATGCAAACCCTCATTTTATATGTTGGATTATTCCCATTGCAAGCTGGAAATAGCTGTTAAAGTTTGTAACAAGTTTTTGTCTGCCATAGATAGGACCTTCCATTCGTCAAACAGAAACCTGTCAATTTTTCTTCAGCTGTCATTGGATAAAGATGTACCGTATCCGACTTATGTGCAGTTAATTTTCTCGGTTTAGTGTGAATGTTTTCTTTATTTTTGCAATTATGAGTAATTCTGTTGTCTATATGTAGAAATTGCTTTGTTTGTTAAGGGTACTACAGTAGAACAACAATATGTTTAGTTTCTCTTTGTGATCTGATATTTTAAGAAGACTATGTTACAGCTTAGCATTGTTTAAGTTGTTCATACAGCTTAATAATTGATGTTATTGGTGAAAGACTTTAGTATGTATCTAGAGAAGTGAGGTGATAGTTGAGAGACTCCTTTATTAACCGTGATCTATTGGAAGTTTTTGCTTTTTAGCTTGTGAAACATTGTTTTGGTTTGTATCTTAATAAAAAAAGTGATAGGTATGAGAATTTTGTAATTTATTATGAGGCTAGATCATTTGGACAAAATAGGGGAGAGAATTATTTTTTCTTGTGGATAAATGGCTTTCACGTTTGTATTCCCAATGTTAGTGAACGATAATTTTGTATATATATTCTTTGTTCTGAAAACTTTGAGGTTAGAAGTATTTTTAGTATGAAATATTTTTGTCTTGTTGGGCCAACTTACAGGGTTGAGCTTCTTTTCTATTTGATAATGATGAAGTCAATGATAGTATAGTATGCTATATATTGAAGAAATTCTATGTTTTTGACAGCTTTCTGCTGCAGATTCAGAGTTAACTGATTTAGGAAAGAGGTTTGCCGGAAGGACCCCACATACTCGACGTCTGACTAAGGAAGAAATACAATTGCTACGTTCCACACCGGTAAGTAGTTACTCACATGATGTTTTAATAAAGGAAAATATTTAGAAGTATTTATTTTCAAACATAAGACTTACCCGGTAGTTATATATATAGCTGACGTCTCCGACGTCACGGTAGAAAATTCAAAACTCGCGCCAATCGCCAATTGGATAGCCAGGTGTACCACCCCTGCGCCCTAGCGAGGTACCTGGGAACTATTCCAGGAACCCTCATATATTCTCTGCCGTCGCTAGCGGCGACATGTGAATTCTGCTCTCGTCAATATTGATCTTATTTTGGTGAAGTACAAAACTTTGGTTGTTGACTCCCGCTTGTTTTTTATCTCGCTTTGGATATTCTTTAATTTGATTTGGATTAGAAGATTTTTGACCTTTGCTTGTCTGATTTCTCTTTAAATTTTTCAAAATGCCCCCCCCCCCCCCCCCCAATACTTTTAGGTTATGTGTGAGTAGTGGTTGTAAGACCCGAATGGCAAAAGCTTCACTTGACTACCATTCTCTCTGTGTTGCTTGCAGAGGTAAAGAGTGTGATTTAGGAGATTGCTGTGATGAGTGTGTTCTACTATCAGAGCATGAATGGATTGAGTTTGATAGGTACAGACGTAAACTCAAAGGGATAGATTGAGGTGGAGTTCTTCTCGCTCTTCTAAAGACTTTTCATCTTCCCATGTCATTAATCCTGTTCCTTCCCCTGTAGTGGTAGATCCTGATCCCACTATTGCAACTGCTAATGAGCCATCACTCAAAGATATGTTAGTGGCGATTCAAGCGTTGGGCGCTAAAGTGGAATCGCTTGCTGCGGACAGAACACAGCTGATGGCCGATGTAAGGCAGTTGAAAGGTGAAAGTGATAAAAGTGCAGTGAAGATAAGTGCAGTGGAGGGTGCGCCTGCTCGCGTCTGTCGTCCTCCTAGTCCTAGACCTCTTCCAAGCTCCCCAACCCCTGGGAGAAGGAATGTCGAAAGGCGAAAGGAGACGAGAGGCTTAAATACACGAGCAGACGTCCCCTCGAACGTACCTGCGGGCGCTTCCCAGGACGTTCACCCTCACCAATGGAAAGGTGAGGTTAAGTGTTTCTCATTGTCTTTGGATAACCCCTTGCCTAAAAGAGGCTGGAAGCTTGCTTCCAGACCTCTTAAGAGGACTTATAATAAGGCCTACTGACGTCCTGCTAGTTCTCGTCCTGGATGTAGTCACTGGGATACACTAGAGACGTTTGAAAGTCCTCCGATTAAACGTCCTTATAGGACGGTGGACGCTTCCAAGGATCCTCCTATGCAGTCAGGACCAGGCTTAACTTCATTCCAGGTGCCAGTACAGCCTTCAGACTGGTTTTCACCTTCCAGGCGCTCTGTTCCGTTGAGCGATGGGGAGAACGTTGTGGTTTCATCACTGATTTCACAACATTCAGATCCTAATTTTGCTATGCTGCAAGACATGCAAAACAGGCTCTCGTCGTTTATGCAGAACTACCAGTGTAGCGACAAACCTCAAACCAGCACACGTGACAGTTTTGGTCGGGATCGAGACAGCGAGCAGGCTGTTACACAAGTTTCGAAACATCCTGTAGGACGTGTGCTCAAACACCCTCATAGTCGAGGATCTAAGCTTCCTGCTAGCCTCTATGAATGTCCTTTAGGAAGTGATCGTGAACGTTCTCCTAAGTCTGCAGCTGACAGCCCCTATATAGAACACGAACGCCCTTACAAGCGCAAGGAGATCCTGCCGTCAGAACGTGTGCTCAAACGTCCTTCAAAGAAAGATGTTGGACGTCCTGTGCAACGTGTTACCCAACGTCCTTCCAAACGTGCTTGAGAAATAGGCTGCCGAACGTCCTGAGAAACAGGTTGCCGTTCGTCCTTCAAAGCAGGCTATCGAACGTCCTTCGAAACAGGCTCCCTAACATCCTACGGAGCAGGCTGCCGAGCATCCTTCGGGACAGGCTGCAGATCGTCTTGCGAAACAGGCTGTCGAACGTCCTACATTTCAGGATGCTCTTTGCTCATCAAATTATTTTAGTGAACGTCCTCCAGGTCGTGTTTCCGAACGGAAAACAAATGAACAAGTCGCTGAACAACAAGCGGTTCGCAGCGTCGTACGCTTGTCAGGAAATGACAGCAAGCGCGTTTCAGGATATGAGCCGGAACACCCTATCCCTTACCATATTTTGGATGTTAGTCTGGATTATGATAATGAGACTCACTCTTTCCAAGAAGACATTGATGCAGTTCAAGTTCAGGAACTCTTTGACTCCGATCAAGTTGATCGCGAGCGTTTAGCTGAGCCGCAAGCATCACGCCCGCTTGATGTTTCTCGTAATGATCCTGTTTCCATTGCTATCGGTACTCAGGATATTTTGGAGAAGGAAACTGCTCTTAACACTGCTGCTCCCGAAGGAACGTTGCCAGAGAAGGATATAGAAGGCCAGCTTTTTCCTATGGAGTTTGATGAAGTGTCGGATGATGAGGACTCTTTTTCTTTTCGTCATTCTGTTGACTTGAAGAAACTGATGAAAGTTTTTACGGAGGAGTTCTCAGACTTTTTTGTGCCAGTGGCTCCCCGTTTGCCACCATCAAAGTTTACTCTTGGGAAGGCCTCTAAGAAAGCTCGCTTTACCAAGATGGTGTTATCGCGTTCATCTAAGAGAGCTCTTGAATTGATGGGTGACTGGTTACAGTCTAAGAAAGCCTTAGGAAAAGCAGCTTTCTCCTTTCCTCCGGCTAGACTGGCCTCCAGGTCTAGTATCTGGTACGAGACAGGAGAAGTTCTCAGCTTGAGGATACCTGCCTCTGCCCAGGAAGATTTCTCAAGCCTCGTAGACTCTCCTCGTCGGTCGGCCATGAGGAAGACCAAGATATTCTGGTCTACTTCGGAGATGGACCACCTGCTCAAGGGCATATTTAGAGCCTTCGAAGTGTTTAACTTCTTAGACTGGACTCTTGGAGCTCTGGGTAAAAAAGTAGCTACTTTTAAAGAGGGGGATACCTCTGCCCTAGTCCATCTGATGTCCTGTATGGACAAGGCTTTGCGGTATGGATCCAACGAACTAGCAGCTCTGTTTTCTGCTGGCATCCTTAAGAAAAGGGACCAATTATGCTAGTTTCTTTCATTGGGGGTCACTCCCTTCCAGAAGTCCGAGCTGTTGTATGCGCCTTTTTCTCCATTGTTGTTCCCACAAGAAGTAATCGGGGAGATATCGGCAGCCTTGGCTCAAAAAGCTACTCAGGATCTTGTTTCTAAGACAGCCAGAAAAGCTCTTCCACCCTCATTTACCAGTCGCAAGCCTAAGGAAGAAACGTTTCCCAAGTTTTCGCAGCCCTTTCAAGGGAGATCTTCCAGCAGGGGTAGTTCCAGACCTGATGCTAGGAGGAGTAACAGAAGAGGCTTTAGAGCAGGGCGTTGCAGGGTCTGACTGCTTTCGCTTTCAGGCAGTAGGGGCCAGACTACTCAACTTCTGGCGAGTGTGGGTGAAGAGAGGAGCAGATCAGTGGTTTATCCAGATCTTGAAGGAGGGTTACAAGATCCCCTTTCAAGGGAGTCCTCCTTTGGTCTTAGTTCCTGTGGATCTCTCTCCCAGGTACAGAGAGGAGGCAAGGAGACAAGCTCTACCGACCCAAGTGTGTCCTATGTTGAAAAACGGGGCCATAGAGAAGGTACAGGATACTTGTTCACCAGGTTTTTACAACTGACTGTTCCTGGTACCCAAGAACTCAGGGGGATGGCGTCCAGTCCTGGACCTGAGCGCGCTGAACAAGTTCATCTTGAAGACGAAGTTCTCTATGGAGACTTCGAAACCAGTGCTAGCCGCAGTAAGGAGGGGCGACTGGATGGTCTCTTTAGACCTCCAGGATGCCTGCTTCCACATCCCGATCCATCCGACCTTCAGACCTTACCCAAGGTTCGTCTCCAAGGGAGATGTCTACCAATTCAGAGCCCCATGCTTCGGCTTTTGCACAGCACCCCAGGTCTTTACGAAGCTCATGCTAAATGTGGCAAAGATCCTCCATTCAAGGGGCATAAGAGCCTCTCTGTAGCTCGACGACCGGCTTCTCAGAGCGCACTCATACGATCACTGCCTGAAGGATCTTTAGACAACATTGAACCTCTCAAAAGAGCTGGGTCTCCTTGTAAACAAGGAAACGTCTCTCTTGGTTCCATCTCAAGAGATTCTCTATTTGGGAATGACGATTCAGAGTCAGACTTTTCGAGCTTTTCCGTCTTCTTTAAGGATGGAACAAGCCAGATTGAAACTCCAGTCGTTTCTAAGCAAGAATGTGTGTTCAGCAAGGAAGTGGATGAGCCTAGTAGGAACCCTCTCCTCCTTGGAACAATTTGTTCCCCTAGGAAGTCTGAACATTCGTCCTCTCCAGTTCCATCTCACCAGCCATTGGAACAAGGAGAAAGACCTAGAAGCGATGTCCATTCCAATTACGAACGCCATCAAAGACTGCCTTCGGTGGTGGGAAGAACCGAACAAGTTCCAGGAATGTCTCGACCTATCACAAAAGAGCCCAGACCTTGTGTTATGCTCCGACGCCTCGGACACAGGATGGGGAGCAACCCTAAACAAGTTGGAAGTTTCAGGACTATGGTCAGAGAACCAAAAGTCTTTGCATATAAACCACAAGGAATTGTTGGCAGTTCTATTAGCCCTCAAAAGTTTCGAGGAATCAGTCAACAAAAAAGTGGTTCAGGTCAATGCGGACAACACGACAGCATTGGCGTACATTACCAAGCAGGGGGGAACTCACTCGATATCTCTGTACGAGACGGCAAAGAATCTCCTTTAGTGGGCTAGAGAGAGGAACGTTATACTTCTAACAAGGTTCACCTAAGGGGAGAAAAACGTAATGGCAGACAGCCTCAGCAGAAGAGGTCAGATCATACCGACAGAGTGGACACTCAACCTTCAAGTTTACAAGAGCCTATGGGGTCTTTGGGGTCGCCCATGCATAGATCTCTTTGTAATCTCAAAGACAAAGAGGTTAGAGGCGTATTGCTCCCCGTTGCCGGATCCAGAAGTAGTCCACATAGACGCGTTTCGTATGGATTGGTCCAACCTAGATCTGTACGCCTTCCCACCATACTAGATCCTGTACAAAGTACTGTAGTTCAGAAATTTGTAACATCCAAAGGGACCAGGATGACCCTAGTGGCTCCCTATTGGCCGTCAAGAGAATGGTTCACAGAGGTACTGGAATAGGCGGTAGACACTCCAAGAATACTTCCATTAAGAGTAGATCTACTCGGACAACCCCACTTGGAAAGATTCCATCAAAATCTCCACTCTCTTCAGCTGACTGCCTTCAGACTATCGAAAGACTCACGAGATCTAGAGGTTTTTCGAAGGAGGCAGCTCAGGCCATTGCAAGAGCAAGAACTTCGACTATCAAAGTCTATCAGTCCAAGTGGGAGGTTTTTAGAGAGTGGTGTAGAGACAACTCTTTCCTCATCCAGTACCTCTGTAGCTCAAATTGCGGACTTCCTGCTCCACCTTCGAAGGAAGTGCAATTTCTCCTCCTATACTAGTAAAGGGTATAGGAGCATGTTAGCAACTGTGTTCAGACATAGAAACCTTGACCTGTCTAACAATAAGGATCTGCAAGATCTTCTTAAGTCTTTCAAGACTACAAAACAACGAAACCAAGATTCTCCAGCCTGGAATTTGGATGTTGTTTTGAAGTATCTTATGAGTGACAGGTTTGAGCCACTAGGTTCAACCTCTATGAAAGACCTGACTATGAAGACTTTATTTTTGGTTAGTCTTGCGACAGCCAAAAGAGTGAGTGAAATACATGCATTTAGCAAAAACATTGGATTTCGTGATGGTAAAGCTGTCTGTGCCTTACAATTAGGCTTTCTTGCCAAAAACGAATGCCCTTCTCAACCTTGGCCCAAAGCGTTCGAGATTCCAAATCTTACGGATTTGGTTGGAGAAGAGTTGGAAAGAGTCTTATGCCCAGTAAGAGCTCTGAGATGCTACTTGGATAGGACGAAAGATGTATGAGGCAATTCTGAAGCTTTATGATGCTCGGTCAGAAAGCCCTCATTACAGATGTCAAAAAATGCCTTGTCATATTTTATCAGGCTTTTAATTAAGGAGGCACATATTCATTGTAATGAATCAGGCCTTGGTCTTTTAAAGGTCAAGACTCTTGAAGTCAGAGCAGTCGCAACGTCGGCGGCATTCAAACAGAACAGATCACGTCAAAGCATAATGGACACAACCTTCCGGAGGAGCAAATCTGTGGTCGCATCATATTATTTGAAAGGTGTTCAGACTCTTTACGAGAACTGTTACACTCTGGGTCCATTCGTAGCACCGAGTGCAATAGTGGGCAAAGGATCCACCACTATGTTCCCATAATCCTAATAACCTTTTCTTCTCTTGGTACTTTTAATTGTTTTTTATGGTTGTTTGTGGAGATTGTGTCAGTCTTCCACAATCATTGATTTTGTCAGGTGGTCAAATTTGTTCCTTGAGAGCACCCGGAACGGGTTATTGGAGGAGGTTCTGTCATAATGAGGTATTTACACCGGTTTGAAAGTCCCTACGAGATCTTCAGCCCCTGGGAGGACCGCTGAATCTCATAAGGTTAGCAGACATAATGAGGCAGAGTATCATTGAAGTTAGCTTCCTTATCAGGTACGAACCCTCAAGTTTGTTTTAATTAACTCTTAAGCAGA
Organism: Palaemon carinicauda; assembly: GCF_036898095.1. Classification (NCBI taxonomy): domain Eukaryota; kingdom Metazoa; phylum Arthropoda; class Malacostraca; order Decapoda; family Palaemonidae; genus Palaemon; species Palaemon carinicauda. The sequence goes on from NC_090764.1 coordinate 18,795,973, forward strand.
ATTTCAGATATAATAGCTGTCTCTAACCCTCCACCAAAGGTGTTAATCAGCTATATATATAACTACCAGGTAAGTCTTATGTTTAAAAATGGTATTTTCTTTATAAAATAAATTTTTGAACATACTTACCCGGTAGTTATATATACTGTAATTCAACTCCCACCCTCCTCCCCTCTAAGAGACTAGAGGCATGGAATATATGAGGGTTCCTGGAATGGTTCCCAGGTACTTCGCTAGGGTGCAGGGGTGGTACACCTGGATATCCGATTGGCGATTGGCGCGAGTTTTGAATTTTCTGCCGTGATGTCAGAGACGTAAGCTATATGTATAACTACCGGGTAAGTATGTTAAAAAATTTATTTTATAATGAAAATACCATTTTACTGTAGATATAATTATGTATATGGAGGTTTGAGGCAGTCTAGTAAGCTGGAAACAGAGGATTAACGAACAAGGTGTTCCAGTGTGTTCTGTTAGGTTTCATAAAAATGTGGCGATAGTAAAATTTAGTGATGTCAGTTCATTGAACCCAACACTCATTCTGTTAATTTTAAAATTGAGTTGATTTTTTTTTCTCTTGTATTTACCATATTCTGTAATTTATAAAACCACATTCAGCCTGCTATTTATATTAACCCTTTTACCCCCAAGCTATTTGGAAATTTCCAACCCTTAACCCCCAGGGGTTATTTTTTTTCAAGCACATTTTGAAGTATATTTTTTTTAAATTGCTCTAACAGCCTTAATTTTTGTCTTAGAGAGGTCAGGTCATCTCATTCTCTTGGAAGATGCCTGAAGTTTCTCAAAAAATTATCAAAAATATGCAAAAAAATTTTAAAAAGCAGTTTTTTGCAAGGACGTACTGGTACTGTACGTCCATGGGGGTAAAGGGATGAGTTTTGTGAAACGTACTAGTACGTCCTTTGTGGGTAAAAGGGTTAAGCCTCACTTTTTCTTGATGAATTGTTTTATAGATTTACCTTTGGCCTGGTCTTGGTAAAAATTATAGGTTGCCATGCCATTGGCTTTTATATATTAATTCCCATAGTGACAGTCTTTATTGATGTAAAGCTATTATAAGTCTTAACGGTTAACTCTAACAGGTGAATAGATCTGTCATGTCACTTCGTAAGTTACACGGAATGCATTCTGGACGGCTTTTCATTTTGCTTTATGCCCTAACTGCACTTGCTGTATGTCCCCTGACTTTATCTCCATTTCCTCTCTCCATCCTTGCTGTCCTACCTCCTTAAAATTTTACTGTAAAAGTGTAACTGCTGGATTTTCCATTTGCATTTCCTAAATGGCTACACAGGCTACAGCTTAATTAATGAATCTAATATAGTGAGCATTTGCAAAGGGTTGAACTTTTCAGCCTTCAACCTCCCACCCAAAGGGAAATTCCAGTTATATTTGATAATATTATTTTGTATCTATGATTTATGTAAAACATCTTTTTCTTACAGACCCATTTCATTATTCAGTTTGGATCTAATTTGTACTTACGCAATATAGTAAGTTCATACGTGCATTTGTGGATGGTTGTTCTTAACTCTAATACTTCTTCAGTTTTTAAGACATCAAAATTGTTCTTCCAGGGACCTTTACATCCACAAATTTGACTCCATATGATCAATGGGTTTGTATGAAAAAAAAATTAAATCATCCTAAAATTGATACTTTCCTATAGAGTTTGTTGACAGTCTTTAAAAATCCTTTTCTTTTGTATTTTAGTATAACATTTTATTATATAAAAGTAGTCACCTTACACAAGAAAATTCTTTTATTGCCTTTAGGCAAACTTTTCTGATGACATTTGGTATAGCGATTCTGGTCCAAGTAGAAGTATGTCAGAGGAAGTTTAGTCGTGTGTTTCTCATCCACGTAAGTATCGGTGAACGTTTTGTTTTTATTGCAGATTTTAAAACTACTGTATTTACTTTTGTATATTTTTTGTTTGCATAGGAAGATGCATATTCAAAATGGAATCTGTTATTAATGAGGCAACCACAAAATTTGCCAGGAAAGAGCATTTAGTTTAGTCATCATGACCACTCCACAATTCATCTCATCTCCAATGTTTGTATTCTGATTTTATGTGCGAGTAGTTGATAGATAGCTTTTATTTAGGATTATTAGATCAGTTCAAGACTGTAGAATCTTATTCTATACCCCCACTTAGTTTTCTCAAGGAATATTTTAAAAGTGAGAATTAGTGTAAGGCACTTCTCAAAGGGTTGAAGAGCCAGTTAGGAAGAAACCAAAAGGAACTGATGAAAAGTAAAAAATTCTTGATACAGTTCAAGCTCCCAAGATCTATATTTTCCTCAGGATATGACCCACCCTCTAGCAATAGTATATGTTAACTTTTTCATGCAGTTATCATCAACCACATAGAAAAAAAGATTCAATTTACATGATAGAATAACTTAACCTTCTGGTGATCTTAGCCATAACAAAATTGCTGTCAGGCTCATGACTTTTGGCCAGTAAGCAATGACGTCGTGCGACAACCTACGTACGGTGACATTCCGCAGCATAACAAAGACTAGATAAACTGTAGAAAGAAACTGAAAATTGCTTTAGTTTCTATAAAGTACTTATGGTTACATGAACGGATGACGCCAAAGTGTGTCATCAGATCCTCGGAAGGCTAAGCACTAAACAGTATTATATGTAAGACATAAAAAGATTTTACTTTACTCAGATTATTTCATATCTCCTAATTTCTAATTTCCTGGAATTCTACAAGTAACATGACAATTCTAACATATTCAAAATGAGTGATAAGCAAGATTGATTATACATTTATGAGATTGGAATGTATATAAATGTTGAAGCTACTATAGCAGTATCTTGAATTATTTTTCCTCTTTTTCTAGGTTCCTCAGTGTCCTCATCTTTGAATATGCAGAAAGGATGAGAAATTGAAGTAATATTTAAAATGATTTGCATATTTAATATGTATTGCATACCATGTGAAGTTTAAACATTTTAGATGTTTATTGTTTTGGTACTTGATGTTGTACTTTAGTTGTTTCCTATGTTTGTCTGTGAGTAGAAATTAGTTGATCAGGAAATTTGTGCAAGTTAAGAAAAAAAATAACTCATCATAAAATGACATTTGTTAGTTTTGTTATGATCATATTTTGAGAAACCCTTTTTACCTGTATCCAGGTAAAGTCGTCAAAGTTTATTTTGCATATTAAAGTCTAGTGCTTGAATTGTAAGTAGTTTTGTGCAATGGATTCCTAAATGGGCATGTAAAACAGTAGAAGATTTTGTAAAATCAAATGGAGTGCTATTATGAATTTGTTTCCTCTTATTACTGTTATTTCAGATTATTTGAAGGAAACATCCTTTGTACGTAGGGCTAAGTTCTTTAGGAGTAGTTTTGCATATTCTTGTTGTTTTTACTGATTGTGTGGTATTGAGGACATCTATTTTTTTCCAGCTCTGTTTGTTTTAGAGGACTTACATGTGATAGGGCGTGGTGTTACTTTGCACAAGAAAGAGAATGTGTAAGTTACAAAATTGCAAGTAGTCTTGGGGAAATTATTTGGAATATCTTTGGCTATTTTTTTATTTTTGCTTAGTTGAAAAGGTCTTTTAATTAATCAAGGAAAGAAAAAAAATCATATTAAAACTTAGTCATGTTCAAGTGAGTTTTTCATAAATGTGTTGTATTTGATTTTTAAGAAGGTGAACTTCATGTGTAATATTTAGGAAATAAACTATTTGAACCATGTTTTAAGAAAATTTCTTACACTACTGTGTGTGGTAAAAGTTTTTTTTTCTTATTGAGCTTTTCACTATACTCAATTTTTTTTATTGAGGCACATTTGCATTGACTCTCAGCATTGCCCTTTTAGCTCAGAAAAGTTTCCTTCTTTCTGATGGGTTAGAATTATCTTGTCCAACCAGTCAGCGATCAGGAAACTTTTCCGAACTAAAAGGGTACCCCTGCGAGTCTGTGTAAATCTGCCTCTCTAAAAAGAATTGACTATAGTTCATGAGATGTTTGATTCCCATATGTTGGTTCTTGATACTACAGTAAACTACTATGACCTCTAAAAGATTACTGAAAACACAGTTTATCAAGAAATACTTTGTTTTAAGATTGATAGTTTTATGTTAACATAAGCGGGAATGATTGAAAGGTAATGCGTCAGTACATTTGAAAGGATTCAAAAGGATTTATTCATCAGATTCACTGGTAATCTTAGTAATTATTGCTGGCTATGTATTGTATATTTTTTTGTAACCTATTACTGTATTCTATCGTGAATATATCTCTTCAGATGAATATTCAGCATCATAATCTAATGATATTTAATATAATAATCATTCTTGAGTAGAAAACTTGTAGTTATAAGTTATCACTGAGAGTTTTTCTCTTGCCTTATTATTATAATAATACCAAAGTTCATCATGCTTGGGTATTTTCCTTTGATATTGTGAACTGGACCCAAAATTGTAGATGACTAAATGCAGTGAATATGAAAAATCTGTAAAACAAATAGCCAGAAAAAATTGCCCTTATAAGGTTATTTACTCTTCTCTTTCTTTAACTTCAAGATTCTAAGTGTTTGGTTTTAGCTGTTTAATGAAATGTAGTTGTGCAATATTTCTAAATTGAGCTGGTTCACTGTATTTTTAGATTGCTTAGCAAAATATTGTGTTTAAGAAAGTTCTCTAAATTAAAAAAGCTTACTGTACTATGTTTTTCTTATATGAACTATGACTTACTGTATTTTTCATTAGTTTGTAACTAAACTTTTTGGGAGGTTTGAAAAAGAGCCACTTAATAGGTTATATTCAATATTTTCATTAGAACATTCCAAGTTTGGATTGATGATGTTTTTATTACTGTGGTTGGCATTTTATTCAAATGATTTGGAGATGTAACATAGTAACTGTGGGGCATTGGAGCCCTTTTGAGTGAAATATGAGTTGAAATGAATAATTCTAATTGAAGAATGTCCTTTTTAATGTTTGGATACACTATATGTGAGGTGTTATGAATTTTACTTCTCTAGGTTTGTAATGATATAATAATTTTTTTATGAAGTAAGATTTTATTTTCCTGAGGTTCTTAGCACTTGGCTATTATATATGAGTAAATGGACCTTGTCAAAAAGCCTTTTTTTAAAAACAGGTGATTAAACTTTAAGCAATCGGGATGTATTTTTAACCTGGACTAAATTTTATTTTCCAATACTGTAACTATATTTTTTAGATCATTAGGACAAATACTGAGAAATCAATTTTTATACTATCTGATTTTATACATTTCATGTACACAATGCTTGGTCAGCAGCTATATTCCAAGGTTGCCTTTGGCACTGGCCTATCAATTGTTTCTCTTTCCTTTATCTTCATGTCCATTCCTTATGATGTATTTATTACGTTCTTATATAGGGAAGAGTTTTTTGTTCTACACTGTTATTAACTAATCTTCGCAATCCTCCTCTCCTTTTCCTGTTAATAAGTAAGGCCTTGCTATACTTGCCATCAGGTGTATATTTTTTTTTTTCTATTATCATAACTTACAGTACTATATATTGTTTTTTAGTCCATGTTCAATGATATATCTGTTCAATCTATGATTCCCCTACTTTATCTCATTATTAGCAAAGCTCATGTATTTTTTCTAAGTTTTTACACCATTGGGCTTTTCTGCAATCCTGGAAAAATATTCTCTTCTGACGTGTACATCCCTTTCTTGATATTTGATATTACTGTATCAACACCCAGGATTAATAGGTACGTATGTTAATGTTTCTTTCATCTGAAAGTTTGGTTGCCTCACTCTGGACAGACTATAGTCACTGCTGAGCTTAATGCATACATTTTAAGTTTTGATCTGACCTCTATACAGGGAATCCAAGCTCTTAGCATCTTTCTTATAAATCTTGATGTCATACTAAACATAAGGTAACTAATGACTGCCCTGTCTTCCTTGTTGATAGCAATTCCTAGCTTTTCATAGGGTCATTGCCCTTGTTATCAAGGTAACTATGAATAGCACTGGTGATGGTAGTAGATCTCCTTGCAAGATTCCTCTTCTAATGTTAACCTCTGCCAATTTGGTTCCTGGTGCTGTTCGGGTTGTTTTCTAATGCTGCATCATGAGAGTTTGGTTACTAAGTTTTCTGCGGCTCCATTATTATTATTATTATTATTATTATTATTATTATTATTATTATTATTACTAGCTAAGCTACAACCCTAGTAGGAAAACCAGGGTGCTATAAGTTCTATAAAGGCTCCAACAGGGAAAATAGCCCATTGAGGAAAGAAAATAAGAAAGCAAATATACTGTGCCCTCAAGCAATAGAACTCTACCCCTGGACAGTTGAAGACCATGGTACAGAGGCTATGGCACTACCTAAGTCTAGAGAACAATGGTTTGATTTTGGAGTGTCCTTCTTCTAGAAGAGCTACTTACTATAGCTAAAGAATCTCATCTACCCTTATGGAGAGGAAAGTAGCCACTGAACAATTATAGTGCAGTAGTTAACCCCTTGAGTGAAGAAGAAATTTTTGGTTATCTAATTGTTGTCAAATGTATGAGGAAAGAGGAGAATGTTTAAAGAATAGGCCAGACTATTCTGTGTATATGTAGGCAAAGGATGAATAAGCTGTAATAAGAGAGGGATCCAATGTGATATTTGGTCAGTCAAAGGACCCAATGACACTAGCGGTAGTATCTCAAAAGGTGGCTGGTTCCTTGGCTAACTTACAAATTCACCATGGGGTTTGGGAGGAACTCTAGATCATTTACATTTGCCAACCCTACATATCAATTGCAAAGAGCTTATAGCAATATTCAAAACTCTTCAGGAATAGGAAACTTGTGTGGGTGGGAAGACTGTGATTGTGTTTTTACAGAACATAATAACATTAGCTTACATCCAGAACCAAGGTGGTACAAGGTCACCCCCAAGTGATCCAGAGAACAGAAGTGCCGTAAACTTGAACAGATATTGAGGAGTAAACCTTTCCTTATATATTCCTGGAAAATTGAATGTCTTAGGAGATCAGCTAAGCAGAAAGAGTCAATTCTTTCAAACGAATGATTGCTTCACCAGTCAGTATATCTGACTGATAGTGTGGTCGCCTGTTTGTACACATGTTTACTGCTGCATGAATAGTCATTGTGGGCCTAAGTTAGATTGGGTAGCACTGTTGCCAGACCCATGCCTTTGGCTATTGCACTTTTGACATCATCACCATGGTTTGATAACGTTGTTTGCCTGACGAGCAGTACCCAATCATGAGGACTCGCTCTTATATCACTATTGTCTGTACCAATTTCAGTTTAAGGTAAGAAATTAATCCAAAACGGATATGTGAAGTGGATAAAATAAAGATCACATAGGGTTTACTGATTTGGAATTTGCTAATACTGACTGAGCACTTCCTTTTTCCTGCAAGGGAATTGAGTATGAACTCTCATAAAAACTCTCTTTTTCCGCTGCTAACACTCCAAAACCACTCGGAAGCAGACAGATATTGCCTGCTAGTATTCTACCAAGTGAAGAAGACATCATTTTCTTCTGCTAACATACCAAATTCTACTGTACTATGGCCATTACACAATAGTATGAGGGATTATCAATTACCTCTTGGCCTCTTAAAACTTACCATAGTTATAATCCATTACCTGTTCCTCAATTAAGGTCTTTGTAGGCTATTTTATTGTTACTGAACTGCTTTAATATTCTCCAGTTCATCGTACTTGAATGAATAATTTTTAATGAGTATAATTTTATTGTTTTGACAGTGTTAGTTCACATACTGGGGTTTATCCCTATTGTTTGAGCTCGTTAAACATTTGCATATTAAGCCAAACTGTTACCGGTGCCCAAAATATAACATGGGCCCAAATAAGCTGTACCTGGTATGAATGACTGGATCATTGATGGTTTCATTGTCATTCTTAGTTTACCATGAAAACATGTAGTTATGCAGACAAATACTGATGCACATTTGGTACACTGTTTATTTCCATTAATTTTTCAACACCAGCTCTTCCCAGGTACACCAGCTAGCATTGGCATAGAATTCTCCTAGTACTGTATAACATTTAATGCATTGTCAGAGTTTAATATTAATTGGTTTACACCAGAAAGATTTACAAAGCTTTTAGTAATTTTTATTCTTAATTCAAAATGATATGCGAGTACTAAACAGGTGAGGCCTAAAAAATAATGACGGTGTTACTGGCTGTAGTCAACCCATAATGTGTATCTCCACTTCGCATCTATCAGGTCATCATGAGGATTTAATTTTTGAGCTTCTAGGGAAAAGGTAAGCAAATTTGACTTATTTATATTCATATTAGAGATGTAATACTGTAATTTAAATCCATGGTAGTGGCCGTCTTCATTTTAATTCCTAGTGCAAGGTAATAAAGTAGTTTATAACGTGATTGAGACTAGTTAAGGTTTTTAAAAACATGGAAAGGTCCTGAGGGAATGTGTGAGAAGAATAATTGTTCAATGGTATATTGGTAAAGGTGATTAGATGAAATATAGAAATTAAAGGGCATACTATTACTTTGTATTGAGCATTAAAGTGTACAATCATATTTCATTGCATATTTAAAGTCAAGAACTTTTGCACTTTGGAAAAAGTGCAAAAATCTCTTGATTTTAAATGAATATACACTATATATTTTTCTCTCTGGTTTCAGTTCCAGTTCCATCAGAATAGATGCTCACCAAAATTTTTAGACTAGAGTTTTCTTTGTTAATAATGCACTTGGTATGGTAGAATTAGTTGAGTTAAGATGTGGTAAAGGGTAGCAAAGGAAATTTAGTTTTAGGTAAGGTGTATGGTTTATGAATCTGGAGTTCGTCAAGAAATAGTTATGAGGGAAATTTGAGAAGAAATGAAAAATGCAGTGTTTGTAATATGACAAACACTGCATTTTTCATTTTGTGTATGGACTGGATAAAAATTCTAATTGAATATATAGTCAGTGTGGAAGCTATTTCAATATTGTTTAATACAGAAGTTATTGGAGGTGAAGCTTGGCAGGTTAATACTAGCTCACAATAGTTATTGGTGATTTCACACAGGATTAGATATGCAGCAAGTAATGCTACCTTGAGGCTTATGATTTCCACAACAAATTCAAAGAATATTTCACATCTGAGGAAGGCATTTTTCCGTATATGGTCCTTTATTAATAGTGAGTGATAGTTGTTTCACATTAAATATAGCTCAAGTACATGTCTTTATGGTGACATTGTGATAAGATTATTTTGTGTATATTCTCTAGATCACTCATAAATGAAAGCATGCAAATTACTTGCTAACTATTTAAAGACTTTATTATATCTTGTCTCAGTAGCTGACTGTCCATCCTTTGTTACATCCCTGTAGTCTTGTCATACAAGAGCTTGTATTTTGGTACTAATTCTATTCGTTGTTCCATGATGCGCCTTGTCTAAGGGGGGTTGGGTACAACCCTAGGCGATTCCCAAAGTACACAGGTGCACATACATGACCTAAACTATGGCTTTAAAGATTGCTGATCCAGCACTTGGGTAAGCAATGTTTTATCAAAAATAAGAATTGATTGAAATCCGTATGGCCTCACATCGAACATTTTTATGAGAGAGCAAACTATGAACTGGAATATTGTATGTAGATATGGTTTAGTGTAAGGGTTGTTCTAATGAAAGCGTATGCAATGTTTCCATAGCAGTTTAATATCTTTTTGAAATGAGTGCATTGAGAAATCAAAGAAAGTAAGATATGTGTAGGTGCAAAGTTGTGGGATATGAAAAGGACTCCTGGTTTGTTAAATGCTTTCTAATGATTCAGCACTGGTGATGTTAGTTATTAGGAAATGAATAAACTAGTTTTAGCAAATGAAGGAACCTACAGAAATATGTGGATTTGAAAGAGAAATTGCAGATGCTAGTGGAAGCATAGAAAACTATTTGCATGAGGAGGAAATTTGAGTAATGAAATTATCACAAGATTCCTGATAATTTTTTTTTTAATTTGGTGTTTTTGAGTAACTGGTATCTCAAAAGGAAAAGTTACAGAACCTCTATAACACTGAGAAAGGAAATCTTTGAAAAGTCAGAGAGCAGTGGAATCCTGGAAGAATTCTCTATTAAGAGTACTTTTTTCCAGCATATTAATTACATTTGTTTTTTTTTCTTATGGTGAAACATGTTTTGAACAAATCAATCGTCCAGTGGCTTTCCTGAGTGAATCGAATTTGATCTCTGGGAAAAGTTAAAGGTATTGAGATAGGTATTGTAGTATGTGGTGTTAGAAGAATAAACAGGTTGAAATGAATTAGATTCCTTGAAGAAATGGTGAAAATGTTTGTGTAGCAATATTGCATTGCAGTTTGAGATGGTCTGGTCATGGAGGAATATCAGTATACAGGTTTGCAAAAAAACAGGATAATTAAGAATTACTAGATGTTATGAGGAAAGGTAAGCCTAAAATTGGTTGGATAATGTGAAAACCTTAGTCACAGGCTAATTGCTTACATATATATGTATACACAGTGCTAAAAGTAATGAAAGCTAGAGAGAATTTCTTTGCAATGCAGTCATTTAAAGATGTCGGTAGAATTGAGTGACTACTATTGTTTTTTTTTTTATTTATTTATTTATTTTTTTTTACTATAGGTTTAATGTTGGAAAAATCATAATGGGTCCCTAGAGATTGCAAGATAAGCAGGGGAAGGAAGAGAAAGTAATGAGTGACTACTATTGTTTTTTTTTTATTTATTTATTTATTTTTTTTACTATAGGTTTAATGTTGGAAAAATCATAATGGGTCCCTAGAGATTGCAAGATAAGCAGGGGAAGGAAGAAAAAGTAATGGATTGACGAGCTAAGAAAATTTGCAAAACAATGGCATTTAAAGATCATAAGCAGACTTGTGTGGAAGGACATATGAGTCTATGAGTCTGTCCTGCAGTGGTTTATCAACAACTGATGATGGTGATGATTAATATATATATATATATATATATATATATATATATATATATATATATATATATATATATATATATATATATATATATAGGCCTATATATATATATATATATATATATATATATATATATATATATATATATATATATATATATATATATATATATATATACATACATACATACATACATACACACACTTATGTATGTATGTATGTATCAATAGAATGTATGAGTAAAGTTAAACATACTGTATAGGGTTGGTATTTATTGCTGAAGCAAAGTACTGTTTTCAGTGCCATTTTGCAGTAAGACCAGTATGACCTGATCATGGCTAGAATGTTGAACAAAACATGTAATAAATTGTATTCCAAGGAAACCAAACCTAATAAGTTAATTGAGTAATCAACATGAAATAGATTGCTAATCTTATCATTGGTTTTGAAAACATTCTGATTTTCATATGTCATCGATAAATACACTAATGAAGGAAACAAACTGGTGAATAGTGAAAATAAAATATTAATACTGATAAAATCCCAAACACTTGACTTAAAAGCAAAGCAGGTCAGGAGCCGTAACAAATGTTTTTTATTACATTACTACTACTACACTATTTACAGTGGAAGTTTTCGAATACTTATTGCAAGTTGTTGTGTAATTTTGTTGTCCTGGTATGTTATTCTGTATTTTAGTAATTTATATTGTTGACTTACTATAGAACAATTAAGTGGCGTATTAAGGGCTCTCTTATTTAGGTGGTCATATTTATTGGTAGATAATTTCCTGTGCTCTGGCAGTAATAAACAGCAAAACCTACCGTGGAATTTGGACGCCATACATTTCTCCTCGGCGATAGTGTGGATGGCGTACACATAGTTTCGAATTTCTTATCATACATCAAATTATGTTTTATTAGCTAATAGGTTAACAGGTTAATATATGGGTATTATTGTATTGTATTACGGGGTAATGTAACCTAGGGAAAAACTACTTTTTTTTCTTTGTTTAATAGGGACTGGGGCATAGTAACTTGCATATTGGCCGATTGGTGGTGTATGTATGATAGCAGCCACCTGTATGTATTATTATGGCTAACTTAGAATACGACAGAGTAAGGGGGGTCGCAGGGGGGCATTAGCCCCCCCCCCCCCCCCGAGGGTAAATAGGTAAGGAATTAGGTTAGGTTAGGTTAGGGGGAAAGTGTAAGTTAGTTGAGGTCCATTTTTAGTTAATCAATGCGTGAGGAACTGGCCGCTGATATACAAAGGCTCCTAGTCGATTAAAATGTAAAGTTTTTCTCAGTCTAACTCCATTGTTTGTTTACGTTTGGGATACTGATAGTGAGTTATTGGCATTGCGCTTGCTTTGCTTGTGTTCGCTTGTAGGTTTACTATAGTTACGGACAGAAAAAGCTTATGTACCAAAAGACAGGTGTTTCCTTTAGAAAATTGTCCGTTTTCTTCGAAAATAATGACACTTATTTTCCCTGCAAATAAAAACTTAATTATCTAAGAAATGATAATCAATGGGGTTAGTATGCGCAGCTCAGCATGTACCGCTTGCCAGTATGTAGGAGCTTGGTGTTTTTATTTTTACGCAAGTGAAGCGAACACACGGAGTAAAAACCTTTAGATTTCTTATAAAATATCCCATTTCTTAGATGGTCTAATGGGTTTTCGGTTCATTTGCTGTTGAAATGAAGGTTAAGTACAGTGAAAGCACTTTGTTTACTACAGGAAAAACTATTTTCCTGTTCAAAATGTTGTTCTGTCCGTAACTATAAGTTTACTCCTTTGTGCCAACTTTTTTATCTTGTATGACTTAATTATTACCTAGTTTTTTCTATCAAGTACGAGTTAACAAATATTTTTGCACAAGTCCCTGGGTGTTGTTCTCCAACAGCCATTTTTCCCTACCCTTCCCTTTTCAGCTTCACCTTCACTACAATCACAGAAAGACTTTTCCTAGAGGGAAATACAATCTATTAAAAAATTTTGAGTAATTTAATCTATGTTGGCAGTTAATTATGATGAATATGCCCTCCGTTCAGTATACTATATAGCTATTATTACTCATGTGAAAGTAAAAAATATCTTGGAAATATGTGAATTTTTTGCCAATTACAGGACGTGAAATGTTTTCATAAAGTTCATCTCATTTTTAATATATTTCTGTCCATTATATATATCACAAACTAAGTATTGATTTTTCTCCATTCCTCTTCCTCTATATACAGTATTATGATTATGGTGGACACTAATAGGAAACTCATGATAGTGTATTACTGTACTGTATACCAGTTCGAAAGTCGCATAAATCATGAATATCTCACATCCTAACCAATTGAGAAAAGTAATAGTTTATTTGTCATCAGTTTCAATCTTGATTGACCATCAGCTCTTACATGTACTCTAAGACCGCTATAGTAAAATTTGGATTTAAGCTCGGTACTTCGCTGACAATTACGGCTATTGTTAAATAAGGAAAGGCCTTGTAGTAAAATTTTAAAGACTTTGCTTTATATTTCTTTTAGAATATTATTAAGCAATCAAAGTACACTTCAGTTGGCTATATTTTGAAAGTTATGAGGTTTGGTAATGAGAAAATATTGCTAAATTGACATTTGCTTGCATATGAATAGTTGGAAGTTGGCCAAAATATTTGAGATAATTGGTTAACCCTTTTACCCCCAAGCTATTTGGAAATTTCCAACCCTTAACCCCCAGGGGGCTATTTGTTTTCCCAGCACATTTTGCAGTATATTTTTTTTTAATTGCTCTAACAGCCTTAATTTTTGTCATAGAGAGGTCAGGTTGGTCTCATTTTCTTGGAAAATGCCTGAATTTTCTCAAAAAATTATCAAAAATATGAAAAAAAAAATTTTATAGCATTATTTTGCAAGGACGTACCGGCACGTCCATGGGGGTAAAGGGATGTGTTTTGTGAAACGTACTAGTACGTACTTTGGGGGTAAAAGGGTTAAACAGCAAATAGAAACTAATTACCCCTTGTCATATCTTTTAGTTTTGTTTCATGTTTATGTGAAGATTAACAGTATATGTGTTGTGATTTATATTCTTTTACACATTGCAGAGATATATACAATATTAATGAGTAAATTTCTATTTCAGAAAATGAATAGCGAGGAATGTCTTCTTGTTATTGTACTTGATGTACATCCTCAGATAGCAGAGCAGCTTGCTTTTGTTCATAATTACTTCAATGCAGTTATTTCGTTTGCTAATATACATCTGGCATTCAGTCGTATGAACAGAGTTGCTATCATTGCTGCCAATCACCTCGAGACGCGTTTTTTATATCCTCAGTCAACGGGAGAGAAAGTTAGTGTTTTAATTTCTTCTGCATAAATTAGTAATAAGATTAGAAAGAATTTTTGTTCCGACACATGTACAAACCTTCGCTATTTATAATAGGGTATTACTTTCGGCGCAGCTGAAAGACGAGCCATGATAATTTTAGTGAGGGATAACTACCCCATCCGCTAGTTAGCGGGTGGGGGGTGGGGTAGACTGGCTACCCCGCTCACTCACACCTCTCGGCTGAGTAACCACTTTACTTTTTGGCTCGGTAGAGGACGGACATGCTGTCCTTCTCTCCCGCATAGACTGGCCTTGATGTTTTTCGTTTATTTTTAGTTTCTTGTGTGTTTTCATTTATCTTACATATATTTGAGTGTATATATGTATAAATGGAAATATATGTTGTTAGATACGTGTAACTTTAGTGCTGTTAACATCGTATCCAACTGCCTCCGCCGTAAGATTGTCATTCGGCAGGTTCTCAACACTGCCGTGTGTTTGTTTCATTACAGAAGAAAGTTTATAACAGTTCAGCTCCCTTTCAAGGTGACTTATTCGCCGAATAGTGTTTGTTCCGTAACTGACATACAAACCACGCTATTTAATAGGGGTTATTACTTTCGGCGTAGCTGAAATGACAAGCCATTAAAATTTTAACGAGGGTTTACTACCCCACCGCTAGTTAGCGGGGGTTAGGGAGGGTAGCCTGCTATCTCACCCCCCCCCCCCCACCCACACACACACACTCACCTGTGCTTGAGCTCACTTTACTTTTGGCTCTGAGCGAGAACAGTTGTTCCTCTCTCTCTCCTCGCCTATTTTGGACTGCCATTAATTTTTGTCTTTGTTCCGTAACCGAAATACAAACCACGCTATTTAAATAGGGTATTACTTTCGGCGTAGCTGAATGACGAGCCCTTAGATTTTTAACGAGGGTTAACTACCCCCTCGCTAGTTAGCGGGGGTTAGGGGAGGGGTAGCTAGCTACCCCTTCCCCCTCACACACCGGTGAACTGATTCACTTCGCTTTTGGCTCGGGTGATGGTCAGACGTGTCTGCTCTCACCCTCGCATTGACAGCCTTAATCTTTTTTGCTTTCTCTTTCAGTTTGTGTGTTTGGAAGTTGGCCTCTCTCCTTATCATGCGGAAATGCCCTGGTTTACCCGACCCCCCTTGTGGGACTTATATGTCAGCGGTCGAGACGGACCCTCACACCTTGTGTCCGTTCTGCAGAGGTCAACGGTGTGATAAGGATAAAGTGTGCAGTGTGTGCAGGGAGTGGACTACCTCCCAGTGGGAGAGGTTTTCCCGGCGACGGAAGAAGAAGTCTAAGCGGGATCTTTCTCCTTCAAGGGTTTCCTTGAAGAAGGAAAATTCCAAGGACTCTTCTTCCGTTGCCCGAACCTCCTCCGAAGTTCCCGCTCGATCGGTCTCTCGTGAGAGGCCGTCGAGTGGTAGCGTAGGCCGTTCTATTGTTGACCAATTTCGGGGTTCGGGAGAGGGAGTTGCCTCCCATAGCGAGGCAGCTCCTCCTCCTCCTCCGGGGGAGGATTTATCTGTTTCTGTTTATAATGATGATTTATTGCAGCTTTGGGCTTCCTTGGGGCTTAAGGGTTCGCCCTCCAGGGAAGCCCTGTTTGACTTGATCCAGTTGGGCGCAGCTGTCAAACAGTCGCCGGTGATAGCGGAGGTTGACCCTCTGTCTATCGTCGACATTGTTGTGGCAGAGGCTTCCGACGGGTCGGGTCAAACCCCTGCCTTGGGTGCTGATGTTGCTGAAGGCTCGGTTCCCCCCTCCGAATATCCTTCGAGGGAGGAGCTAAGTCCAACGGTCTCTCCTGCAGGTGATTCTCCCCCTCGGGGGAGTTCACTGACAGAGACTCCTCTTCGGAGGACCGACGATGGTGTTCCTGCTTCCAGAGGACGTATCCGTCGCAAGGCTCGCCCTCCTCTTCGCCGTAGAGGTCTTCCTTCTCCCCACAAGGGAGTTAGGATCCTCCTTATCGTGAGTCGACCGTTGCAGCCGCATCTCTGGACCTCTCTGCAGATCGTTCGCGATCTCCTACGCCTGCCAGACCTGCTGACCCTCCACCGTTCGTGGCAGCTGATGCGCAGCGTGCGCCCTCGCTCTCCGTTATCCAACGGGCACCGGTCCCTTCGGGGCAAAAGGGCTTGTCTCACAATGTGAGCAAGTCCCTTAAGTGCCAGGTTTTACCTGTGCGCCCACGATCTCCTGCACGCTCGCGCGCAGTTACGCGCAAGCCTTTTCCTGTTCCTGCTGTTGCTGAGTGTCATCCTATGCCGGAAACAACGAGCCAGCAATCTCCTATGGCAGAGTCGACTTGTCAGCGCTCTCCTGCTCGCCATCGATCTCCTGCTCGCCAGCGATCTCCTGCGCGTCAGCGATCTCCTGTACGCCAGCGATCTCCTCGCCAGCGCACATCTGTGCCCCCTGATCCTGATACGTGCCCTACGCGCCCACGATCTCCAGCTCGCCAGCGAACTTCCCCTGCACGCCATCGTGTAACTACGCGCCATCGCTCGCCCTCGCGCCCACGATCTTCGGATCTGGGCATAGGAAGGAAGCCTCATCCTTCTCCTCGCCAGCGTTCACCTGCGCCCCCTCGGAACTTGCCCTCTCGTCAACCCTCGCCTACGCGCCATCGCGCTCTGTCACCTCCGCGCCCACAGGTTCCAGCTCTTACCGTGCACACTTCCAGAGGTGGACGGGGCACGACGCGCCCACGAGCAGTCTCCTTCACGCGCTTCTAAGCCTGCTGATCCTGTGCCCCGTCTTCCCCAGATCGCGCACCTGCACGCCAGCGATCTCCGGCGCGCCCCATCGCCTGCGCGCAATCACTCTCCAGCACGCCCACGAGCCTGCTCGCGGAAGATCACCTGGGCGCCCACGCGCAACCTCAAATGTGCGCAGTCGCTCACCTGCGTGCCATTGCTCGCCTGCGCTCCATCGTTCACCTACGCGCCGTCATTCTCCTGGTTGCCAACACTCGCCCGCGCCTCCATCTCCGCGCGCACGTGGGATTGTTCCATCGCGCGAACGCCAGCGTGAGCCCAAGTGCGATTCCCTCCGGGTTTCGCAACGCGAGCTTCCTAGCATGTCTTCTGGGGCGAGAGCAGTCAGGTCATCTTCTTCCCCCCCCCTCCCCCCGCAAGCGCAGAACAGCGCGCTCGCAGGAGGAGGGGAGGTCTTCAGAGAGGTTTAGGCACCTATCTTCTTCTTCTTTTCAGGCAGGCCCTATGGTATCTACTCCGAAGGATCGCCCGATCCCCTTCCCTCCAGCGGGAGTCTCTGACACTGCGTCTGTCAGTAAGCAGCCATGGTTTGGGTCCCTTATCAGAACTGTCGTCCAGGCTGTTAAGCCTGCCTTCGCTGATTTGGGTCTCAAACCAACGGCAGCTCCGACCCCAATGAAGAGGAAGAGAGGAGTAGAGGTCATGGTGACTTCTCCCAGGGTCAAACGGGCTCCTAAGAAGTCCGTAAGGAAGGCTCCTTCCCCCCCACCGACGTTCGCTCCTTCTCCTGTGGACGAAGCTTTTCTGTCCTCAGGAGAATCTACCGAGGTGAGACCTTCTCCCACTGGACCAATGGGAGAAACCCCACCTCGATTAGGAGAATCGTCCCGTGTTGGGGCGGAGAAGAGCCCTCAGACTTCGTTGGTGGAGTCCTGCATCCCTCCTAGAAGGGAACCCAAGGACTCGAAGACTATCCCGAAGTCTTCTTCCAGGATTCGACCAGAGCCAGTGAGACCCCAGGAGAACGTCCACGTGTCCCCCCAAGTAGAGCATCTGGGGACAGGAGACTTTGCTGCCAGTTCACCAGGAGGAGAGCAGCAAGAGTCAGAAGATGCCTTCTGGCAAGTCTTGACTCTGATGAGGCATCTCAACGGGTTCAAAGACCCTGAGATCGCCCCTCGTGAGGGCAAGGACTCGGTCCTGGACCGAGTCCTTGGCACTCGGAAACCCACTAAGGCCAGTGCGGCTTTGCCTTGGTCCCAAGGGGTGAAGAGTGTCAGGGATAAGGTTGAGGGCCAGCTCTCCGAGCTCGCCTCCTCCAGCCGTTCCACTGCTGGCAACAAGCTCCTCCCACCTCCTCGTGTCCAACAGAGGAGGTATTTTGAGATCATGGAGGAGTCTTGTTTAGCTCTTCCACTCCACCACTCTGTGGAAGAGCTTTCCAGGAGAGTCTCTCTTGAGAGACTCTCCAGCCGGCAAGTGACATTTTCGGCAACAGAGATCCTGAGTCAGGAGAAGGTCGCAAAATGTGCCATGCAGGCCACTTCGTGGCTTGATGTCTGGCTGGAGTCTCTGGGCATCCTGCTGTGATCCGAGGATCGGTCCAAGGAGAGCACCAGGAAGGCCTTGGAGACCTTCCTCCTTTCGGGCACGCGCACCATTGAGTTTCTGGCCCACCAAGTCTCGAACTTGTGGGCAAACTCAATCCTGAAGCGACGTGATGCGGTGACTGAGAGGTTCCACTCGAAGGTCCCAGTCGTGGATGTCTGCAAGCTCAGACACTCTTCCCTCCTGGGAAAGAGTTTGTTTGAGCCCAAGGATGTGGAACAGGCAGCTGAGAGGTGGAGAAAATCGAACCAGGATTCTCTTCTCCAAAGGGCTCTTACAACAAAGTCCTACAAACCTCCAGCACCTCAACAACCTCGCCAGTCCAAGACGACCAAACCGGCAGCGGCAGCAAAGACGACGGTGTCCAAGCAGCAGCCCTTTCCTGTCAGAGACAAGAAGGGCAAAAAGTCCTCCAGGGGAGGCAAGAATCCTAGAGGGCCGCAAACGCTAGGATTGGCAATCCCCCTGCATGTCCACCAGTGGGGGGATGCCTAAAAAGTTGCGCATTCAGGTGGCAGCAACTCGGGGCCTGACAGCGAATCCAGTGTCATTGAGCTCCTATGCCATGGGATCGGCAAAGGGGCTAGCCCTACAGGCAGAAGTCGAGACCATGCTAAAGAAGGATGCTCTCCAGGAGGTCGTCGAGGGCTCCCCAGGCTTCTTCAGTCGACTCTTTCTAGTAAAGAAGGCGTCTGGAGGTTGGAGACCAGTCATCAACCTCTCAGCTCTGAAGAAGTTTGTCTAACAAACTCCATTCAGCATGGAGACAGCAGACACGGTCAGACTTGCAGTGAGACCGCAAGACTTCATGTGTACACTGGATCTGAAGGACGCGTACTTCCAGATCCCAATCCATCCGTTTTCCAGGAAGTACTTAAGATTCAGCCTAGACAACAAGATCTACCAGTTCAAGGTGCTCTGTTTCGGTCTCTCCACAGCACCCCAGGTATTCACCAGAGTGTTCACCCTGATCTCTTCTTGGGCACACAGGATCGGCATCTGTTTCCTCCGTTATCTGGACGACTGGCTGATCATGGCAGACTCGGAATCGACCCTTCTTCGACACCGAGACAAGCTTCTGGGAATTTGCCAAGATCTAGGGATCATGGTAAATCTCAAGAAGTCTTTTCTGCTTCCATCTCAACGACTGGTATATCTAGGCATGATATTGGACACCAATCTCCACAAAGCCTTTCCATCAGACGACAGGATAGCAAGGCTGAGGAGGGTCACAGATCCTTTCCTCAGACGAGAAGAGCTTCCAGCCCAATCGTGGTTACATCTCCTCGGTCACCTTTCCTCCTTGGCCCGTCTAGTTCTAAACGGCCGCCTCAGGATGAGATCCCTGCAATGGCGGCTCAAGTCCCGGTGGAATCAAGGCCACGATTCCCCGGACATTCTGGTCCCTATGGGTCCTGCGGAACGGACGAACCTTCAGTGGTGGGTGACAGACAAAAACCTCCGAAAGGGAGTGGATCTTCTCGTCCTCCCCCCGGATTTGATGCTGTTCTCGGACGCTTCAAAAGAAGGGTGGGGGGCCCACGTTCTGAACCACAGGACCTCAGGCCTATGGTCAGAATCAGAAAAGTGCCTCCACATAAATCTGCTAGATATGAAGGCCGTATATCAGGCACTTCAACAGTTCCAACAAACCCTGGCGGATCACTCCGTGGTGGTGATGAGCGACACCACGGTAGTGGCTTATATCAACAAGCAGGGAGGTACCTTTTCAGAGCAGCTATCCCATCTTGCAGTAGAGATACTGAGATGGACCGAAGTCCGCTCGATTCTACTATCAGCGCGTTTCATTCCGGACAAGAGGAATGTGCTCGCCGACAATCTGAGCAGAGCATCGCAGATAGTGAGTACCGAGTGATCTTTGGATCCTCTAGTAGCCAACAAAGTCCTGACTTTGTGGGGTTCCCCGACGGTGGACCTGTTCGCTACAGCCTTGAACTGTTCCCCAGTCCCGGACCCCAAGGCACTCTGGCAAGATGCCTTCCAACAACAGTGGGACAACATCGACATTTATGCCTTCCGACCGTTCTGTCTGATGAGAAGGGTGCTCAACAAACCAGAATATCGGTCAACCTATCAATGACTCTAATAGCTCTGCTATGGCATCATGTAGAGTGGTTCCCGGACCTTCTGCAACTCCTGACGGAACTCCCAAGAGAACTTCCTCCGCGACACGAGCTACTCAAGCAACCACACTGCAACATCTTCCACAAAGCTGTAGCATCGCTTCGGCTTCACGCCTTGAGACTATCTAGCATCTCCTCACAGAGAGAGGCTTATCGCAACAAGTTGCAGAAAGGATGTCTCGGCACCTGCGAAAGTCATCCGCAGGGGTCTACCAGGCGAAGTGGAGAATCTTCTGTGGTTGCTGTCGTGGAAGGGGTATCTCTCCCCTCGATGCCACTATTCCAGCAATAGCGGAGTTTCTTGTGTATTTGCAGGAAGAAATGCGCCTTTCAGTCTCGGCAGTGAAAGGCTATCGCTCAGCCTTAAGCCTAGCCTTCAGGCTGAAAGGAATGGACATTTCCTCCTCGCTGGAACTTTCTCTACTCATACGAAGCTACGAGCTTACCTGCCCTCAGTCGGAAGTGAGACCACCTCCATGGAACGTGGTTCGATTCCTCAGGTATCTTAAGAGACCTCCGTTTGAACCATTACGCCAGGCTTCTGATCGTCACCTGACTTGGAAGACGGTGTTCCTATTCACATTGGCCTCGGCCAAGCGAGTCAGCGAACTTCATGGTCTCTCGTACGACGTCGCCCATTCAAGGGGATGGGGGGAGGTAACGTTCAGGTTCGTCCCTGAGTTCGTGGCTAAGACTCAAAATCCCAGGATTCTTGACCCACGGTTTGACTCCTTCCGCATTTCGAGTCTCCGTTCTGTGACGGATGACCCAGACCATCTCCTACTGTGCCCAGCAAGGAGTCTGAGGCTTTATCTTAAGAGAACAGCTGCAGCCCGTCCTCGAGTGCGAGCATTGTTTGTGAGCACAGGAAGGACGAAGAGGAGGGTCACTAAGAACACCATCTCAGCATGGATTTGCAGGGTCATCCACCATTCCCTGAATCCAGACCCTCTTCCGTCACATCGCCGTAGAGCACACGATGTCAGAGGCATCGCTATGTCCCTGACATTCAAGAGAAACTACTCAGTGACGCAGGTTCTACAAGCTGGGGTCTGGAAGCGTCAAACGACCTTCACAGCCCACTACCTGCAGGACGTGACCCACAGGAGGCTCGATACGTTCTCTATCGGCCAACAGCTGGTCTAAACCTCAGGCTCCTTAATGGACAAGTAGCAGAAGGTTGAGGGCATTGTTACCTGGTTTTAGTCTGCATGAATGAAAAAGTATGCCTGGCCCTTACTCTTTTCTTCATCCTCCCCTCTCTTGGGGAAAGCAGCATCCTGGGTTCTCTGCACAGCTGACCTCAAACCACTGCAGGTAAACCATGCTTCCTTGTGTTCCTAGTATTAAGATAATACTGTCGCGTCCCCCATACCCTGACGAGGTGGTATTGGGAACGTCCTATCCTAGAATTCCATCTAAAGGATTCCAGGTCAACTTCCTAGGACGAGTCACACTTCATTCCTTCACACAAGCTTACGTAGGCTGCACATTCCTTGCAGAGCAAGGGATTTGCGAGGTGCAGGGACTCCTTATTGCTGAGTGCTACACACTCGGATTCTGAGTCCCCGGGCAAAGCCAAAACCAGTAAGGCAGGGACTTACCACCCTACCTAAGGGTTAAGTCGCCCTATTTAAATAGTGTGGTTTGTATTTCGGTTACGAAACAAATGACAAATTCGTAGATAATTTGTATTTTTCCTAACCATACAAACCTTAGCTATTTAATCATACGTGCCCGCCAGCCCTGTCCCCTGTGAAATCCTACCTCTAAGCAAAGCGAGGGGGTAGTTAACCCTCGTTAAAAATCTAATGGCTCGTCATTCAGCTACGCCGAAAGTAATACCCTATTTAAATAGCTAAGGTTTTGTATCGTTAGGAAAAATACAAATTATCTACGAATTTGTCATTTTTACTTACTTTTTCTTATACTTGTAATATATATATATAAACATTCTTTATGTTTATGTATATATTTGTGTATAGAAATGTAGTAAGTTTTCTTTTCAGTGTTTGTGCTGTGTGTGTGATGTACGACAACGACACTTGCCTAGTAGCAAGGCCACCACAGTTCCACTTCGTGGGGAACGACATCTCCCTCTCTGGGCCATCGGTCTTCCCGTCGGCATATATCCGTTAACTCGGCCGCCGCAGGGGAATCGTCATCGCCTGGACCCTCTTCACTCATGTATTATCTTCGCTTTTCCTCCTTTCCTACGGGAAACTGGGATTCTCAGCGAAGGGAATGTGGCCTTTTTTTAGATTGACTACGGTCTCTCTCTACTCGAGGTCATTCACCTTTACTACGACTACGTACTATTACGGTAGCTCCTTTCCCGTTGCGGGTTAGGTTGCTATTCCGTTTGTTTGTCTCAATGATTTTTAGTGAAATCTAATTGTATTTTTTAACTTTTCAGCTTTCTCTGTGGGGAACACTTCCCTTCGGGGGTTCAGTGGTTCTCACTATTAGTGAATATTCTTAGATGATTTAGATAATTATAATTCTGTTATAATTTTGTTTTTATTACAGTTACTCCGCCCCCCCTTCTCCGTGGATGTCATCTGGGGAAGGTGGGCGCATACTTAATTTTTATTTTATGTTATCCTTCGGGGTTCCTCTTTGGAGTTCCTCCCTAGGGAATTTCTGTTAAAATAATTATTTAATTTTATTTTCCCAGTCAACTATGTGGTTTTTCTTCGTTCGACTAAAGAGTGCCAACGAAGCAGAGCTGTCCTGTTCATGCCTGGGGATTCTGCTGTCGCTGCCGTCCCTCAGAGGACGTCGTCATGGGCGTTATCCCTTCTCTTAGAAGTACTCCCGTGACAACATGCCAGCACTTCAGATCATCTTAGAACGCTAAGGAGGTTCGCCTCCAGGGGTTGGACAACTTCCCTTCCGAGGGAGGTTTCCTCCCCAGGTGTGAGGTTTTCTCTCTTTAGAGGGAGAACTTCCCATACCTTAATAAATTCATCGCCTTCGACTATTGTTGCTGCCCTTCGGCCAGACTTTTCTCCCCCCTTGCTGAGTTTCTCTTCCTTCAGGGGTGGAGCACAGTCTTGGCAAGTCTCTTCTACGAAGTGTTCACCTCTCTCATTCGCGAGAGAGGCCACTCATAGAGACTTCTCTTCGGAGGATTGCTACTGCTAAGGTCAGCTTGCTGATCCACCAGCCCTAAGGGGCGTCACCACGAATGTCTTCAGGTCTCTTCTACGAAGTGTCACCTCACTCGTTCGCGAGAGAGACCACTCATAGAGACTCCTCTTCGGAGGATCGCTACTGATAAGGTCAGCTTGCTGATCCAACGGCCCTATGGGGCTTCACCACGAGTGTCTTCAAGTCTCTTCTACGAAGGGCACCTCTCTCATTTTCGGGAGAGGTCTCTCACAGAGACTCCGCCTTGGAGGATCAAGCAGAACTTCCAGTGACCTCAACCTTGTGCTTCAACGTGGTCCTTTGTACTTCGGTCCTGGACCTTTTACGTTCCCATCGGTGGATGCTGGCCCTTCCAAAGGGCACATCCCAGTTCCTGATCATCCTGCCAGCTGACCTACCGATCTACCAGCGCAACCTTGCGAGGCAACGAAGGACTTCGGTCCTGGACTCTAAAGCAGACCTGCTTACGGTCCTCATCGGGGGATGCCCGACCTTTTTTTAAAGGGCACATCCCAGTTCCTGATCGTCCTGCCAGCTGACCCTTCAACCTACTAGCGCTCGCAAGCGCCGACGATCTTCTTACGCGCGCAAGCGCCGATGATCTTCTTACACGCGCAAGCGTCGATGATCTTTATACGCACACAAGTGCCGACGATCTTCTTACGCGTGCAAGCGCCGACGATCTTTCCCGCGCGTGCCGATAGTCTTCCCCGCGCGCCAACATTCTGGTACGCGAGTACGCGCCGACGATCTTTTATTTTCGCTCCCATGGGCTCTTCATTCTGATCCTGCTCACTTTATGAAGTCGCGCCTGTGCAATCGCCCTTGCGCGCGCGAGCCCTGGGTATTCCCCATCGCGTGAGTGCCAGCGCGCTCCCCAGCGCAATCGCCAATACCCTCCCACGCGCGAGGCTGCAGGACAACGCGCGGTAAGGTTGCCATCACTGCATTCCCCCCCTCTTGAGTTGGGCCACAAATCCTTGGCTGCATCTACTCCCCTGAAGAGGAAAAGAGGAGTTTCGGACGCGGTAACTTCTCCGAGGACGAAGCTGTTGTGAGTCTTCGAGGCAGGCACCCTCCCCCTCAGACTTTTCTCCCTCCCCTTCGGACGAGGATTTCCCGTCCTCAGGGGAGTCACGTGAGGTGAGACGTTCCCCCATCACACCATTGAGGGAAACCCCACCTTGCACGGTAAAGTCTTCTCGAATAAGGGTGGAGAAGAGCCTGCCTCCGTCGTTGTTGGAGTCCTGCATCCCTCCCAGGAGGGAGTCGAAGGACTCCAAGGCAGTACCTGGAGGCCCCTAGTACCGAAATCTACAGGCTCAGACATTCTTCTGTTATGGGAACGAACCTGTTTGAGCCTAAGGATGTGGAGCAGGCTGCTGAGAGGTGGAGGAAGTCACCAAGACTCCCTCCTACATAGGGCTTTGACATTCAAGCCCTATAAACCTCCAGCACCCCAACAGCCACATCTCACCAAGACCACGAAACCGACAACGGCAGCGAAGACAGTGGTGTCTAAGCCCTTTCCGGTCAAGGACAAGAAAGGCAAGAAGTCCTCCAGGGGTGGGAAGAATCCTAGAGGAAGCAGCCGAGGCCGCAAATGCAGACAGGTGGCAGCAACTCGGGGCCGATTCCTGGACGATTCCCGTAATCAGTTAGGGATATCGCGTCCCGTTCACAACATCTCTACCTCCCCTGAGGATATGAATCCGGTGTCATTTAGCTCCCTTGCCATGGGATCAGCAAGGGGGCGGGCCCTTAGGGCAGAGGTCCAGATTAAAGCAAACTCCGTTCAGCATGGAGACCGCAAACACGGTCAGACTTGCAGTGAAACCGCAAGACTTCATGTGTATACTACAGTAGATCTGAAGGACGCGTACCTCCAGATCCCAGTCCATCCGTCTTCAAGGAAGTACTTAGGATTCAGCCTAGACCACAAGGGGTACCAGTTCAAGGTGCTGTGTTTCAGTCTCTCCACAGCACCACAGGGTTTCACCAGAAGTGTTCACCCTAATATCATCGTGGGCACACAGGATCGGCATCCGTCTCCTCCATTATCTGGATGACTGGCTGATCCTAGCAGACTCGGAGTCATCCCTTCTTTGACACCGAGACAAACTTTTAGGACTTTGCCAGGATCTGGGGATCATGGTAAATCTCAAGAAGTCCTCTCTGCTTCCCACTCAAAGACTGGTTTACCTAGGCATAATTATAGACACCAATCTCCACAAAGCCTACCCATCAGACGACAGGATAGCAAGGTTGAGAGGGGTCGCAAGCTCTTTCCTCAGACAAGAAGAGCTTCCAACCCAATCGTGGTTACGTCTCCTCGGTCACCTTTCATCCTTGGCTCGTCTAGTTCCTAACGATCGCCTCAGGATGAGATCTCTCCAGTGGCGGCTCAAGTCCTGGTGGAATCAAGGTTGCGATTCCCCGGACGTCATGATCCCTATGGGTCCTGCGGAACGGACGGACCGCCAGTGGTGGGTGACAGACGAGAACCTACGAAGAGGAGTGGATCTTCTAGTCCTTCCCCCGGATTTAATGCTGTTTTCGGATGCCTCAAAGAAAGGGGGGGGGGGGGGGCCACGTTCTGTGCCACAGGACCTCAGGCCTGTGGTCAGAATCGGAAAAGTGCCTCCATATAAATCGTCTAGAGATGAAGGCCGTTTTGTTGGCCCTTCAGCAGCTCCAACAATACCTGGCAGGTCACTCTGTGGTGGTGATAAGCGACAACACCACAGTAGTGGCTTACATCAACAAGGAGGTACCTTTTTGAAGCAGCTATCCTATCTTGCAGTAGAGATACTGAGATGGACCGAAGTCCGCTCGATTCTACTATCGGCGCGTTTCATTCCAGACAAGAGGAATGTGCTCGCCGACAATCTGAGCAGAGTGTCTCAGATAGTGAGTACCGAGTGGTCTTTGTGTCATCTAGTAGCCAACAAAGTCCTGACTTTGTGGGGTTCCCCGACTGTGAATCTGTTCGCGACAGCGCTGATCTGCAAGATTCCACTGTACTTCCCCCCAGTCCCGGATCCCAAGGCGCTCTGGCAAGATGCCTTCCGACAACGGTGGGACAACATTAACGTGTACGCCTTTCCCCCATTTTGTCTGATGAGGAGCGTGCTCAACAAGACCAGAATATCGGTCAATTTTTCAATGACCCTCATTGCTCCACTATGGCATCACGCGGAATGGTTTCCGGACCTTCTGCAACTCCTAACGGAACTTCCGAGAGAATTTCCTCCACGACACGATCTACTCAGACAACCCCATGCCAGCATCTTCCACAAAGCTGTAGCTTCGTTACGACTTCACGCCTGGTGACTATCCAGCATCTCCTCGCTGAGAGAGGATTTTTCACAACAAGATGCAATTAGGATGCCTGGACAGCTGCGAAAATCATCCTCATCTGTCTATCATTCAAAGTGGAAAGTCTTCTGTGGTTGGTGTCATGGAAGGGGTATCTCTCCACTTGATGCCACTATTCCAGCAGTAGTGGAGTTCCTCGTGTATTTGCGGGAAGAAAATGCGCCTTTCAGTCTCGGCGGTGAAAGGCTATCGCTCAGCCTTAAGTCTAGCTTTCAAGCTCAAAGGAATGATCTTTTCTTCCTTGCTGGAACTTTCCCTACTCATACGAGGTTATGAACTTACCTGCCCTCAGTCGGGTGTGAGACCTCCTCCATGGAACGTGATTCGAGTTTTCAGGTCTCTTAAGAGACCTCACTATGAACCATTACGCCAGGGTTCAGTTCGCCACCTAACTTGGAAGACGGTGTTCTTACTAGCTTTGGCTTCGGCCAAGCGAGTTAATGAACTTCATGGTCTCTCATATGACATCGCCCATGCAAGGGTATGGGGGGGAGGTAACGTTCAAGTTTGTCCCTGAGTTTGGTGCTAAGACTCAAAATCAGGGGGTGCCGGAGGCTCGGTTCGACTCCTTCCGGATTCGAGTCTCCGTTCTGTAACAGATATCCCAGACCATCTCCTACTGTGCCCAGTAAGGAGTCTGAGGCTATATCTCAGAAGAACGGCTGCAGTCCGTCCCCAGGTTCAAGCATTGTTAGCACTGGGAGGATTAAGAGAAGGGTCACCAAGAACACCATCTCTGCATGGATTCGTAGGGTGATCCATCTGTCCCTGAATCCAGACCCTCCTCCGTCACGTCGCCCTAGAGCACATGATGTCAGGGTCGTAGCTACGTCCCTGGCCTTCAAGAGAAATTTCTCAGTGTCGCAGGTCCTTCAAGCTGGGGTGTGGAAACGTCAGACGACCTTCACAGCCCACTACCTGCACGACGTGACCCACAGGAGGCTCGATACATTTTCTATCGGCCCTGTGGTGGCTGCACAACAACTTGTTTAAAACCTCAGGCTCCTTAGTGGACAAGTAGCAGAAGGTTGAGGGCATTGTTACCTGGTCTTAGTCTGCATGAATGAAAAGATTTGTCTGGCCCTTACTCTTTTCTTCATCCTCCCCTTTCTTGGGGAAAGCAGCATCCCGGGTTCTCTGCACAGCTGACCTCAAACCACTGCAGGTAAACCATGTTTCCTTGTGTTCCGAGTATTAAGATAATACTGTCACGTCCCCATACCCTGACGAGGTGGTATTGGGAAAGTCCTAGGCTAAAGTTTCGTTCTAAGGGACTACAGGTCAACTTCCTAGGACGAGTCACACTTTATTTTACCTTCACACACAGCTTATGTAGGCCGCAGTCCTTGCGTAGCAAGGTTCTATCGAGGTGCAGGGACTCCTTATTGCTGAGTGCGAACACACTCAAATATTGAGTCCCCAGGCAAATCCAAAAGCCAGTACTGGCAGGGACTTTCCACCCTTCCTAATGGGTGAGTCACCCCTATTTAATGGCGTGGTTTGTATGTCAGTTACGGAACAAATGACAAATTTGTATTTTTCCTAACTATACAAACCTTAGCTATTTAATCAAACTTGCCCGTCAGCCCTATCCCCCTTGAAGTCATACCTCCAAGCAAAGTGAGCTTAAGCACAGGTGTGTGTTAGTGGGGGGGCGGGGGGTGGCAGGCTACCCTCCCTACCCCCCGCTAACTAGCGATGGCGTAGTAAACCCTCGTTGAAATTTTAATGGCTCGTCATTTCAGCTACGCTGAAAGTAATAACCCCTATTAAATAGCTAAGGTTTGTATAGTTAGGAAAAATACAAATAACCTACGAATTTGTCATACAGTGAACCCTCGCTACTTCGCGGTTCGACCATCGCGGATTCACCACTTCGCGGATTTTTTCCATAACCCATATATATACAGTATATATATATATATATATATATATATATATATATATATATATATATATATATATATATATATATATGTATGCATGTATTTATGTATATATGTAGGTATGTATATGTGTATACATATATATATATATATATATATATATATATATATATATATATATATATATATATATATATATATATATATATATATATATATATACACACACACACACACACATATATATATATATATATATATATATATATATATATATATATATATATATATATATATCTAAAGTAGGAAGATGTGATGTAGTTCTAAGGGAAAAGTATTGGAAATATGTCTGGGTAATAAGCAAAGCTCTACCTCCAGTTTGTTTCTACATTATGATCAGAGATAAATGTAAACAAAACATTGGTTGCCATTTTTTATCGTGCTTTTTAGCATGTTTAGGAAATGCATGATATAAAATCACCTTTAATATTTGTGCCTGTTTTAGTTTAGGGTACTGTAGTACATGCATTAAGTGTTCTGTACATTAAAGGGTAGTTTGTTAACAGTACTACGTACAAGGGAAGGTTTTAAAAGTCTGAATATACATGTTGAATAAATAGGTAAATATGGTGTCACTACTTCGCGGATTTTCACCTATCGCGGCCGCGACTGGAACCTATCTACCGCGATAAACGAGGGTTCACTGTATTTTGTACAACGGAGCATGCATTGTAATTGATAACAACTTTCTTTTCTTTTTTCACAGGTAACAGCGACGTAGTACACGTGGTAGCTCGTGAGCTGCCCTCAATTCGAGATAGCATTCGCTGTCAACCTTCAACTTGATATTCCTCCTTCGAGGGAAACCTCTCTCTCTCTCTCTCTTATGCTCTTTACCCACTCAACAATAGATTGAAGATACGTCTCAATCCCCTCTTGGGTTTGGTTGGATGCGTTCGGTGATTACCGTACAGTCTCTTGTCCGGAAAGCGATCTCTATGGAGATTCGCTATTATAACATAAGCTGTACTGATTAAATGGTTTACCGTTCGGTATCTGTCTTATTCGGCCAACCACACTGGATTAGTGGCAGTTGGAGAGAGAACAGGCTGTTCCCCTTCGTTGCAAGAACGTGCAATTGGTTACACATCTCAACATCATCTCGAGGTGTGTTTATTGCTATGCACTCACCGCTGGACAATCCGCGGATGATGGGTGGCAGACGAGAGCTTCCGCAAAGAGGCCTGTCTTCTTGTATTCCCTCTGGACCTGATGCTCTCTATAATGCATCAAAAGAGAGAGGGGGGGGGGGGCGTATGCCATACCATTCCATCCTCGTCGGTTGGTCTGATTCAGAAAGGTACTAGCATTCACCTCTCTTAGAGAACTATCTAGCAGTACGAAGCTTTAGATAGACAGAGGGCAACTAGTTGCCCCCATCTGCTTGCGTCATTCCTGGTATAGGAATGTGCTTGCAAAACCACCCAGATAGTGGGCTCCTAGTGTCTTGGAATCATCTTGTACCCAACAAAGTCTTTACTTTGTGGGATCCCCGACTGTGGTTATGCTCGCAGCGGCCCTGATCTTCAGGCTCCCACTCGACCATTCCCCAGGACCTCAAACAAGATGTATTCCAAGATCGGTGGGGCGGCGTATAGGTGTGCCTTGTTTTTTCCCCCCATTCGGACTGGTGAAAAAGTCCTCAGCCAAGTCAGGATAAGCAGGATCTTATCAATGACTCCAATAGCTTCGCTATGGCATCCCACAGAATGGTTCCCAGACCTGCAGCCCCTGACGGAGCTCCAATAGCTTTGCTATGGCAACCCACAGTATGGTTCCCGGACCTTCTACAGTTCCTGACGGAGTTCCGAGGGATCTTCCTCCACGGCACAATCTTCTGCCATGGCACGATCTTCCAAGCAGCCACATGCTAACGCTTTCCTAAGCTGTAGCTTTGCTTCGACTTCTCGCCTGGGACGATCCTACACCACCCCTCTCAGAGAGGCCTTTCGCAACAGATTACGGAAAAGATGACTAGGCACCTCAGACACTTTTCAGCGTCGGTCTTCCAGGCGAAGTGTTCGGTCCTTTGTGACTGATGTCGTGAAAGGGGATTCTCTCCCATCGGGGCCTTTACTTATGCAAGTTTGAGAAAAGTCCCCGTCAGATCTCAACCTCCCCCTGGGTACGCGGTTCGGGTTCTTCAGTCTCTGAAGACCCCTCTCTACGAACCTTAGCCCCAGCAGCAGATTGCTTCCTTACACGGGAGACGCCCTTTCTACTCACGTGGGCTTTTGACCAAGAGAGTTAGTGTGTTGTATGATCCAACCTTTGATGTCTCCTACCCTAGGAGACGGGGAGAAGTAATCCTCAGCGGCGTCCCTTAGTGGATTGCCAAGACTCAAATCCGAGTGTGCTGTACCCTAGGTGCAGCCCATTTCGAATAAAGAGTCTTCGTTCGGTAACCGAAATCCCATCAACTGGGGGTTTACCCAGTGAGGAGTCTGTAGGGTTACCTTAAAAGAATGATACCAGCTCTCCCCCATGTGTCGGCACTGTTGACCAGCATGGGAAATGTCAAGAGGAGGACCTCAATATTTTCCTTCCCCTCTGGGATCGGAAGGCAATTGAGGTTACTCTTAATCTAGACTCTCCTCCATCCTAAGCCCCAGAGCTTGTAATGTCACTGGCATTTCTACGTCCCTGGCGTTCAAGAAACTACTCTGTGGTGCAGATACTTTAAGGGGGCATGTGGAAGCGTCAATCGATCTTCACGACCCACTACCTGCAAAGACGTAACCCACAAGAACATGGAGACCTATTCCATTGGTCCTGTGGTGGTCGCACAACAAATGGTCTAAACACCTCAGGCTCCTTGATGGACAAGTAGCAGAGGGTTGAGGGCTGAGGCTACCCGGATTAGTCTGGGGTGAATGGGTAAGAATGCCTGGCTCCTTTCTTCCTTTCACCTTCTCCCCTCTGGGGAAAACAGCTCCGCAAGCCTCAGCATAGCTGACCTCACCTCGCTGCAGGTAAGACCCATTTCCCTTGTGCCTCCTAAGTATAGAAGAATACTTTGTTACGTCCCCAATACCTTTTAGAGGGAGGGTATTGGGTAAGTCTTTAAGAACATTAGGTTCTGTACTCGAGTTCCTATGTTAAAGACAAGCCACACTGTTAGTTCCACTCACACACAAGCTTCTGCAGGCCGGTATCAGTGCATTACCTCATATCGGCACTTGATTTTAGCGAGGGTAGGGTTCCTTCTACTTTCGATCATAGATCGAAATAGAGAGGACCCCGGGTCATGACCAAGGCCAGTTGGTGAGGACTTCCTCCCTCCTAAGAGTAAGTCGCCCTTTTATAAATAGCAAAGGTTTGTATATGTGTCGGAACAAATAACAAATTTGGAAATAATTTGTATTTTTCCTAACATACAAACCTGAAGCTATTTATACAAATTGGCCCGCCACCCTGTCCCCCGAGAAGTCCTGCCATAAAGCAAAGTGGTTACTCAGCTGAGAGGTGTGAGTGAGCGGGGTAGCCAGCCTACCCCACCCCCCACCCGCTAACTAGCGGATGGGGTAGTTATCCCTCACTAAAATTATCATGGCTCGTCTTTCAGCTGCGCCGAAAGTAATACCCTATTATAAATAGCTTCAGGTTTGTATGTTAGGAAAAATACAAATTATTTCCAAATTTGTTATATTTCCATGAATCTTACTCGAGACTCAATTGCTGTTTCTTCATAAAAGAAAGAGATTCGACAATTATGTGAGCTAATATAAAGATAGGCTTGTTTACGTCTTCATCCTACCGTATTTGATTTGCCAAAACAATGATGTCCTTCCTTCAAAGTTGGGACTATGGAAAGTCCCTTCGTGTTCAATATTGTGCTTTTAGTTTTGGATTTAATTGGTTTGTACTCCCTTCCTTATTTGGATTATTCAGGTATGTATCAGGACTTTGTTATTCAGTGTTTCTATTAAGATAGTACTGTGTTTTGATCTTCTTACAGTTTATTCCTGGCCTCTTGCCTTCTCTTTTTGGTTTGACTAATTGTGCATAGGGGGCTACCCTGGTAAACCTGGCTGCAGTTGTAGCTTGTTTAAAAGCTGTTAAGATGAAGATCCCCATTCTTTGTGCCCCATTTTTGCACGAGGCATGACTGTTCGTAGTCATCCCCTTGTGACAAATGCAGATCATGGCTGCCTTCGCAGTGGTGTGAATACTGCTGGAGGAGGAAGGAGAAGGCTAAGAAGGATTCTTTGGCTTTGCAGTTTTCCCCCAAACCAAAGAAGTTTTCTGCCTCTTATCCTCCGGTACTTATACTGCTACGCCTTCTTTGGCTTCCTCTAGAGCCGAGTTGTCCAGAGGAAAACAGAAGGAAGAATGTTACCCTGATCTGCCCCAGGGGCAACCTTCTGATGAGGTGGTTTTATCATCTTCTCCAAGAGAAGGTGATATTCCCCACCCTTCTTGAATTGAGCTCACGTCCGTAGTCTCTGACAACGACGTTTTTAGGTTGTCTGGACCTAAAGATCTTGTAGCCAGCCTTAGGCATCGATGGTGTTCTGCCTGCAGAGAAGCTGCTGAAGATCTTAGACAGTGATAGGAACCCCAGGACTTCTGCTACTGTGCCTTCCCTTCTACCACCCTACCTGCAGAAAGAGCACCTGATTTAGTGTCCATCCACTGGTCCCGGTCTGCCAAAGATGATTGTCGATCCTCCCATTCAGTGGTGCTGTTGCCGGTAGCCGAGATTTCCTCAAAGTGACTTCTGACAAGAAGAAATGACCTTGCCCTCTTCCCAACATTACCTTTGACCCCATCTTCTACTGTTGAGCCCTCAGGTGCTGTCTGACCTCAGAAGATGAAGAAGACTATCCGTACCAATTCTTACCAGACTACTGACTCACTTTATGGGAGCATGACAGGGGTGATATGACTTTGACTGACTGATGGCTAAACCAATGTCAAAATTCAATCTTCGTCCCTTTGGTCTGCTGGAAAGTGAGGATCTTTTAAAAAACTCTCCATTACCTTCCTCTAAGCTCTGCTTTGACATATGGAATTTGATGTGGATAAAGCTATTTATTTTACCATGTTTTAGGACTGGAAACTATTTCAAGACCAAAAGCCTGCATTGTCATTTTATATTCCTTTTATAGCTCAGGTAATGTATAAGAACGAATTCAAACGATTGCTTTCTATGTCATAATAGATCTTTGAAGGTTTTCTCGAATAGAGTGGATTCCCTTAAGGGTAATATGCCTAATTTGCCTTGTGTGGTTACTTTTCCTCGCCACCCCTTTTTTGTCCTTTCATATTATGTTGAATATAGGATGAAGATTTGTATTTACAGTGGTTCAATTCATATTATCAAAGTGCACATGATAATCCACATAGAATAGTTATGGTTTAGAATTTAAAAAATAATTGCAGTACTGTACTGTGTAAGGAAATAAATTTTTGTTCCGACACTAAATACAAGCCCTTTTGCCATTTATAGAGAGGCAAGAGAGCGTGCTAGAAATAGGAATGAATGGCGAGCGATTGTGACGCAGTTCCGGTAAGCCCTGCTGCTTCCTCCGGTGCCTTAGATGACCGCGGAGGTAGCAGCAGTAGGGGACTCAGCAGTATGAAGCTTCATCTGTGGTGGAAATGTGGGAGGTTGGGCTGTGGCACCCTAGCAGTACCAGCTGAACTCGGCTGAGTCCCTGGTTAGGCTGGAGGAATGTAGAGAGTAGAGGTCCCCTTTTTTGTTTTGTTTCTTGTTGATGTCGGCTACCCCCCAAAATTGGGGGAAGTGCCTTTGGTATATGTATGTATGTATACTTTCAGCGAAGATGGAAGACTAGCCAAAAGACTTTTAGCGAGGTTTAACTACCCCACCGCTAATTAGCGGGAATAGGAGGTTAGCTGGCTATATCAAAGACAGTGTAAGAAGGAAGATTGAGAAGGTATGGACACCTCCTGAGGAGGGAGGAGGATCATGTGGGGAGGCATACTTAGGAAATTGAAGTTCAAGGTAGAAGAAGAAGGGGAAGACCAAAAAGGAGAGGGAGGGACTGTGTATGGGAGGACTTGAGGGATAAGGGAATAAGTGAATCAGAGGCACAAGAAAGAAATAGATGGAAAGGGCTCATTCGAAACGGCGACCCCATATAGAAATGGGAATAAGCTGAATAGGAAGAAAAGCGAGGGTAGCTGGTTATCCTGGTCACACACACACCTGTGTTGTCTCATCACTTTTTACTTTGGCTCAGTGAGAGTAGATGTTCGTCTCTCTCTTTGCTCAACTTTTAACTGTCCTGTGACTTTTTTCTTGTGTTTTTACTTATGTTTTTATATGGATTTAAACATTCATGTAGGCTAAAGTTTTTTTTTATATAAGCATTCTTTTATCATTGCAGTGTGAGTATTGCTGTTTTGGTGACAGTGTAGTGCGGCGTTTTCATGAGGGCGGAGAAAGCTCTTTTGATCCCTTCCCCTTTGATGCCAGACACAACCGTAGGCTGGTGGCCTTCCCCACATCTCTAAGTGCTACGACCCCGCCTTTGCAGCAAGGGAGTTGTCCTCATGTGGATACTCCTTCTCCGTTTGGATATAGATGTCGCTTGCTCAGTATTAGTTCATCGGAGGGAAGGTGGCCTACCCAGAGCTTGACTTCAGTCTTGCTCCTCTTCGCTGAAGACGCCGCACCACTTTCTTCGTTGCCAGCCGGCAGAGGGGGTACTCAGCCCGATGCATATTTCTGTGTGCCTCTCAAGGAATGCCTTTCCCATCCGGGGGTTAGGTCGTTCTCCTGAGTGGTTGGTCTTCAACTAATTAATTTTAATAAATTCTTTTAATCTAACTTTTCAGTAGCACTAAGGACGTCGCTCTCCTCCGTTCTGCAATGGCAGCCGGCGGACGAAGTGCATAGTCTGTAGAATGTTCCTGTTCCTCTCGGGGGACACCTTTCCTGTCCGCTGGTTAGGTTGTTCTCCTGAGGGGGTTTTCTTTTTATTCTTTTTTGCTTTTCCTCAGTGCTAGCTATGCCTTACTACTTTGTTTGGCTAAGTCAGCTGATGTAAGGAGTGTGTAGTCGGATTGTCTGTTTCCGGGGAAGTTGCTGCTTCTGAACAGTCACTGCCTTCTTTTCCTGTGCTAGTTCCTGATCATCTCGCTGACGACGGCGTGTCTCGTATGCGGGTTCAGTCTTCTCTGGATCTTTTGCTACCAAGAACTCCGCGGAGTGTCTTGTCGGGTGGCAACCCCTTCGTGGAGAACCCAGAAACGAGTTTCGACTACGTTTCACAGGCATCACTCGATGTTGACCTTCGACTTGAGCTTAGCTCGTTGTTGAGAAGCAGAGTGCTGCTCAGAGGTTTGCCTCAAGGTGTTAGAACTTTCCCTTCTGAGGGAGAGTCCCCCAACCAGCCGCTATCCAGCTGTCTTCCCGCTTCCTGAGAGAATTGCTGAGGGTGGCAAGAGAGGTTGATCGCCTTTACCCATCCGCGGGGGAGAGACTTTCTTTCCTTTCGGGGGGATTCCTCAGGTAGAAATTAGATTCGTCCATGCCTCGCCCTTGCTCTTCGTAGCTGTCTCGTTTGAAATACTCCTCTCTCTTGGCAGTCTCTTCTGCCTTCAAGAATCGTCACGCCCAGCTGAATCATCTCGTCTAGAAGACTTTTCTCGCCCAGTTGACTTGTCTCACCAGCAAACTCGTCTCGTCTAGCGGACACAGCTCGTCCAGTCCTGCAGCTACTCGCGATCGCCCAAAATTGCCCGTCAGCTCATAATTGCCCACGGTTACCTGTCAGCTCGTGATTGCCCACGATCGCCTGTCACCTCGCCATTGCCCACGATCGTCCTACAGCTCGCCATCAGCCAGCCATTGCCCGTCAGCTTGCGATCTCCTGTCTGATGGTGATTGCGTGTCAGGTCACGATCGCCAGTCAGCTCTCTTCCAGGTTCCTGGTGTTCCAGCACCGGACATTTTCCTTTACTCGTGATTGAGAAACATAACCTGACCTTGAAGACAGGTTTCCCACTCGTGTTGGCTTAGACCAAGAGAGTTGAGGAATTCCATGGTCCACCTACAACGGTTGGTTCAAACTTCCACCCTCCTAATGGGTGAGTCATCCTTATAAATAGCAAATGGGTTTGTATTTAATGTCGAAAAAAATGGCAAATTTGGAAGTCATTTCTATTTTTCCTAACAATACAAACCTTGAGGTATTTATACAAATTGGCCTACCATCACCTGTCCCCCGATAAGTCTTGCCTGCAATAAAAAGTGACGAGACAACACAGGCGTGTGTATGAGTGGGGTAGCTGGCTACCCCCTACCCCTGCTAATAAGCGGTGGGGTAGTTACACCTCACTAAAAGTCACATGACTAGTCTTCCAGCTTTGCCGAAAGTATAATCACTATAAATATTTTTCAGAGTCTATTGAAACTTAATTTCTGTGATCCTCAGCATAGAGTTTCTTTTTTTAAGTATATTTTCCATTAAAATCTGTCAGTAGAAAAGCTTTGGTAATGCAAAGGCATCTAATTTCCATGTACTTTACCTAGATTTTTCAATTATTGATAATTAAACACATCCTTTTGCTTAGTTATTTCTAACTGAATTTTATTACAATATAACGATGAATAATGCATGGAATCAGTAGAAGAATTGTAAAGGATGTTTGGTATTCTGCATTATCATTGAAAATTTTAATTAATTTTTTCTTTTCTTTGCATGAGACTTATTAAATCTTCGTTATCAGGTGGACCGCCAAAAGGATGGAAGACTGGAGTACCTGAATCATGTTGATGAAAGCATCGAAGAGGAATTGAAGAAAATGCTGTCCCGTGATCATAATGTCAGGCAAACGGAATCTCTTCTATCTGGAGCTATTTGTCGAGGACTTTTATATATTAAGAGACTAGAAAGTGAAGAAGCCATTGCACGAAAAATAAACGCCAGATTAGTGGTGATAAAATATTCATGTAAGTTTTTAGTAATCCTCTTGTATACTGTATGTAGAGGGTAGATGTAATTAGACATTTTAGGCAAGTCACAAAATGTTTATAATTAATTAGCCATTTATGAAATTGTAATTATATTTAAATATAGTCCTTATCCGAAGGTTTACCTTTGGCTTAATTTATTGTAGCCAATCAAATAAGAACCAGTGTAAAAAAATATATATACTGCATATTAAAAAGTCACATGTATGTAACAAGAAAAGTTGATTAGTAGGCAAAAGTAAGAATAGAATTTCAGGGTCAATGATTTTTTTAATTATAAGCAATTAGTTTGATGTGAGATGAATTAATATTATAAAGTATAGCCAAGATTATAGAACTGATAATGAATACCTTAAGAATATTCAAAATTCTTATTATGTTATGTTTTAATGTTTCAAATTCCATTTAAAATATGAAATTAGGGAAAAGTCGTGTAAGCATTAAGAAAACAATATATCTGAATTAATTTGAATCATATCTATAAAAAATGTATTGTAAAATTATTTTCTGGATGATTTTTGTTAATTTTGTCAACTTATTAATTTCATCACCAGAAAATGAGCTTAAATATAAAATTGAATGAGATGGATGCTATGGTATTTCCTCAGCAAATAGTTTATTTTTAAATATTTAACTTAGCCGGTGAATATATAATAGCTGCAACTCTGCGGCTCGACAGAAAACACACTAAAAAAACTCGCGAGCGATCGCTATGAAGGTTGCGGGTGTGCCCACCAGCGCCAACTGTCGGCCAGATACCACTCTTGTATGTAAACAAAACCTTCAATTCTTCTCTGTCGACGTTGACGACAAGACGTATTCATACTCGCTGTAGAACCTGGAGTTTTCTTAACATATTTGGTGAAGTACTTCATTTTGGTTTGAGCTTTCGCAGTACAGGTGTTTTATCTTCAACTTAAATCTTGAACTCGTTTTTGGATAGATTTAATTTTTGATGACTTTGGATTGTTTTTTTGGACTTTCCTTGACTTTTAAATGGCCGACCCTTCCCTCAGTACGGAAGTGTGTTTAGTCTTTTAGCAATTATCTTATCACGTTATAAATTAATTATAGATTTTCCTCTATATATTTTATATCTCAACCGCCTTTATTAGGCCTCTTCGATTAGCTTTCCATTTATAATAAACATCAAAATAAATTTTAATGATTTGTTTATATGCGACCTTTCCTGAGAGTAGGCGGTCCTAACTTGGAAACCGAAGTTAAACAACGTTGAGCCCTTTCAATCGTAAATAGCTTTTAAAGAGCTAATGATTTAAAACTTATTAAATGAATATTTTTTAATAGATATTTTATGAAAGATTTTCTTTGAATAGTCTTCGTACTGTTTCAAAGATGAACTAACGTTTAGTTTATTTATGCTACGCAGTTTGCGCTCTATCGTTAGGATAGAGAGAGAGAGTATCACGGTTTCACTTTGCAGAAAGAGTAAATCGATTCTGACGTTTTGTTCATTCTTCTTTCAAAGCTTAAATGTTTTAAATTCTATTTTAAAGGAACTTTTTAATTGAAAATCCTTTCAGTTTTTTCCTTTGGTCAAATAACCTGTTTTTTTGACGAAACGTAAGTGGGCTCTTCTCTTAGGTGCGAAATCAAGAGAGAGAGAGAGAGAGAGATAGAGACGGAGGGAGAGAGAGGAGAGAAAACGTCCCGATCTTTATCTCGTCCCAAGCGGGTAACGTTGTTCTCGAGTTACTCTCGTCCCTAGTCTCTGTACGGGGAGAAAGGATAAAACGTTTTTAGTTTTTTATTCTCGTCCCAAGGCAATGTACGGTGAGAGATTGAAAACGTAGTTTTGAATGAACTAGTGTTTATTCTCTTCCCCAGCCACTGATTTTTTTATCTTAAAATATGTTTACTGTTTTTTGCTGGTATTAATGTGCTTACATTATACGACTGATTTCGCAATTACAACCTTTTGATGAGGGTAGAATTGCGTGCTTCAGGTAGAAATCAGTTTTATTCATACCTAATGTGAATTGTTAAAAAATTTGATTTCAGTGAAATAAGTGCAAAACAGAAAATCGTAGTGATAAAGTGATATTGCGCAAAGTGTTATCAGTGTTGCGACCGAGGGTTCGTCTGTTCGTGCCTGTCGTTCGCCTAGTCCGGGACCTCTTGCAAGCTCCCAGGGGAGAAGTAATGTCGTACGACTTATGGGTTCGAGAGGCCTTGATCAGCGAACAGACGTTCCCTCTATGGTATCGGGTGTATCTTACCAAGATCACCCCTACCATAAGGCGAGAGAGACGATTTTCTCCTCGTCATCCGAAGGCTTTTCGCATAAGAAACCGTGGAATAAGGTATCGAGGCCCTTTAAGCGAAAGTCAGTCCTTTCAGGACAGGTCCAGCGTCCTGGTTTTAACCATTAGGACAGCTCTGACCCTATGCAGTCATCGGAAGACTGCTCGCCGCCTAACAAAAGCGTAACACAGATTCCGAGAGTCTTTTTGTAGGCAAGGTTTTGCGGTCACAGACGTTACCCTCGTCTCTTACTGCAACCATTCCCGTTGATCCTAAATGGGTTGTACGGCAAGACATGCAGAATAAGCTTGCCTCCCTTATGGAAGACTATTCTGCCGATAAGTCCGTTGAGCCTAGCCGTTTATCTCATCGAGATCCTGGCCTTCAGCCACCCTAACGTTCCTTTGTGCGTCCTGTTGACGTTGGCGTAGCCAAGTCACGTCAGTCAGGTTGTTTAGAACCACACTCGATGCGGTCTCGTGTGGATTTTCAGCCACATTTGGACGTTAGGCCACTTGCTGATGCTCCTGTTGACGTTCAGGACGTTCGCTAACAATCGGAGTTGACTTGTTTTGACGCTGAGCGTCAACCTCCGCATTCTAGAATTGTTTTGACTGCTCAGTCTAGACGGTCAAAGCAGTCTCGAGTGGACGCTGTGCGTCCTCACGCACCTGTTGTTGTTGACAGTTCACAGACTGTCAAGCAGTTACATGACGTTGCGTCCTGGTCTCACGCACCTGTTGTTGTTGACAGTTCACAGACTGTCAAGCAGTTACATGACGTTGCGTCCTGGTCCGCTACTAATGCACCAGTGCGTGTGGACTCTGCTTGTAAAGCATTGCCACCACGGTAGGTCTCTCCCTTGCTTGAGACTCGGCTATTATCGGACAAGGTTCCTTCAGATGAGGAAGTTGCTGTTCCCCCTCCTACTGATATTCCCTTGAGGACTCTGTCAGACGGAGAGGAGCCTAAAGCTGCTTAGCCCTCTATGGACTTTAAATAAATCATGCTGATTTTTAAGGATCTTTGTCCGGATCTTTTTGTATCTGCTGCTCCTCGTTCGCCTAAACGTCAGAGCTTACACTAGGCCTAGCTACTTCGAAGCCGTTGTTTTATAAGCTAGTGCTCTCTCGCTCTTCTAAGAGAGCTTTACGTTTGCTAGGCGACTGGTTTATCACCAGGAGGAGTTTGGGGGAGACAGCCTTTGCTTTCCCTTCTTTTAATCTGGCTTATAGAGCGAGAGTCTGATATGACACGAGAGAAGTTCTCGGCTTGGGAGTTCCTGCCTCTGCCCAGATAGACTTCTCAAACCTCATAGACTCTCCCTGGCGCCTGGCCATGAGACGCTCCAAGATTTTACAGGTCGACTTCATATCTATTTTCGAGCCTTTGAAGTTTTGCTGTACAATTATGTCATGCATAAACAAGGCTTTCAGGGATGGCTTCAATGATCTGACAGCCACGTTCTCTGCAGGAACAAGTCCCTCAGGGATGGCTCCATGATTTGGCAGCCATGTTCACTGCAGGAGTACGTAAGAGGCAAGTGCGCTCAATGTGTTCATTGTCAAGACAAACTTCACGATGAAGTCTACCAGGCTGTCTTGACAGCATTTATGGAAGGCGACTGGATGGTCTCTCTCGACCTTCAGGAGGCATACTTCCACATTCCTATACACCCGGATTCCCAACCGTTTCTGAGGTTTGTTTACAGGAATGTGGGGTACCAGTTTCGAGCCCTGTGCTTTGGCCTCAGTCCTGCGCCTCTCGTGTTTACGAGGCTCATGAGGAATGTGGCAAAATCCCTCCATCTATCGGGGATCCGAGCCTCCCTGTACTTGGACGACTGGCTTCTCAGAGCATCGTCCAGTCTTCACTGTCTGCAGGATCTACATTGGACGTTGAGTCTGGCCAGGGAGTTGGGACTTTTGGTCAACCTAAAAGTCCCAACTGATCCCATCCCAGATTATTCTATATTTGGGGATGGAGATTCGCAGTCAAGCCCTGCTCGAAGTCCAACTAATGCTGAAACGAAACGTTTATTCAGTCAGGAGTTGGAACAGTCTCGTAGGGACTCTCTCATCCCTGGAGCAGTTTGTCTCACTAGGGAGACTACACCTTCTGCCTCTCCGGTTCCATCTAGCCTTTCACTGGAACTAGGACAAGACATTAGAGACGGTATCATTCCCAGTCTCCGAACCAGTAAAGGCATGCCTGAAATGGTGGGACAGCAATATCAGTCTGAGAGAGGGACTATCCCTAGCAGTCAAGAACCCAAACCACGTGTTGTCCTCAGACGCGTCGGATTTGGGTTGGGGTGCGACCCTGGACGGTCGGGAATGCTCGGGTCTGTGGACCTCAAGTCAGAAGAGCATGCACATCAACGGCAAGGAGCTATTAGCAGTCCACTTGGCCTTGATGATATTAGAAGGCTTCTTCGAAACTTAGTGGTAGAGGCAACTCAGGCAATACCACAACTTTGGCGTACATCTCCAAGCAAGGAGGCACACACTCCTTCACGCTGCTCGAGATCGCAAGGGACCTTCTCTTATGGTCAAGAATTCGAGGCATCTCCCTGTTGACGAGATTCATCCAGGGGGACTTGAACGTCTTGGCAGACTGTCTCAGTCGGAAGGGTCAGGTGATACCCACGGAATGGACCCTCCACAATGACGTGGGCAAGAGTCTTTGGGCTACTTGGGGTCAACCCACCATAGACCTCTTTGCCTCCTCGTTGACCAAAAGGTTTCCAATCTATTGCTCTCCAGTCCTAGATACAGAAACAATCTACATAGACGCGTTTCTACTGGATTGGTCTTTTCTGGACTTTTATGCATTCCCACCATTCAAGATAGTCAACAAGGTACTGCAGAAGTTCGCCTCTCACGAAGGGACAAGGTTGACGTTGGTTGCTACCCTCTGGCCCGCGAGAGACTGGTGCACCGAGGTACTTCAATGGCTGGTAGACTTTCCAAGAAGTCTTCCTCTAACGGTAGATCTGTTACGTCAGCCCCACGTAAAGAATGTCCATCAAAGCCTCCCCGCTCTTCGTCTGACTTCCTTCAGACTATCGAAAGACTCTCAAGAGCTAGAGGCTTTTCGAAGGAGGCAGCCAGTGCGATTGCAAGAGCTAGGAGAGCTTCTACCATTAGAGTATACCAGTCGAAGTGGGAAGTCTTTCGAGACTGGTGCAAGTCAGCATCTGTGTCCTCGTCCAGTACCTCTGTAGCCCAAATCGCAGATTTTCTTTTACATCTGAGAAAGGTTCACTCCCTTTCAGCTCCCACGATTAAGGGCTACAGGAGCATGTTGGCTTCGGTCTTTCGACATAGAGGCTTAGATCTTTCCAACAATAAAGATCTCCAAGATCTCCTTAAGTCTTTCGAGACCTCTAAGGAACGTCGTTTGGCAACTCCTGGATGGAACTTAGACGTGGTCCTAAAGTTCCTCATGTCAGACAGGTTTGAGCCATTACATTCAGCCTCCCTGAAGGATCTCACCCTCAAGACACTTTTCCTAGTGTGCTTGGCTTCGGCTAAAAGGGTCAATGAACTTCATGCCTTCAGTAAGAACATCGGCTTTTCTACAGAAAAAAGCCACTTGTTCACTTCAACTTGGTTTCCTGGCCAAAAAATGAACTGCCTTCTCGTCCTTGGCCTAATTCTTTTGATATTCCTTGCTTATCAGAGATTGTAGGCAACGAACTGGAAAGAGTATTATGTCCTGTTAGA
This sequence comes from Palaemon carinicauda, assembly GCF_036898095.1. NCBI lineage: Eukaryota > Metazoa > Arthropoda > Malacostraca > Decapoda > Palaemonidae > Palaemon > Palaemon carinicauda. The sequence continues at coordinate 18,840,200 of NC_090764.1, forward strand.
GCTCTTAAGTTCGATTTAGCTCGTACTAAGTCATTACGAGGGAAATCTGAGGCATTATGGTGCTCAGTTAAGAAACCTTCATTGCCTATGTCAAAGAATGCTTTGTCATATTTTATCAGATTTTTTTAATACGAGAAGCTCATTCTCACTTGAATGAGAAAGACCGATGTTTGCTTAAGGTTAAGACGCACGAAATTAGAGATATAGCAACCTCCGTGGCGTTCAAGCAAAATAAATCTCTGTAAAGTATTATGGACGCGTCTTTTTGGAGAAGCAAGTCAGTGTTCGTGTCATTTTACTTAAAAGATGTCCAGACTCTTTACGAGGACTGCTACACACTGGGTCCATTCGTTGCAGCGAGTGCAGTAGTGGGTGAGGGTTCTACCACTACACTTCCCTAATTCCAATATCCTTTTAATCTGTCTCTTGAAATGTTTTTAATATTGTTTTATGGGTTGTTCGGAAGGCTAAGAAGCCTTTCGCATCCTGGTTGATTTGGCGGGTGGTCAAAGTAATTTCTTGAGAGCGCCCAGATTAGGGGTTTGATGAGGTCCTGTTGTATGGGTTGCAACCCTTGATACTTCAGCTCCTGGGAGTCTTTCAGCATCCTAAGAGGATCGCTGGGCTCCGTGAGGAAGACAGACTTACAAGGCAGAGTAATCGTCTAAGTCAACTTCCTTACCAGGTACCTATATATTTTGGTTTTGTTATATTGATAACTGTCAAAATAAAAAAACTCTTAGCTTATACGCTGTAAACATAATTAACTCTGGTCTCTACCCACCTCCTTGGGTGTGAATCAGCTATTATATATTTACCGGCTAAGTTAAATATTTAAAAATGATATTTTAATTATAAAATAAATTTTTGAATATACTTACCCGGTGAATATATAAATTAAATGACCCTCCCTTCCTCCCCAATAGAGACGCAGCGGGACGAGAAGAATTGAAGGTTTTGTTTACATACAAGAGTGGTATCTGGCCGACAGTTGGCGCTGGTGGGCACACCCGCAACCTTCATAGCGATCGCTCGCGAGTTTTTTGAGTGTGTTTTCTGTCGAGCCGCAGAGTTGCAGCTATTATATATTCACCGGGTACGTATATTCAAAAATTTATTTTATAATTAAAATATCATATTTTTAAAGATTTATGTAATTTATCCCCTTTATTGTTATGGTGGCCATACTAAATGTATTCTGATTTTTCCCTGGTGGTTGTAATATTTTTAACCAGCACCACCAATTGTACATAACGGGTAGTAAGTATTGAAATTTTTAGTACCAATACTGGTGGAAGAACAGAATATAGACAAACCTCTTGGTTGTAGCTCCACGAAGCTTGGAAGGGGAGAAGGTCAATGAATGCGTTATCTCATTATTGTAACTAGTATAGTTAATAGCTTTTGAGACTTGTTTAATGTGAATGTTTTCTAATTTTGTTTAAAATTGAAATAAATCCCTTTGTCTAAAATTATCAGTCCATCTTAATTGATTTTTTTAATCATTTATAACTGGTTCAATTATTTTGAAATCTGTACCTTTTACCTTTTCAGCTGATACTGGAAGTCAGTATCTAAATTACATCAATACCTACCTAAGTGCGCAAAAGATTGGTGCAGCAATTGACGTGTGTGTGATTGGCAGTGACTGTGGACTCTTGCAGCAAGGAGCTGATATAAGTGGAGGATATTATTATTGTCTTCAAGAGGTTAGTAATTTTGTAGATCAGTGCTTTTTGTTCATACGATTATACAAACCATTCATCCTTTAAAATAGGAAATGACTCCAGCGCGAGATGGAACAGCAGTTGATTCGTTAACAATGTAATTGGGGGGCAATCAGAACAGAACAGGCAGTGTCGATAAGGGTATCAACAATCATGCTACCTCCTTATGCCGATGTAAAGTTTACATATCAACTGTTACCTTTGGGGTGGGTTAGTGATTGCTCTTTTCAACTGTAGCAGGTGAGCAGTATGTCACCTGTCTTACCGATAGCAAGTGAATTGTCCCTCATTGGACCAATTACTAATTCAGTCCAATGGGGATAAGACTCCATAACCTGGAGGATCATCTCTGTCCTTTTTCCATCGTTGGCAATGAGGTGGACGAAGGGGAAAGATGGCATGGTCTGAAGATTTCTGCACCCCCCTACTTAGGTGGCAAAGGGAAGTTAGTCCCTGACCCATGTGTGATCAATCGGTGAATATTTCTCCCTATCTCGGTTGACTACTGGTGCCAATAATCATTCCGAATTACACATTCCCGTATCCACTTTCATATTTCTGCATTCTATTATGGGAGAGGGAACAGTTTCCAGTGCTGAATGACATGCACTCATCCATTGTTCGGGAAAGAAGGTTAGAAAGTCTCTGACTTAGAAGGCTCTGGCATCTATTGTGTTTCATCAATGTCAGTCAACTGAGTTTGAGCATTCCTAGATAGCCACAGCACCCACGATCCTTGACAGTTGTGGATTTTGGCGAGACACACGGACCATGACCTGACCGTAGATGCCTGTTGTTGGAGTCTGTTAGATGCAGGCAGTCAACTGTTCCAAATGTCCTTAGATTCTCAGCCTGAATTGCCAGTATGGTCTTCAGCTTGTAGCCACCTAGCAGCATTACTCACTGAAAGCAGCCAGTCTTCTTCCAAGATTTTTGACCTGGTATTCTCTTCTTGTCTTCCAAAATAAACCTTTTAATCATGTCAGCCAACACATTAGGATACCCACTTTCTGCTTTCTCATCATAAATAGCAGTTTCACCTTGAACTTTAATATTATGATAATTTGCATGCTTCTTAAACCACATGAACCAACCCCTACTGGCCACAAACTCCTCACTTTCACTTCCTTACCCTTTTCCAAAGTCTCAAACAATCTTTTTGCTTTCTCTAAATTACCATAAGGCTCACTGGAATATCCTGTTGACTCTGGTCGTCCAACTAATAAAACTAACCATTCATCCATCTCAATAATGAGACCACATGTTGCTTCTTTATCACTGTCAGTTTCATAGAAGCACATCCTTTCACATGCTTAATGATACCATCTTTATCCTTGATAATTGTCATGACAGTTGAGCAGTCAAGTTGGAGTACCTGGCCGATATTTGGCATTGCTTCTCCCTTTTCATTATGTCTAATTTCACTTCCATGGTGATGGCTTTCCGTTCTTTTGAAGCACTGCTATCATTGTGACTTACACTTGAAAGCCATCAGGCTGAGCCAAAGTTACTGGTAAAATTTACCTGAAAAGCACAAAGGAAATGATAATCCACAACAGTATACGAACGGCAACCGAGACACTCCTAAGCTGCTTTTTTCACTTGGGTGTGTTAATCAGTTTCTTCCTGCTACCAAAAGGAGATGATATTCTGCTGCACTTACGAGAACTAGTCCACCCATTCATATCAACAATGAAAGTGGTAGAAGTTGAAACATTTTCTAAATAATTTCATGGAAGGAATGGTATCCACTAAACATTGTTACCCAATATGCCAACTACAGTAATGGCCAGTCACGGTAGTGAGCTTGCCTTTCAACAAGGTTTAACTCTGAAGTTCTACTGATTTATGCTATTGAGAGGAATAAAATTTTCTTCTTTTCTCACCATATAACCAACCTATATGACATTTGCTAGGTTGGTTGGATTGGTTCAGGACTTTTTTTCTCCCTTTCTGGAGAGTGATTTGTGTTAGGACTCCACCAACCTTGCGGTAGCCTTCAACGTCCTCAGCCAAGACTTATGGTGGTAGGAATGCCATCTGGATAAGATCTGAGGAAAGTCTCAGCCTTGTCCAAATTCCAGCAAAGACTACCAATAGCTACTTCCTCTAGGTGTCAGACTCTTCTCCACCTGTTCTTACCTCTCCCAGGCTAAGTCCAGGAGTGTTAGCAGAAAGAAAAAGGTAGGGGAGTGATAAAGAGCTATATCTCCTGCTGTCAGTAGAGGGATACCTTGCCTTGCACAGTCCACTTCCATCTTAATTTGTTTTACACCTACCTTACAGGTAACAGGTTACTCTCTGGACATGATGACAAAGGTGAAACGATCCTATGCTTTGATGTTGGAAGTCTTTTACAATCACTATCCATTCATGAGTCATTGCGGAGACGGAGGAAAATACGACTGCTAGAGAGTTATTGGGTTCTTTGACTGACCAGATAGTACTACAGTACATTGGATCCCTCTGGTTACAGCTCATATTTCCTTTACCTACAAATACAATGAAGTCAGGCCTTTTCTTTACACATTCTTCTCCTTCCTCATAAACCTGACAACTTCAAGATAACGGAAAATTTTTTCTTCACTCAAGGGGTGTTATACTGCACTGTAATTGCTCAGTGGCTTCTTTCATTTTGGTAATGAAAGGTAGTGCCATAGCCTCTGTACCATGGTCTTCCACTGTCTTGGGTTAGGGTTTTAGCTTGAGGGTACACTCGGGCATACTATTCTATCTAATTTCTCTTCCTCACTAGGCTATTTTCCCTATTGGAGACCTTGGGCTTACTGCATCCTGGTTTTCCTACTAGGGTTGTAACTTAGCTAATAATAATACCCCTCACTGTCAAACTGGTACATTTACAGAATGTGTTCAGTTGGAAGTTTTGCTCCATATTTAGCCTCCAGAGAGGGAGATTTTATGCTTTTGGTGACCTCTTCGTAGTCTTTCCCCTTCAAGATAGGGATGACTACCCATTCCTATTTCAATCAGAGGATCGGGAATGAGAGTTTAATCTCATGCCCAAGCAAAGGACAAAATTCCTGGTAATGCTGTTCTACTGGGAATTTTTCCTTAGTATTCGAATCGGCAAACTGGCAGGGTACTTCACCTGTTTATGAGCAGTAGGAACTGCTGAACCACTCATAGTAGCAAGGAAGAAAGGCTGGCAAGGGGAGAAATGAGTTTGCTCCCACTTCTTCCATCTCTACCAACTCCAATCTATCAATTTCTTCTAAGAAGAAAAAAGTAGAAGTACTAATCTTGCAGGAGGCCTCTCACAAGAAGCTCCTTGGCACCTCTATCGAGTGCTCTTCTCATTCGAGTAAAAGTGCAGTAACAGGTCTCGCCAACTGGTCAGTTAGATCCGTAGGACAAGTGAGGGGGAGCATATGCACCTACCTCTATCACTCCTCTTTTGACATGGGAGGAACATCCTGGCCCTAAGGAAGCTGCATTCCATCTCTGATAAGGGGTATTGGTGGCTATTCCTTCTATGGGAGGCAGACGAATAATCTTGTTTGGAACCCAACACTGGCTCCATAGGCCAGCGAAAGTGAGACATGTCCTTGTCCTCAAGAGATGCTCTCCTCTGCTAGGAGGGAGTAAGAGCTCGCCCACTGATAAAATTTTTTGAGGTACACAAAGTGGAGTATGAGCCACTCTTTTAGGAGGGAGTAATAGAGCTCACTCACTGATAAATTCTTCCAGGATAAACGAAGCGGAGTATGAGCTAAAATTTGACTAGCGACCATTGCCCCAAGATTTGACCAGCTGAGAAAGACTTAACAGGGGGTTCGAAGAGAATGTGTCTCTCCGGCCTAAAGCACCTTTCAGTAAATTGTGGACTTCCTTGCCTACATTTCCATGCAAAACTCTTCTGTAGGCTATTCCTCCTCCTCAGGGAAAGAGTCTGTGCTCAAAGGAAGCTTCAAGCAGTCTTGCCTACTGTGGGACTTAAGTCTTGGAATAGGATGCTCCTTGTCTTCAGGTCACTGGCACACACACTTCCTGTTAACCTGAGGGTATTGGAGTCTTTCCTTGAAGATTTTCACTCTTCTCTGCTTCTGAAACAGTAGATCCTTGTTAGGATTTAGAACCTCCCTCCTCGGGGGAATGGTCCAAGCTCAAAGGGAGCTTCAGGCTGTCTTGGCTATCAAGGCACTTTCATCATGGGGTGGGGGGAATAATCCTTGCCCTCATGTCACTGATGCATGTACCGTCTGCTAACCTAAGGAGAGCATGATAGGAGTCTTTCCCTCAATCGGCCAGAAAGAGTTTTAAGGCTATCGTGTCAACCTTAGAAGGATGGAGATTTTGTCTGACTTTATGAAGAATCGGCATCATATGGTCTTTGAACCCTGTTCATAACTTCAGTTTCATCCCTCCAATATGAAGTGCACACTCACAGTCTTTTCATTAGTCCTAGCAGATACTATTCCTTCTGGCTTTACAAGGCTGCTTGCTGGCCATTACAACTTTGGTCAGTGCAAACTTCTGCCATCCCAGAAGAAGCGTCGATGACCCTCAGCATTTATGGTATTAATTAATTGACCAAGGAAGAGCTTGCAAGCCTGGGCCAGTTGGTAGCGTCACGATTCACCTGAGTTTTGGTTTGGAAGCACCTTCCCCTTTTTGAAATTGCCCTTTCTGAAATTGCCCACTGGCTAAGGCCCTAATAGCTTCTACCTCCCTTTGTCGAGCTATTTACCTTCCTTGCTCAAGTGGGAGACCATGAAGGATGACATGTCCAAGGAAGAAAAGAACCTTCCAGTTTAGTCCTATGAAACTACTGCCACCAATGAGTGAGTCTATTATAAAGGACGAAAGGTTTGTATATGTGAAGGAACAAATAACATTTTAGAAGTAATTAGTATTTTTCATAGCTAAGCCATCCTGAATCATTTTCCACTTCAACCACTCTGCCTGTCCTGGTCCTAAGGACATAGTGGGTGGGGCTTCCTCCTCACACCACCTGTCATTAATCAACCACTAAATGTTTCAACATCCGTTCTAGCTCACGCTAAAATCATCTCTTACTTTAAAGGAATTGGGTATGAAAAACTCGGAAAAAAAGACAAAAATCACATTGGAAATTTATATTATGCTGTACTCTTATTTATTAGTCCATAACAATCAATTTATTTCAGTTAACAGTGAACTATTGATACTTTTCAGGTTTCTGAGCTTCTGCAGACTTTAATAATGATGTACCAACCAGATATTTTAACAAGAAAGAAGCTTAATGCACCTCCTCCTGATAGTGTGGATTATCGTGCAGCATGTTTTTGCCATCACACCTTAGTGGATATGGGAAATGTGTGCTCCAACTGCTTATCAGTTTACTGCAGAGCTGTGCCTTTATGTTCTACTTGTGATGTTATTTTCCAAACAGACCGACCACTCATGAAAGCACTGAAAAAGAAGAAATGAGTTTAGTTTTTCATGTAACATGGATATTTGTTAAATATAAAAATACGAGACAATAATTTTGCAAGAAGCCAACCAATATATAGTCTTTTTCTTAACTTAAATTTTCGGTGAAAAGTTATCAATCCAGCCAAATTATTATCTGGTAAAAAAATTAGATTGTCGTTGACTTAGATTTCCAGTCACCTCCACAATAAAAAATTGCTAACTTGGTAACCTCTGAATAAAAAACAAAAAAGTTTTAACCTCTCCACAGTATATCCTCTCTCTTTCATGTTAAGCCACTAAAACGACCACCCGTTACTGAGAAGCGAGTCACTAGGAACAATGTCAGTTTCCATTGATCCTCATTCTCTGTGTCCCTTGATGATACACCAAGTCTGTTTTGTATCTTTGTTGCCCCGGATATGCTGTATATACAGTATATATTTCTTGGGCTATGTACCCAAGTTGCCTTATTCATAGGTCATCAAGTTGGCACTAACACTTAATTCCTTGTTTTATCCAGAGGTAAGATTCATGGTAATGGGTAACTTAAGTATCCACTGACCAGACCTGTGAAAGTTGAGAATTTTCACACCGAATCTGGTTCATCTATCTCGTTAGATAATAATTTACTGATATTAATAACAACATTCAACACTGGTATCTCACTATGTGTAAGTATTTTTTTATAATCTACATTCTTATTTTAGCAAATAATAACAGTATAAATTATTAGGGTAATGCTTATAAATTATTAGGGTAATGCGTACAGTATAAATTATTAGGGTAATGCGTACAGTATAAATTATTAGGGTAATGCTTAAATTGCTTACCTTCATCATCCTGTTACTGTCTTCCATAACAGTTCTGGTGAATTCTCTCTGCTTTCCTTTCTTTAGCGACAGATTTTTATGCTATTTAATCTAATTTCAAGTGCACAATTCACGAGTATCCAAGTCCAAAATCAAAACTCTTCTTCTCCTGGAGTAACAAGATCATCTGGTATAGTAGTCGACGTAAGTGAAGAAGCAGATATACTTAATCCCTCGACATCGCTGACTTCAAAGTCACTGTCATATTCCATTGGGATATCTTTTGGCATGATAGTCTCTACTTCCTTGGAATCAACTACTCTTGACATCGGAGTTTTACTTTGGGGTGATTCGTATTTCACAGTTTTCTTTACTCGAGGTTTCCCTAATTTGGTCCAACTGCTATGGGAATTACTGAGATGTTCTGTTATGCTGATTGATGAAATAGAACCACTTCTTGCAGCCCTTCTAAAGGTTTTTTTCATCTGTAGTTTCTCATCATCAGTTTCACTTCTTTGACTATAAAGTGGACCATCCAGTGTTTCCGAGTTACTAATTTCTGTTGGAGTAACACTGTCTTCTTTGTTTTTCCCAAATTCTTGTTCTTTTGTAGAAAAATCTTTCACAAATTCCATTTCTTTTGGAGAAGCATCTAAGTTTTCAGAATGAATGTTGTGTGTTTGTAAACTAAACTTATTATTCGGAGACATTTTTTCTAATACATGCACGTTTTTATCAATCTTACCTGGACTGAAGGATTTGAGACCCTTCATTGGTTTTAAACTGCTGTCATTATATATTTCCGATGCATTACTCAGAGTTTCTTTTTCTGCTTGTGCTGCTGTTACTACTTCCTCTGGAAGGTTTTGATCAGTAACCACTCTGGCTTGTTCCATTTGAATTTCATAGTACCTTTTATTTGCCTGATATATATCTTCATTTTCTATCTCTGAAGACATTTTTACTGGCTCAAGAACTTCATATTTATGATTGATTCTGTCATATGTCTCCCTCATGTCGGGAGAATTAGCTCCAGTTTCTTGATCTTCGGCTGAACTCGATCCACTATCTACTTCGGGTTGTACTTGATCAGATAATTCTTTATCCTCAATATTGTCATTTTGACTTGCATTTGTAATATCATGTATACTGCTTTCCTCTTCATGATTTCCTGAAGATAGTAATGTTTTTCTTGTATCAAAATCTCTTTGAAGACTATCAATGTTTTCATCATACAGCTGCTTAGTTGCTATCTCAATACTAGTCTCTTTGTCTGGTACATTGGCTGAAGATTTCACATGATTCTCAGAGGATTTACCTGAAGACACTAACATTTTTCCTCTATCAAAATCTCTTTGAAGACTATCAATGTTTTCATCATACAGCCGCTTAGCTGCGTTCTCAATACTGGTCTCTCTTTCTGGTACATTTGCTGCAGATTTCAAGTGGCTTTCAGGTGAGCTTCCGGGCTTAGACGAGTTTTCTTCCAAGTAATCTTTCTCAGAAATTTCTCTATTTCTAAAAAATATTGGAAGATTTACAGTAGAAAAATTTAAAAGGTCAATATCAGCATAAGGAGTAGCACCAGCAAAATTGTCCAGTGGATTAGATACAGAAGGATGTCTTGATATACTGTCTTGCATAAAGTCACCCACTTGTTTTGGTCTACTGGCATCTTCCAAAAACTCTGCTTGCCAATGGTACCTACAAGTAAAAAGTAGTTGAATATCAACAATACTGTACACACAAGAACCTTTCATTCTACAATGAATTTATAAAAGATGTATTAAAAATATTAAATTTTCTAAAACCTAAATCTGATCCCTTTCAACTGCTTTTATGATCACCCTTTTTTTTTTCATCAAAAATTATTTTATGGTTATGTCAGAATATGAAATTTTTTTTGTAAGTAATTTGTATTTTTCCATGCCATACAAACCTGAGTCCTTTCAATTAGGGAATGTCTTTTGCATTCCTCTTCTCTCACCTTCCTGACCTGACCAGGTTGGGCAGCTTAAAAGAGCTGTGCATGCACAGAAACCCTTCAAGATGATGAGGTCACAGGTGGTCCTGAAAGGAGATGCTGTGGCCTTACCCGATGCTGCAGGCATGGCTGCAGATACCTTTGAAGAAGTGGAGCCCTTGAAAGAGACTATCCAACATATCAAGGAGTCCTGCAAAGCAGTCTTCTACTTCTCCCCCACTGCATGCATGGAACTATTAGGAAGGAAAGACATGGAATCCTGCAAAATTTAGATGGACTTGTTTTGACATTTGGGAAACCAAAACATTTCTCCTCTTCATAACCCAGGTAGCCCATCGGTATGCCAAGAAAATCACTGCCTCCCACCAAACAGTAAAGATTCAGGTTGAAAAACCAGTTGTCCTTTCTAATTACATTCTTTGCCTGATCATCTGTCAAGTATCGAGACATTTGGTGGGTGGCCATAGCAGAAGACTAATTAAAGGCGCAAAAACATCCACAAATTAACGTGAACTCAGGGGGGTCTTTTCTTCTATTTGTCTAATACCTGTAGAGCAAAAGAATCAAGTACCCTCATACTTTACAGGGGTAAAGTATTCGGCAGGCTACTCCAGGCATCTACTCCCCACGAAAACAATGTAATCAGGGACTGATGCTAGACCAGGTCGGTAATCACCAGGAAAGGAAAATTCTCCAGTAACAATCAATGGAAAGACAATAATTAACTCATACTCTTCCCCCATGATTGAGGTGGAGAGGAAGCATTGACCTTGTGCCTGTATGCATGGGCTGCAGTCTCAACTACTGGCCCATGGCCGTCAGCTTTCCACACTGACAACTTCAAGAGGAGCTATCTTCTAAGCATGAGATACCACAGTAACCTATTCAGAGAAAGGAGCAGAAGTCCAATGTCCGGGTGAGAAAGTAGGAGGAGAGCGAGCAAGCTCTTCCAACACATGGCTGACCAAAGGTGTACACAATGCCATGCACCTTGTTCCCACCTGGCTCCTGGGAAGCCAGGGAAACCTGAGGACATGGAAGAAGAGTTGAAAGAGGAAGGGAACTGAAATGGCTTCTTCCGTTTACCAACGTTCACATCAGGCTCTGCAAGAAGAGAAGTCAGGGTCTGAATGACAATCGATGACGAAGCATACGCTAAAGCGAAAAACCACATGGGTGCCCTCTTCTAAACAATGGTTATGGCAATACTCTATTCAGAAAAGGGAGAAGAGTTCACCATCCAGTAAGGAAAGGTGAAGGAGGGCACACGAGCTCATCCAACACATGGCTAACAGGTGGGCATGGGGCAGTCCACCTCTGCCCAACTGGCTAACCAAGGAGCTCATGCCATGGTTTGGAACAGGGCCTGCAACCACCTGGGTGTTGTCAAGAGCCCTATTCTTGTAACTACTATAACTGATCCTCTTCGATTGTCAAAATCAGAAGAGGAAGGAGAAGGAGAAAGTGTAGCAAACTCACTTCTTCCTACCAGCTTTCTCCTCAGGTTCTCCAAGCATAGAAGTTGATGTCTGAGCAACCACCAACAAAATTCCACCAAGGGAAGAAACAACACTGGTTGCTATAACAGGAGCCACAAGAATAACACTGTCACATAGGACTTCAGGTGATTTACAGTTTTCTGTCTAATGAAGGGTGTAGGAAATTCATTAAGATAATATCTCTCTCAAAACTAGTAATGAAGACACTAATACTACAGACTGTTTTGGGTGATTCTGTGAGAGAGAGAGTTTAGGCAAAACAAATGTGCCCTAGCTATGTTGTACTCTCATTTGTCTAACAGGTTCATTAGGTAGGGGGCGGAGCCATGAGAATTTAAATCTATTAATTAAAAATTAGCAGAGTAGCAAAATTCAGTCAATGAATACAAGAACAACTTCATAATGTTACGTCTACCTAGTACTGAATTATGGTACAAGGTCTAAAGCACAATTTATTATACAAATGCCATATGAAATAAAAATAGCCAAACACTATTAGGCAATAGTCTATTGTACAAAACTGACAGTGATAAAATTTAAAGATACTTTTGTAACTTTGGAAAAATGCACCTCGAGTAAACAGAGTGAAATATCTTTTCTATAGGAGATATTAACCTTTTTACCCCCAGGCTATTTGGAACTTTCCAACCCTTAACCCCCAGGGGTTATTTTTTTTTTCAAGCACATTTTGCAGTATATTTTTTTTTAAATTGCTCTAACAGCCTTAATTTTCGTCATAGAGAGGTCAGGTTAGTCTTATTCTCTTGGAAAATGCCTGAAGTTTCTCAAAAAATTATCAAAAATATGAAAAAAAAATTGTAAATATGTCATTTTCCTTAGTAAAATAAATTTTTGAATATACTTACCCGATGATCATATAGCTGCATCCCTGCTGCCCGACAGAAAAAAACCTACGGGAGGAATACGCCAGTGATCGCTATACAGGTGGGGGTGTACATCAACAGCGCCATCTGTCAAGTAGGTACTCAAGTACTCGATGTCAACAACGAACCAATTTTCTCCTCTGTCCCACTGGTTCTCTATTGGGGAGGAAGGGTGGTTCCTTTAATTTATGATCATCGGGTAAGTATATTCAAAAATTTATTTTACTAAGGAAAATAACATTTTTCAATATCAAACTTACCCGATGATCATATAGCTGATTCACACCCAGGGGGGTGGGTAGAGACCAGCATAACAAGTTGACATTATGAGCTAAGTATTCCGTATTTCATTCTAGCAGTTATTCAAAATAACAAGCATAAAATAAATAAGTACCTGGTAAGGAAGACGACTTGAACAATTACTCTGCCTTTTTAAGTACGTCTTCCTTACTGAGCCTCGCGATCCTCATAGGATGCTGAGCGACTCCTAGGAGCTGAAGTATGAAGGGTTGCAACCCATACTAAAGGTCCTCATCAAAACCTTTAATCTAGGCGCTTCTCAAGAAATGATTTTGACCACCCGCCAAATCAAGTAGGATGCGAAAGGCTTCTTAGCCTTCCGGACAACCCAAAAATATTTCAAGAGAAAGATTAAAAAGGTTCTGGAATTAGGGAATTGTAGTGGTGGAGCCCCCACCACTACTGCACTCGTTGCTACGAATGGTCCCAGAGTGTAGCAGTTCTCGTAAAGAGACTGGACATTCTTAAGATAAAAGACGCGAACACTGATTTGCTTTTCCAATAGGTTGCGTCGAATATATTTTGCAGAGATCTATTTTGTTTAAAGGCCACGGAAGTTGTGACAGCTCTAACTTCGTGTGTCCTTACCTTCAGCCAAGCTTGGTCTTCCTCATTCAGAAGGGAATGAGCTTCTCGTATTAACAGTCTGATAAAAATAGGATAAAGAATTCTCTGACATAGGCAAAGATGAATTCTTAACTGAACACCATAAAGCTTCAGACGGGCCTCGTAAAGGTTTTAAAATAGAACTTAAGAGCTCTTACAGGACATAATACTCTTTCTAGTTCATTTCCAACCATACGATAAGTTTGGAATATCAAACGATATTGGTCAAGGCCGAGAAGGCAGCTCGTGTTTGGCTAGAAAACCAAGATGTAGAACATGTAGCCGTTTCGGATGAGAATCCGATGTTCTTGCTGAAGGCATGAATCTCACTGACTCTTTTAGCTGTGGTTAAGCATATCAGGAAAAGAGTCTTAAAGGTGAGATCTTTCAGGGAGGCTGATTGAAGTGGTTCAAACCTGTCAACATAAGGAATCTTAGAACCACGTCTAAATTCCAACCAGGTGTAACCAAACGACGCTCCTTCGTGGTCTCAAAAGACTTCAGGAGGTCCTGTAGATCTTTATTGTTGGAAAGATCTAAGCCTCTGTGACGGAAGACTGATGCCAACATGCTTCTGTAACCCTTGATAGTGGGAGCTGAAAGAGATCGCTCTTTCCTCAGATATAAGAGGAAGTCAGCTATTTGAGTTACAGAGGTAATGGTCGAGGATACGGATACTGACTTGCACCAGTTTCGAAAGATTTCCCACTTCGATTGGTAGACTCTAAGGGTGGATGTTCTCCTTGCTCTAGCAATCGCTCTGGTTGCCTCCTTCGAAAAACCTCTAGTTCTCGAGAGTCTTTCGATACTCTGAAGGCAGTGAGACGAAGAGCGTGGAGGCCTTGGAGTACCTTCTTTACGCGTGGCAGAGGTAGCAGGTCCACCCTTAGGGGAAGAGTTCTGGGAACGTCTACTAGCCATCGAAGTACCTCGGTAAGTTATTCTCTCGCGGGCCAGAGGGAAGCAATTAGCGTCCACTTGTCCCTTCGTGAGAGGCGAACTTCTGCAGTACCTTGTTGACAATCTAGAACGGAGGGAATGCATATAGATCTAGATGAGACCAATCTAGTAGAAAGGCATCTAAAAGAACTACTGCTGGGTCCGGGATAGGTGAGCAAAGTATTGAGAGCCTCTTGGACATCGAGGTTGCGAAGAGATCTATGGTTGGCTGGCCCCAGGTGACCCAAAGTCTCTTGCATACATCCTTGTGGAGGGTCCAATATGTTGGAATTATTGTCCCTTCCTACTGAGACAATCTGCTAAGACATTCAAGTTGCCTTGGAAGAAACTTGTTACTAGTGAAAAGTCTAGACCTGTTGAACAGGAGAGGAGGTCACTTGCGAACTCGTACCATGTCAGAGAGTAGGTCCCTCCTTGCTAGGAGATGTACATCAAAGCAGGGAGTTGACCGTGTTCACCTCCACTACTTTGCCTTGAAGGAGAGACCTGAAGCTTTTCCAGGTCAGACGTACTGCCAGAAGCTTCTTGCAGTTGAAATGCATTGTCCTTTGACTCGAGTTCCATAATCCCGAGCATTCCTTACCGCCTAAGGTCGCACCCCAGCCTACGTCCGATGCGTCTGAGAAGAGAACGTGGTTGGGAGTCTGAACAGTCAGGGGAAGACCCTATCAAAGGTTGATAAAGTCCTTTCATCCAGTCAGACCAGACTTATCTTCCGGAAACCGGGATCGAGACCGCTTCTAGCGTCTTGTCCTTTTCCAGTGAAGAGCTAGATGAAACCGAAGAGGACGGAGGTGTAGTCTTCCAAGTGACACCAATTGAACCACGGATGACAGTGTCCTAACCAGACTCATCCACAGCCTGACAGGGCCGTGTTCCTTCTTCAGCATCTTCTGGATGGATAGCAGGGCTGGGGGTTGATCGTCTTGTTCAGCCATGTCCTCATCAGAGGGTTCCTCATCCGAAACTGATGAGGAAACGGCAACGGAGTGGGCAACGTCTGACTCGCTGAATCCGGTCGCACTGGTGGATGCGTGACGGAGCCGGACACAAGATCATGGTACTGCTGCACAGTCTGTGAACTGTCAACCATGGGGAAGCGAGGAAGTACAGCGACAACCCGAAACTGTCTAGACTGTCTGGGTTGTGCAGACAACCCCTTATCGGGTTGCTGAGGTTGCCGCACTGCGTCACAACAAGTCACCTCTGCTGGTTGTTGAACGTCTTCCTAGTGACACGCTGAACGTCCACAACCACCTCCGAGAGTCGCTTAACGTCAACGTGCGACTGGCAACCCACACTGGGTCGCACCGGAGGAGGAACCATCTCAACTGGCGGACGTGAGTAGGATATCTCAGCGTCAACAGGGCGTACAACCAACCGGTAGGAAGGTTGTTGGCAAGAAGGTTCTTCTCCGTAAAAAATCCTCTATCAAGGACTAAGCTTGGACTGCATGCCTTGCAACAAAGCCCAAGGTCTATGGGAGCAGGTGTGGCAACAGACTGGGTTAGCGACTGAAGCGGAACCATTTACCCTCCCTGGAAGCATGTTATGCGTTAATTAAAGTCCATAGGAGGCTAAGCAGCTTAAGGCTCCTCTCCAAATGACAGAGTCCTCAAGGGAATATCAGAAGGAGGGAGAACAGCACTTTCTCATCTACAGGAACCATGTCCGAGAAAAGCTAGGTTATCTCAGTGAGGGTTTCACTGGTGCATAAGCAGCAGACCAGAAGGCAACGTTATGAAACTGCTTGACAGTCTGTGAACTGTCAAAAACTGAACTGTCAACCACAACAGGTGCGTGAGGACATACAGCACTGGTGTATTAGTAGCAGACCAGAAGGCAAAGCAAAATTACCAAAAACCTAAACACACTTCCGTCTAAGGGAAGGGTCGGCCAATTAAAGTGAAAGAGAGTCCATACTCTCTTCGTCACCAACACTTCCGTCTAAGGGAAGGGTCGGCCATTTAAAAGTGAAAGAGAGTCCATACTCTCTTCGTCACCATAATTAAATCTATCCAAAACGAGTTCAAGTTTTGAAATGAAGATAAAACCCCTGCATAGCGAAAGCTCAAAACTGGAATAGTGTACTTCACCAAATCGTTGTGAAAACAAATCCAGTTAGGGACGGCGTATTTAGTAGGTCTTGCCTGTGGCACGACAGAGGGAAAATTGATTCGTTGTTGACATCGAGTACTTGAGTACCTACTTGACAGATGGCGCTGTTGATGTACACCCCCACCTGTATAGCGATCGCTGGCGTATTCCTCCCATAGGTTTTTTTCTGTCGGGCAGCAGGGATGCAGCTATATGATCATCGGGTAAGTTTGATATTGAAAAAGCAGTTTTTTGCAAGGACGTACCAGTACATCCTTGGGGGTAAAGGGATGTGTTTTGTGAAACGTACCAGTACGTCCTTTGGGGGTAAAAGGGTTAATTACAGCTCTTGGGAAATGAAGCAAATGAGCTCTTACAGAACCATCCACTTCATCTAGCCAAGCATATAAAAAACATTAGGCCAGCGCTAGCCCCGCCACCAATAACGGCAACACCGTTAAGGGCAAAGGAGCCTAGAACGGCAGAGACAAATGGCAATGGTTTCTGTAGAAAAAACCATGCCTTAGCTGAAGGCAGTGCCGCCAGTGGAGGCACTTCCGCAAGCAGCGACGCATCGCCCGTACAGGTACAATAGGACAGTGAGCCAAAAGGTGGCGGCAAAGTCGCAGACACTGGCACTGTCGTCAGTCAGATAGCTCACCTCTCAGGGAGAAGCCTACCGATGGCCATGGAAGGTCACAATATAATAAATTCCATGCAATGTCCATCCTGGAAAGACTAGGATAAAAAGAGAGGTGATGACAAGGAGAAACTATACCCATGCAACGAAATAAACGCCACGCCGTCCGATTGAGAAATCTCAAGAGGCTAAGAGATAGCAGCCGTTCATGCAAGTCGGCCCACCGACATGATGACATTACCCTTTGCAAAGGAGAGGTCCAAAAGACTGCGCAGTCCTAGCACGAGAGATCACAAGCGAATGCAGAATGGCTAAGCCTAATAAGTCTATGCCACGGGTAAATCGAGAAATAACAGAGGCTATGAAGGAACGGCAGAACAAGTAAGTCGGAACAAGGAGAAATCACCCTTTGCAAAGGAGAACTCAAAAAAACTGCTCAGTCCAACCATGGGAGATCAAGAACGTATGTAGCATGGCGGCCCAACGGATTTGCTGACGAAGAAAACATTTGCCATCATGGTACAAAAATTGCTGTCAGTAATGGCACACTTAGGTAACAGTATTGCCATCTCCCAAGGCTCTTCCTAAAGCAGAGGCACAAGAACAATTCCCTATACGAGGCTTCATCTGCCGTCAGTAACAGCAGTGTTGGTAAGAATGGCAGCAAAGTCAGACGACAATAGTTCCCACAGAAACATCATGCCGTAAGCAAAGGTTGTGGTAGTACAGGCCACACTGCCTTTAATAGCGACTTATCACTATCGTATGCCCAAGAAAAGGGATGCCGTCGGAAACAACGAAGCCGTAAGTACCGGCAAATTCCGTCAGTCTGACAACTCGCTCTTACATAAAGGGGTATGCTGACGGGTCTATAAGATCAGAACCCCGAAGGGATTAGGCCTCATCACAACAATAGCAAAAACACAGCATTATAAATAAAATTAAGTTTGGTATCAGTAACGGGAAGACTCACCATGGAGAGGTGTAAAGACAAAGTAAAAATTTTACTACTCTAACTAAAATTCTCATAGGCTAGGATACGGTAGCGCACAACTGTCGGCGCACTAACAGGAAAAATTCACCCTTCACAAAGGGGAACACGATAGAACTACCGTAAGCCAACATGAGAACATATGAATGAATGTAGCATAATGGACCAATGAACACGCCGTCGAAGGATAGGCTAGGCCTGGATACGACAAGTCGAAAGAAAAATCCCTGAGGCTAGAAGAGAAGACAGTAAAATGGTCAGTGAACCGACTTAACAAGATAAGTGAGCTCACCCTTCGCAAAGGGGGAAGTCCAAAAAAGTGCGCCTTCCTAGCCATGAGAATTCAGATGCTTGTAGCACGATGGCCAAGAGCCTAAATGGTCAGAGTACCGAGAATCGCCAACAAGTGGGACAAAAATCTCAGAGACTAGTATGACCGAGTAAAAACCTTCCCGAGGGAAGAGACCACTGTCAACGAAACCGGAACTAAAGACCAAAAACGAAAACGGCGAGTCCGTGTCCAACTAACAACTTACCGTCTGTAGGCTAGGATAGCCGAAACCGATACAAACTCAAAACGACATACAGTAAATAATAAAAATGATATGTAAATGCTAACTTAAAATAGAGCCCAAAGCATCGTAATGCTAAAAAAACTACTCGCTAACATGAAGCTTACCAAATAAACAAGTAAACACGAAAAAGAAGCAATCAGGTACGAAACCCGACGCCATGGCTAGCTGGACTCGAAGCGCTCAGGCTTCCTCTCACACAAAAGCTAAAATATAACTCCCCGAAGGGAACCAAAGCAAAAACAGCTAAAACAAAAGGCAAAGAGAGGTAGGTACTCAACTTTGACGGAGAAGAGGAAGCCGACATACGAAGAAAATCTTCGAAAAAAGGTGAAAAGAGCGCACACAAAAGTATCACACGAAGCAAACAAGCTGCGGAGGAGGAATGAAGCGGCAGGGTCATATGGGAGCACTGAAAGGTGATAGGATATGTAACGGCTCCTCACTTATCCTTCCCCTTATAGGATTAGACTGGGAAAGGTCTATTCGGGGTGCAGATACCTATGGTTATCTTAGGATATGTAACGGCTCCTCACTTATCCTTCCCCTTATAGGATTAGACTGGGAAAGGTCTATTCGGGGTGCAGATACCTATGGTTATCTTAGGATATGTCCCTGATTATACAAGATATCTTCGGATAGTCGATCCGGGGGTTAGACCCCGTGATACCTGCGGTAATTCTCTTATATCATCAATCGCAGAAATATTATACAGTAGAAAGTTGCTGGAGGGAACTTCCATCAGGACGGCATGGCTCGAGCCCAAAAAAACATTAGATTCTAAGAGGTAGAATACAGTACTATAGAAAACAACCAAAATTATGAAAATTAGCATAGTATGTGCAAGAACTCTGGAAGCAATAATACAAGTTGTGTAATGGACATCAAACATAAAGAATAGCATAGTCTGCTATCATGGCACTGTGTAATCTGGCTGCAGAGTCACCCACATGGAACTAGAAAGCCTCTTCTTGGGAGTATGTTGATGCATAATAAACGGATTTTGAGCGAAGCGAAAAATCTATTTTTGGGTAAGATGGCCATGTCGTCCTGATGGAAGTTCCTCTAAGGTAGCTTCCTAGGGTATATTACAACTACGGCGATATTCCCAGAGAATTTACCTTAAGGTACCCAGAATTCTAACTCCTGGAGCGAATATCCCTAATAAAAGAATCAGGGATATCGCAAAATATCAGCGGACGTATTCTTGACACGCCACATGGCAATCTGTACCCCGAACAGAGTTAACACTTCGTAGGGGTCAAATGGCAAGAAAACGAAAACGATAAGAAAGGGGGGAGCCGTTCGTAAGGCATCTCTCCTCCCCGTTTCGTAAGCGTGCCCTGCGCCGCTCGCGGCGCCATCTGTATTCCTTGTAGCGATACACGAGGTGCTACAGATACTGTATGTAGGGAGGGGTCCTACAGCCCTTTCCCCCTTTTTTTTAAAGGAAAGGGGCAGGGCGGGTCCATCAGGACGACATGGCCATCTTACCCAAAAATAGATTTTTCGCTTCGCTCAAAATCCGTTTTTTGGGCTCAAGCCATGTCGTCCTGATGGAAGTGTACCACAGCATTACTGTATCTGTGGATTCTCAAAACGTGCCGCACTCCTCAGAAATATTTCCCTAGTCAACTCGACTGAGAGACCTAAGATGTTACCGTTATACATCTTTTCACTAACCATAAACCATGATAGCGCTTCCTGCCCCCTACAGGGAAGAGTCCTACTAGCCTCTGGGAAGGAACGAAGAGTACATATACCTATGTATGAATCACTGGCAAGCCCATATAGTGGTCTCACCCTATATGAAGTAAAGCATAGTCTGTAAGGAACTACAGCGTCAAAAGGAAATACCGACCAACCCCATGGTCGAAACTGAGTTGGACAAAAGGTTTATATCTGTGTAAGAATAAACTTGCTGCCGCTACCGTCCTCTGAGAAGGATGGAGCCCTTTACACTAAGGAAAGTATAAACCAATGCAACAAGGCTTGCATCAAGGAACAGGCTATTATAGATATCCCCGATTAACGTACATAGGCTGAATGCTCAATAACTGATAAGAAATTGACATAGGTGAAGGAGACGCAAGGTTCCCGAGAACAAGTTTATTGACAAACAATAAATAGACATGGTTACCACAATTATATACATATGATAGGTGGATAACCAATAAATTTTCACAAGTACGGTAGTAAACAGATATATGTTTATCTGAAAGAAAACATTAGAGCCACTTTTCACGTACCAAGGTATCAAAGTTAAAAGTCCATGTTACTAGCCACTGACATTAGCGTCAAAAACGCTCGGCACACATGTCTGTACTTATGCTAAATTCACCTTAAAGACGGAACAGTCACTGTGGGCACCAGGTGCCCTCACTCCCAGTTATAGCACCGCATATAACTATACACTCACCCTGGAATTAATAGTCCCAATTAAATCCACTGTTCCTCGCAGAGTTAAACAGCAGGGTTAATGACGCAACCAACTGCTACCACAGACCTCTTTAGCTGCTCCACTTGCTTAGCATAGTGGCGAAAGAACACCCTGGAAGACTTCCAGCCAGTATATGAACGAAGGTGTTCAAAATCCATGAAGGTAAAGAAGTTTAAGGATGAAGCAACTTTCCTCGGATCATGACCTGCGGGTGAACTGTCGGGATCCGCTCTGCGAATAAAGTATGTAATTTTCGCCCTGAGTTGTTTCAAAGATAAATTCGAGCCCGATGTTTCTCCTCTGAACAGTTGACCCCCTTGGAAGTCTGAAGTTCTACGAAGATAGACCTTTAGGCATTCTACAGGACATAGAGATGCATCTTCTTTCAGAGGGCAGATTCTCCAGGGACCCCACCTGTTGGTGGGCAACTCGTTCTTAGCGAGAAACGTAGGGTCCGGAAACAGGTTCAGTTCTCCCCCATCCAGGAACTGAACGCGGCCCTCATCTCTCGAGAGGGCTACAATCTCACTAACTCTGGCCCCAGACGCGAGTGCAAAAAGGAAGATAACCTTTTGAGTCAAATCCTTCAGTGCACACTCCTCATTATTCAGTAATGAGGCGAAATGAAGGACTTTATCTAAAGACCATGAAATAGGCTTTGGAGGAGCTGAAGGTCTAAGTCTGGCGCAGGCCTTCGGGATCTTGTTAAAGATTTCGTTAGCGAGGTCTAACTGGAAGGCGTACAGAATGGGCCTTGTCAAAGCAGACTTACACGTAGAAATCGTGTTAGCTGCCAGCCCCTGTCCGTGGAGGTGGATGAAGAAGGACAGGCAGAAATCCGTCGAGATCTCAGGCGGATTCTTCTCTTTGACAAAGGCCACCCATTTTTTCCAAGCAGACTCGTACTGCCTTCTAGTAGACCTACACTTATATTCCTCCAGGAAGTCAATGCTGTCTTTCGAGATCCCGAACCGCTTCTTCACCGCTAGGGAGAGAAAATCATGAGCTGCAGGGTCCGGGTTTTCTGTAATGAAGCGTAGACAGTCGACTTCTGGACTCGCTGGGACAGAACTGGGTCCGGGACAGGCAGAAACTTCAGTCGTAGTTCCAGAGCCAGAGGGAACCACACGCTGTTCGGCCACTTGTGGGCCACTATCGCTGCTACTCCCTTGAAGGACCTCAGCTTGTTGAGGACCCTCAACAGAAGGTTGTGAGGGGGGAACAGGTAGATCCTGGACCATCTGTTCCAATCGAGGGACATCGCGTCCACTGCTTCCGCCAAGGGGTCCTCGTACGGGGACACATATCGCGGCAACTTCTTGTTGTCCTTCGTCGCGAAGAGGTCTATCTGCAGTTCTGGGACTTGACTCGAGATGAAGGAGAATGATCCTGCGTCTAGGGACCATTCCGACTCTACCGGTGTAACCCTGGATAGAGCGTCCGCTGTCACATTGCGGACTCCTTGAAGGTGAACTGCCGACAGGTGCCACTTCTTCTTCTCCGCCAGTCGGAATATGGCCAACATCACCTGGTTGAGAGGTGGGGATCTCGATCCCCGCCGATTCAGACATTTCACAACTACCTCGCTGTCCAGTACCAACCTTATGTGGATCGAGTGACGCGGGGAAACTTTCCTCAGGGTAAGAAGTACTGCCATAGCTTCTAGAAAGTTTATGTGAAAGGTCCCGAATAGCTTGGACCAGGTCCCTTGGACCTTCTTTCGATGAGAGTGACCTCCCCACCCTTCCTTTGAAGCGTCTGTGTGAATCGTCACTGACGGGGGAGGTGGCTGAAGAGGTACCGACCTCTTTAGACGACTGGCCTGAGACCACGGTCTGAGAAGAGAACGTAGCCGAAGCGGAACCGGTCTCCTCAAGTCCCTTCGCGCGTTTGATGCAAAGCTTCTCCAAACTCCGGCTGCATCCTTTAGCTGTGCTCTTAGCACCGGGTCTGTTACCGACGCAAACTGAAGAGAGCCCAGAACCCTCTCTTGTTCGCGTCTTGATATCCTCTCGGAATCTAGAAGTCTCTTGACAGACCCCGCTATCTCCTTCCTTTTCGACAACGGGATGGAGAATCAGTGTGACACTAGGTCCCAGTGAATTCCCAACCACTGGAACCTCTGAGATGGAGAAAGACGAGACTTCTTTCTGTTGATCTTGAACTCTAGATACTCTAGGAATTGAATCACCTGTAGGGAAGCCTGCAAGCATTCCGCCCTGGATGCTGCCCACACCAGCCAATCGTCCAGGTAGGCTACCACCTGGATCCCTTTTAGGCGTAACTGTTTGAGCGCTGCACTCGCAAGCTTCGTGAAGATCCTTGGGGCTATGTTTAGCCCGAAAGGCATCGCTCTGAAGGCATAAAGTCTTCGTTGTAGCTTGAATCCTAGGTAGGGGGAGAGACGGCGACTGATTGGAACGTGCCAATAGACGTCTGACAAGTCGATGGAGACGGTAAATGCCCTCTTGGGCAGTAAGGCCCTTATGTGTTGCAACGTTAACATCTTGAACTTGTGGTTCACTATGAACTTGTTGAGTGGCGACAAGTCCAGAATGACTCTGAGTTTCCCCGAGTCTTTCTTGGGAAACACAAAACAGCCTCCCTTGGAACTTGATGGACTTTACCCTCCGGATCACCTTTTTCTCCAACAGTTCTTGAATGTACTCCTCCAAAACGGGGGTGGAGTGTTGGAAAAATCGAGGGCACGGGGGCGGAGTGCTGTACCAGCTCCAACCCAGTCCATTTTTGAGCAGGCTGTGGGCCCAGGGATCGAAGGTCCAACGATCCCGAAAGTACTGTAGTCTCCCTCCTACCGGCAACACTTCACTTTGACTGCCCTGCAGTCTTGCCTCCTTGGCCGCGACCACCTCTGAATCCCCTTCCCCTTGAGGGGCGTCTAGACGAGCCTCTGGCTGCTCCTCTGGGCTTTGCTCGAAAGGTGGTAGACTGCCCTTCGAACACTGGGTTGAATGCCGGGGATGGCGAGGACACGGCCTGGGGCACCCATTGGAAGGTGGTCGGGGCCTGGGCTACCATCTGGGGCACCGGAGGCAAAGCCGATTGTTGCTGCTGCTGACGTTGCGGTCTGAAAGGCTTGGCTGGGCGGGGAGAAAACCTAGATTTCTTCGTCTTCCCCTTCGGTTGGGGACCCTCATCGGGGGAAGACTTCCTCTTGAGGGACAGGCCCCACTTAAGGAGAAGATTCCTATTCTTGGTGGCTGCCTTGTCCACCACCTCCTTAACTACATCACTGGGGAAGAGATCTTTGCCCCAGATGTTGGATGAGATCAATTTCTTCGGTTCGTGCCTCACTGTGGCCGAGGCGAACACAAACTCCCTGCATGCCCTCCTCGCCTTGACAAAGCTATAGAGGTCCTTTGTCACCGTGGCCAGATGGATCTTGGCCACCACCATGAACATTTCATGGACCTTGGGGTCGCTTGCCATTGTCTCCATGGTTGTCTGGAGAGACATCGAGGCTGCCAGACGCTCCTTTGTCTCGAGCTCCCTTCGCAGAAGGAATTCAGACAGATTAGGGAGGTTTTCGCCGAACTGTCGACCTGCGATATCGGCGTCCAACTTCCCAACCGAAAAGGTAAGATGGACGTCCTTCCAGTCCTTGTTGTCCATCGGCAAGGCTAAAGACAAAGGCTTGCATTCCTCCAAGGAGGGGCATGGTTTGCCAGCCTCGACTGCCTTCAGAACGGCCGCGAACCCTTTCTGCAGAAAGGGGAAGGCCCTAACCGGAGAGGATACGAAGGAAGGGTGCTTCTTACTCAAAGCAGCAACTTTCGAGTTCGAGAAGCCCCTCTCCTTCATTGCAGACGCCAGCGAAGCTTGAGCCTTGGCGTGATCCAAGACGATCACCTCCTTCGGCTCCGTCTCCTCCTTCGAGGCCGGTTCCTTCTTCAGACGGACGTAACAGTCCGGATAGGCCCCTTTGCTGGGCCAGAATTCCACCTCCTCAAGGGTAACTGAACCCAGCTTCTCCGACATGACGATCTTCCCGACCGTCATCGGCATGTGCTCGGCATACCTCCACGGGTTGGCATCCGAGCACACAGGAAGGTCTTTCACGTTGAGCTTTTTCGGAGGCCCACGTGATGCTGCAATCCTCTGCATCTGTAGCTCCATTGCAGCTGCCTTCTGATTGTTCTCCTTCTGCATTTGCTGTATCATGCCAACAATAGAAGAGAGAGCTTGTCCCAGCTCTGGTGGAAGAGCGGACGAAGTAGAGGGGATAGGTTCAGGGGCCTGAACCGGAGCGTCCGATGGCACGGCATCCTCTTCCTCCACGACGTTCGGATCTTGATCCTCGTCCTCGCCCCCTGCGAGGAGGTCCTCTTCCGCCCGTTCGGACACGTCCGACATCTTGTCGTCCAGCTGAATGTCTTGCATGGCCTCCGCGACTTCAGCATCCACGGGGATCTGGACGAGAGGGATCTCCGGCCGAGGCTGGGGGACGACAGCGTCAGCAGAAGCCTTGGGAAAGAGGTACGCCCTCATCTTCTCACTTGGAAGATAAGGTCCAGAGGTGTTCTTTTGGAAACCCCTTACCCAAACACGAAGCTTCTCCCTCGCTGCATCCCTTGACTCCGCCAACCTAGGGGATTCAAAGGCCTCAGCTAGCAGGTTAGTACATACTGAACATACCTGAGGGTCCCAGTAACGGAGATCATCCTTGGAGGCTGCGCAAGCCGCGTGCCTCCTACACAAATCATGCCCGCAGAAGTTCTTACTGCGGACGTTGCAGAAGACGCTACCGCACTTCGGATGCTCCTCCTGTAAAAGAAGAAAATTTCCATGAATATCAGGTGAATTTCAATTCACATGTATATACAAGCATGTACAAAGTTTAAAGGAAAGACACACACTTGTGTTTCCCACACAGTCACTTGCAGTAGCCTTCCAGCAATTAAAATCAAATGGTTAGTCTCTGCTAGAATAACCAAAGTAAATGTTTCCCAAGGGAAATAAGTGTAGCTCACACCTAAGGTGAGACTTTAACATACTGGCTAAAGACAGAAAGAACTCTCTTTCCATCCCTGTAAGGCAACACCAAGTGACTGCACAAAGTAACACAAGCACGCTAGAAAATACAGTGTTGTAACCTACTATATCATAGCCTCTCCCCACAGTATATGCTATACAGGGGAGTACTGATATAGTATATGGGGTGGCGTGCCGGCCGGCACCCCCCACAGGTAGGTCTCAAGTATACGACTTAAGAACTCTAATGTGGCAGAACTCTAGTTCCGATGTCTGTGCCGGCCGGCAGTGACTGCCGGCCTGCAGCTACACTAGGTGGCGCCCGGCTGTCGGCCACCACTCCCAATGGCCAGCAGACAGGGCGAGGTAAAGGCCGGCCGGCAGAGGTAAACAACCCATGCCGGCCGGCAGCCACGCTAGGTAGCGCCCGGCTGCCGGCCGCCACTCATAGCGGCCGGCAGACGAGCGAGGAGACCGGCCGGCAAAGGCATGTAGCCATCGCCGACCGGCAGCAAGAGAACTAGAGAACACCAACTGCCCGACTGCCGGCCACTAGGCCGGCAGTCGGCAGAGTACAACACACAAGAAGAAAACAGAATGGGTGCCGGGCTAAGAGGCTATACTACCTCAACGCCCAACACCCGAAAGAGTGCTGAAAGGAAGGGGAGAATCTAATTCAGGCTTCCTAACCACTGCTCACTGGATCTACAGACAGGAGTGGATGAGGGACCAAGGGAGGACCGGGCAGCACTCAAGGTAACAGGTCCTCTGCCGGCCGGCAGGGAACCAAGTCAGCTCCCCATCCTAACCTATGCTAGGTACGGATGTAGGAAGGCAGACACTAATGACATTACGGAAAGGACAGAAGGGAAGGGACAAGAGGGTCCTGTCCAACCTTGCACTGGTTAAAGATCACCCACGGCCAAGAAAGCCCATCTCAGCCTAGGGGGGAATCCGGGGAGGGAGGCCGGCAATACTTGCTGCCTCCCTATAACCAATGCAAGGA
Source organism: Palaemon carinicauda (assembly GCF_036898095.1). Taxonomy (NCBI): domain Eukaryota; kingdom Metazoa; phylum Arthropoda; class Malacostraca; order Decapoda; family Palaemonidae; genus Palaemon; species Palaemon carinicauda. The sequence goes on from NC_090764.1 coordinate 18,867,122, forward strand.
AGGTATTGCTATTCCAGGGGAAGGGACACACCCCACACCCGGAACAGCAACAAGGACAAGTCTGAAGGGTCACCGAACGAAGGGATCATAGCTACAGAAACTTTCAAGAGTGACCGAAGGAGGCTAAACCTCCTATGTCTGTGTCAGACAGCGAGGGAGACTCTACCCCAAGCCAGACCAACACAGACTCAGACTTAAAACACTGCTCTACTGCCCCTCTCTGAACCAGACAAGCTGGAACAGGAAGGTACAGTACCACCCCAATATAGTTATATCGAAAATTAATTCAAATAAACCACTAGGGTTAAGCCCAAGGCTTAAGCAGAGGGAAAGGGTTTGCGCGCCTTCCCCGAAGAGAAGGGAGCAAACGGGGGGAACAAGAAAACATATCAATAGCCTAAGACAACCTAGCCTAGGCACTGGGAGAATCGATTACCTAAATCACCGAAACTCACTCATATACCATCTTGGAAAAAACTCAGCATAAGCTTATATGTATAACGTTGCCTAACGCTTCAATCAAATTTAAATAATCACACTTGGAAGACTAAATATCATGCAGAAAGTACAAGGGCCAAACGACTAGGCTACAAGGTCTAGCGTAGGCCAGCCTAGGCAAATCCTTCGCCAAGGCGCTATACTACAGCATCATAAAAGTATTCCTAAATAAGCTAAGCAGATAAATTTATTAAAGCGAAAAGGGGGCTGGGAACGTCGCTCTGGCTAACCAAATAAATCCTATCTAGCGAGCGACAGCGTCCAGGACGCCTCCAGCAGGCAACAGCTCCTGTATCAAAGATAACTCTTTTAATTACTTTAATTTTTACCAAGAGCCTACATTTATACATAAAAGAAATGGTACTCAACTTATCGGAAGCAGAAGAAGTTGGAGAAAGCATATTAGCTTGAGTAAATCCAAGATATTTGGTAGAAACACAGGGAAAACACCGAGTTGTATAGCTACGCAAAAAGGAATACAGATGGCGCCGCGAGCGGCGCAGGGCACGCTTACGAAACGGGGAGGAGAGATGCCTTACGAACGGCTCCCCCCTTTCTTATCGTTTTCGTTTTCTTGCCATTTGACCCCTACGAAGTGTTAACTCTGTTCGGGGTACAGATTGCCATGTGGCGTGTCAAGAATACGTCCGCTGATATTTTGCGATATCCCTGATTCTTTTATTAGGGATATTCGCTCCAGGAGTTAGAATTCTGGGTACCTTAAGGTAAATTCTCTGGGAATATCACCGTAGTTGTAATATACCCTCAGGACGACATGGCTTGAGCCCAAAAAGGCTATTGGAAAGTAATGGGTTTGTCATGACACAAACTCCCTATTGATAAATCATCTTCAATTACTTGTATTAATACATCAGATATTAAAATCTTCAGAACAATGATAACTATATCTTTTACAAGAACAAACATAATTAAAAAAAAAAATATTCTTTGCTGTAACTTCTAAATGTAAGAGTTTTCTTAATTCAAGATGTGAAAATTCTATTTATTTGAATTTTGTCTCTTGATTAACATCTACCAGTTTTAAATATATAACTTTAGATTTTCTGAAAAGGATTTAAGAATACTTTAATGGCAACTTTGGTTAGGAGAATCTTGTAGGAAAATAATTCAAATATTTATCAAAATAAATTTCTTATCAACTCAACTATGGCAACCTGGTTACTTATGAAATTGAATAAAAAAGGATTATACTTTTGTTACTAAAAATGTAGCAACTTAAAAAAGTTGAAAACCAATGTATGTGAAAATGTAACTTGCCCAGCAGACTTCAGATTAGACAGAAAAGTTTGGAATCTTTGGAAGCACGTCTCGATGTGATTCACCGTCTGGTCATCTAACATGTGGCATTTATTGATCTTTACTTGGAGTTTTGACAGCTTATGTTCTACCCGTTTCCTTGCTTCCTTTTCTTTATGATACAAATGTCTGTAGTGACGAAGAAGTTTCCTGGAGAAAAAATTTAAAAGTTAATTTAAATTGAAGAAATACTCCTTATAACATGCAGTCTACATGCTTTGGAACCAGAAAAGAAAATATTTATGAGGGTAATGTCAAACTAACCCATGGACAGCAATAAATGAAAGGCATTAAAACCATGCAAAAGTACATGGCATCAAGAATAACATTACTTCAGAAGTAAAATTATTTGGTATAATTTTTTTTATTTTATAATTATCTTCCCTACAAACTTATTATATAAGCAAAGTAATGTACGTTAAATGAAGGGAGCATATTCTAATAAAAATTTCCTGCTAAAGAGAAAGTTAATCTACTAAGCCAAAGAGGAATTTAATATCTCGCCCAAAACAATATTTTTACTTAATCTCTTAAGTGGAAGTGATATCGCCAACTCACTGAAAGTTATAAGCAATAAATTGTCATACCATACAATAGTTTAATTAGATGACTCCCCAAAGGGGATACCTTTTAAGAGTAAGCCCCTGTTTTTCTTGTTCTTTACCTAATTTATCTTATCAGTCACTCTGCTGATTACATATTGCAGTGCAAGATTCTTTTGCATCATAAAACTTCTAATGGTGGTATAAACAAGGGAACAACCAGCAGCTAAAACAAAAAGACCAAACACGGTTAAGAATAAAAAGTGTCGCTACCTAGAAATCCCAAACAGACAAATATAATACTCAACTTGGAAGCAGGGATCTCTAAAACGTCTGACATCTTCCAAAAAACACGAAGCACATGAGCAAAACAAAACACGTCTGACCAACGCAAGTGCTGAGGAGGAATGAAGATGGGGGGTGGGGAGATGTAGGGGTAGAGAGTGGGTATGTTGAAGGAGAGGTCTAATTGGTGAGGGATCTATGGTCGTGGTTCAATCACGCCCCAGTTTTCTATACCAACATTCAAAGAGTGAGCGAGCTAGGTTTATTCCTGGCATTCCATGTATCTCTTTTTCTCTGGTATATTTAGTAATAACTATGCCTTAGAAATGGTGCTAGAGGAGCATTTCACTGGGCGACACAGGTTCCTCGCCCAGAAATAGATTTTTCCTTCGTCAAAATCCCTTTTCTGATACCATATTTCTACATGGACTTAATATTGCAGTCTCTATGAATTCTTTATTAAGATTTACTAGCTAAATACCATCTCGCTCCTTATGCTGACTTCTCACACAAATCTTCAAAACATGCAGTTGAATGTAAACAACCATTTTTTCTCCTTAATCATGTTATTAATCATACTTTCACTATCAAAACTGTGTGCAGTATATACACCTTTAGAATCATTAACATTTATTCCTCCTAAATAAAATGCCAAGTACCACTACTACATACATAAATATTAAAATGACGCCAAATAATCTTGTTTTCTGAAAGAAGCTTGACCAAAAGCTGAAAGCAAGTTTGATCAGGAGTTCCACAAAAAGATTTTTAAATATATAATTGCTCGTTTATAAATAGGATTCAGATCGAGCCAATTTATTTGTTTGGCCAGCCTTTTAAAGACTCAGAAATCTTAACTTGGTGGTTTGGTTAAACTATGTAATAATGATATTTTGTAAATTAACCAATTTACTGTTACATGAAAACAGTTAGCATTTGTAAAGAATCATAAAATATTCTATTTTTGTGAGCAAAATTATACCTTTACACTGGCCTTATGCCATTTTGCTTATAAATAGCCATCATAGGGGGATAGTGATGTCTTTGTAGTGTCTTCGGGTACCATAGCTGCAATCGCTTTTTAGCTGTCTACTACACATATTCCTTTCCTCCCAGGCCCCAGAACTGGGTCATAGGGCTCGAATTCATAACTCCAGTTAACATAATGCTCTCAAATTAAGAATAAACCTCTTATTATCCATCTAGGAAAGATATAATTAGAGGGAATTTCTTATTACTGACTGATCTCTCAAGTACTTTAGATTTTCTTTCTGTTGCAAGGATATTGTTGTGCTCATGTTTTATACAAACTATTCTGGTCCTTTTAGAGACTGTTCCTTCCTTTCTAACTTCAAATTTAAGAATTATATCATGCTTCTGTTGTTCATGATTTCAGTAATGTTTCTTTTAACCCTTTTACCCCCAAAGGACGTACTGGTACGTTTCACAAAAGCCATCCCTTTACCCCCATGGACGTACCGGTACGTCCTTGCAAAAAAAAGCTATAAAAAATTTTTTTTTCATATTTTTGATAATTATTTGAGAAAATTCAGGCATTTTCCAAGAGAATGAGACCAACCTGACCTCTCTATGACAAAAATTAAGGCTGTTAGAGCAATTTAAAAAAAATATACTGCAAAATGTGCTGGGAAAAAAATAACCCCTTGGGGGTTAAGGGTTGGAAATTTCCAAATACCCTGGGGGTAAAAGGGTTAAAGGCCAGTCTATCATTTGCTTTGAGTTAAAACACACAGTCTACTTGAACTTAATGGTATCACTCCTTTTATCTTTTTTAAGCATAAGCCTCCATATCGAGATTATCAAGTCTACTGCGGTTTCTTTCTATGCAGAGCTTTATATTCAATACTTATTTGCACAAAAATGTAATAACCTCTAAAATGATCTAAATCATGCAAAAATTGCATTACAGCACAGGTATTCATACTTAATTTTCCTGAATTGTATAGCTGTCTTCTCAGAGGATAACTCGGAATCCTGAGGAGCAACTGGTGTTGTTATATCACTCCTTACTAATGAATCTATAAATGAGCCTGGTTTCAATCCCTCTCTGAAAACAGATGTTTGCAAAAATTAGCAGAATTCAAAACACTCCTTAACATTATTAATGAGAAAATCAGAAGATAACAGCAAATAAGAGGAAAAGAGATGTTAGGAGTTAAGGTACGTTTTGCATGCAGCGATTATTGCGATCATCGCTGAGCACTAATTATATTTATTCCTATGGGACAGTTTTGCAACGAGCGACTATTTGGAGCCAGCGATGATTGCTCGCGACTGTAGCAATAATCGCTTGTTGCAAAACAGCCCCATAGGAATAAATAATTATTGCTCATCGATAATCGCTTGTTGCGAAACACCCCGTTGCAAAACAGCCCCATAAGAATAAATATAATTAGTGCTCAGCGATGATCGCAACAATCGCTGCATGCAAAACGTACCTTTAGTTCCCGTTATGAACAAACTTTTTCACAATTCAGTAAAAACAAACATCTTCCTTTATACCTAAAATATGTAGCTAAGTTTTATGGCAATAGGTACAAATAAAACATGGAAGTAAAATACATTCTCTTACTTTCTTTCATATAGTCTATGCTCCACTCTCCAAGGAATTCCAGTCGTCTTTGGTAATGCTGGAACGTTCTTGACTGATGGCTGAGGTTTATGATCCAGTTTCTGTACATTTTCTTTCAAATTTTTCCTAACAGCAGTATGAATTCTTGTTGGACTTTTCATTTTAATAACATTTTCATTAGCAATATTTTGGTCAGACTCTGAATTCAACCATGTATACTGCAAGCAAAGAAACAAGAATATATATGAAATAGATTTCAATTTTATTTTGTATTAAACCATATAAAACAACATAGTATATATACAACATAATAATTCCTCTTGACCATTTTCCCTCTAATTGAAGACAATGAAGGACTAACCTTTGTATTTAGCACAGAATAAAGAGGACTTTAAAAAGTTTGCTTCATTAATTTCATCAATCTTAAAATGGCCAGAAACAGGTTCTATCCCAGTCTTATTAGTTCTTTTCATGAAATCTTTATATAGAGATTTTTGGATCTAAAGTGGAAAACCTATACTCCATATCTGATCAATCAGGGAAAGGGCAATGTTGAGGTCTTTAAAGTCTTACACTAATAAGCCCTTGTCTTCTCTTAAAGAACAGAAAATCTGCTATGTTGGAGTAGTAAGATGAGTCAGCTTAATATTCATTTCACTGCAATAACTTGAAACTGCCATGGCTACCATGTAAAAAATAAATTGTTTTTAAGCCATTGTTAAATGTCCTCAAAGTATAATGATCAGGCATACCAAATCTCTGATGGAAACTGGAAATTAAGTTGTTTAAAAAAGGTACTCTATCTCATGGGTTTCTGGATCATCTACCAGTAGGGTGAGAAAATATGAAAGCCGATCTCGATTCGCCTAGAGATAGGCAGTCAAAATAATTTCAATGTTCTTTGCATACCATCACTTATTTTCAGAATTTTCCTTATAATCACAAATGGAAGAACTGTGTAAATCTCTATATTATCCCATGGATACATGAATTCCTCTTCCAAACTGTTGGGTCTAGAAGGATTGCGAAACAACAATGGCAAATTCTTGATGCTGTTGACAAACAAACTATCGGCAAGATTATTATATCTGCTACAGTGTATTACATTTGCAGATATCTGTGTATCTGCATTACCTTTATTCCCACTTGTCCATATCAGCCTGTCTTTTCAATAATCATTGTTGGTGTTCAATTCCCTTAGAGTTTTGTGGTCTCTACCTAACTACAGTACATGACAATCTTAGAGCAGCAAGTGAACCGAGATTAAAACAAATATTACATTTCTCTACTAACAATGATTGAAAACATAGAAAGTATATCTGATTGAAAACATAGTGAGTACAAGTATATCTAGAAAAAAACAAACCATCACAATTTGATAAAAAAAAGTGTAAAATCAGTAGCTTAAATATTAAAGAATTAATAAATGGAAAAAAGATCACTATCACTAACATACAAATAATATGGAAGACTATGAGCATAAAAATTCATGAGTAATATTGCATTCAACACTGACAGTACAAAAAAAAAGTTCACTAACACTAACATACAAATAATATGGAAGACTATGAGCATAAAAATTCATGAGTAATATTGCATTCAACATTGACAGTACAAAAAAAAATAGAATAAAAGAAACATTGGGAAAAATAAGTCAATAGTCCACGTTCTTTGTCTGTAGACCTAAATTGTTGGTCGTAGCAATGTAATGACTACAACTCCCCATTGTGTGAATGCTGTTTTTTTGAAGAGTGGCAATGGAAACAAGTTTCCATGGCAACAGACTGTATCGATGATGTGCCCTCATGTCTGAGACTCCATCAGGGGCCCCGTTGTCCATGTAGGTTCTGCTGGTTTAATTGGTTAAGTATGTCAATCCAGAAGGTGAAGGGTCTGTGGAGAGCACAGGAGGCAGGAGCTTATTTGATCAGGTAGAAAGTCAGGCATTCAGTTGACCACAAATTTCAGAATGACCCTATCTAACCCCACACAATTAAGTTCCGATGTAGATACTTGATGGAAGCTTCGATCCTTGAGGGGTGCCCAAATGCCGATCAATAGAGATCATCGCTTCCTTGATGAGAGCTATGACTGCCTCTCTGAGGTCAACGAACTCATGGGTATCAATATCTTGAAGAATGTAAGCTCTCCGCTTCCGCTAATCTGGAATCAGGGATTGGATCAATGATATCCAAGGTCTCGACGTGTAGTTCAGGAAAACCCTTCTTAGTGTAAAGCACTCATGACCTGGACTGATAACGGAATCGGGGTGAAAATCTATGGATGAAGGGATGCCAGCTTGAAGGTTTGACTCCTTAGAGGCAAGAGCTCCCGTGCCCTCAGTGGAAGTAGTCACCCTAATTACTTTAGCTTTTGATAAGCAAACTTAGGAGCATGGCACTAAATGGCTCTAGGTGCATCATGTGAAGGCCTGTTGCTGGTGAAAAGTCTTAATGATGATTGCATGTACATAATGAAGGGCATTCAGAGCTGACCTGTGAAGTCACCTATTAAAACTCAAAACAAGGACTGGTGGGAGTCTAGATACGGGGAAAGTTTTTGTGTCGTTGACTGGTCTCAGGGCTAGGGCGATTCTTCCTGTTATGGGACAACTGGCATGCATCAATTCCCTATCCCTCCCAAAAGACAGGAAGGGGGAAAAAAAGGTAGTGCCTTTTCACCCTGACTGGCAGTGCATGTGCTACGCTCGTATGAGAGTTTGGAATGCCGATGTTTCTTCTTGTTATAGGGTAACTCTTGGCACTCACTCAAAAAGGTAGGTTCCTGGCACTGCACTACTCCTACAGGGAGAGAAACGGTAGGAGCGACTCGTACGCAACTCCTATTACTCGGACTGTCTGGACTTTTTTTTAATAACATCTTAAAATTCTTCTAGAAATAGCATTGTAGACTCTCTAACAATGAAGGGACATAAGAGAGGGAGGAACGGGAAGCTCACCTTCTACATGGTTGTACAGGCTGATGACAAGACTACCATGGGGAAAGAGACCACAGGTACCATACTTTATGAAGAGACCTTACAACCAGATACGTCGTTTGTGCCTTTTTGAGAACGGGAAGACACTGAAGGTGAGAAGAGTGGCGCCCATCCCCATCATACTCGGCTGCAGAAAAATCTCCTTTCCTCCGACAAACCACATCGATGTCTAAGGAATACCAACCTCCTAAGAATTACGCTGTCAATGTCATCTCATGGCCACACTAGCAAGGAAATAAACAGCTAACAGGAATGCTGTCTAACAAGAACACGGAAAGGGATATCAGCAGGTTTGCACAGAAAACTGTTGCGCAGCTACAGTTATAGGGAAAGAATTGCAAAACCATTCTCCCTAAATATCCCTCGCTCGAGATGATCTGCCAAGCCAACATATTCATCTAACAAATAAAGCAAAAGATTTAATTAGCCAGACGAGGACACCAGAAGTACAGTACTTCTGTAGAATCTGGTTGCTGAATATAAAGTGGCTGCTCAGTGGCCTGCTTGGTGAGTGGGTAGGGCGGGTGGGGCTTACCTACCTGCTTATTGTAAGTTTTAACTGCCATATCAAGCTTTGCTTAAAGCATGCTAAGATTAAAGGATAAAGGTTTCTATTTGTATAGGCACAAATTCAAATGACAATGAGTAAGGACAATAACTTACTGAAGCAATGCGTTTGGGATGAAACAAATATAGAACATAAAATAAGAAAAAATCAAATATCTTGAATGGTGGAATAAAACTAAATATTGAGGAACAGCAATGTTACACTTACATCTTAAAGACTATAATACTGCCGAGGCAATTAATTCTGAATGATATTAAGTTTTGTATAAAAAACCCACAATACTCATAATGAAAGATAATCATTACAGTTAAATATCTAAAAAAATTTATCCTTAACCAAACAGCACAAAAGGCATACCTGGTTTGTGTTATACTCCTCTTGTCTCTCATGGAGAAGGCTTATTACTTCATTCACTATCTGACAAGGAATGAATGGATTCTTTCTTAAATCCAAAACTTCTATAGTGTGGTTTGTTTTCAATATTTTCTTCAAAGCTAATCCACCCTCTTCTCCAATGCCACAATGTTGAAGGTCTAGAGCTAAAAATAGCAAAACATTAATGCATTAAAGATGAGAAAATACATTACTATTACTTTCGAGTTTAAATTCTGATTTATTAATAATAAAAAAAAAAAACATATAACCAGCACATTACATTTAATAAAGTTGCCCAAGGACAAAAACAATTCTTTCCTCTTCTTCATGAGAAAATTCTTATCAATTTACAGGGGATCTGTTAGGACCAGATGATTCTGTGCCATGACCCCATGTAAACTGGGTTGGAGAGTGAATTCTGAGAGATTATTGGGCCCATTAGTGAAAACAATGCAAACAGCAAATCAGATCTTATTGCCTGAGCGAGTCTAAGTGTCCAACCTTTAAGAATGACTGTCGTTCTGGTTAAAGTAGTCCCAGCTTCTTGAGGAGTTATAAATAGTGAATGGTCTCACCTCTGGACCGGAATGTTTACTTTTTGAAAACCACTCCTCTACTTTTTAATCGAGGATTGAAGATTAGAGTAAAGTAAATTTATAGGAGCTGGATAGCAAAAGCCAGAATATAAAGCACAAAATCTCTAAGTATGACCTACACTGGATTATTAAAAGCAAACTTCAAGAGTTGTTCCCCTCATGTAGATCAAGAACACATAAGAAACGGTGTACTGACCTAAATTACATTCTGTTCCTATCTAACACATGCTTAATTAAAAAACAAACCAATACTGTAATAGCAATAGAAAGAATAGCTACATAACAGCTGTGTTCTTCTACCTTTAATCCAGAGGTCTTCTAGCAATACTTCTGCTAAAGCCTTGGCTCCAAAATCCCCAAGTTGGGGATTATAATTTACAGTCACTCTTCTTAAGCCTCTCATACCATCCAAGTGAGGGTGGCGTAGTCTGAGTGTATCTTGCCACATAGCACTATCCCGATTTAGTCGCTGATGCTGTAAGTATCATCAAACCATGAGATACATCTAACATTATTTATGAATAAAGTATTAACTATTAAGGAATACATGTGGAACCAAAAGGGTTAAGATATGAGCCACTAAATAATTCTTCAGTTAAAATTCAATTAAACAAAACATATTTCTATTTAAGATAAAGGATCATTAAAAGGCAAAAAAGATGAATGTTTTATATGGCAAAGTAATTCTAGCATTACTGTACATAAATGATAAACTTAGAAATGTACTAAACCTATTGGAATGATCATTCTGTTGGTGGAAATCCTCTTCTTACATGAGGAACACTTACTCATCTTTTCTATGAAAATTTTCATTAAAATCACAAAACATGATGGTCTAAAAAAATCCTTGTTATGCAGTATACAGTACAGTACATTAAGTACAATACTCTTCTAAAATTAATACTGCATATATACTTGTTATTATATGGAGCCTTACCTTTAATAACCCCGCGATCGTTGTTGCCCCCTTTTCAGGTATACAGCAGTCGATTAAAGAAAGCTCTGAAATGCTCGGAACATTTTTTATGCTCTGACACAAGCGCTCAACTCCAATGTCGTGTAGACTACAGGATACAAAGCTCAATATTTTCAAATTTCGTGACTTGGAAAGACCCTATAATAATTGATAAGGATATATCACCTGCATGCACAATGTGGATATTAGATTATTTAGAATAATCTTATTTTACAGGTACTTTTATCATGTTTAAAATAGCTATGTGATTATTTGTACAATAAGTAATTTCCATGTAACAGCAGCATAAATTCTAATAGACTCTTCCAAAACAATAAAACAAAAATAACTTCATATAGATCTTTAATGAATAAGATAAAAACCTCCAAGATAATACTTTATGCATTGTGAATAAATATTTCAAAAAGAAATATGACAAATTCGTAGGTAATTTGTATTTTTCCTAACTATACAAACCTTAGCTATTTAATATGGGTACTGTAATTACATTCGGCGTAGCTGAAATGACGAGCCATTAGAATTTCAACGAGGGTTTACTACCCTACCGCTAGTTAGCGGGGGGTAGGGAGGGTAGCTTGCTACCCATCCCCCTCACACACCTGTGCTTGAGCTCACTTTGCTTAGAGGTAGGACTTCACGGGGGATAGGGCTGACGGGCAAGTTTGATTAAATAGCTAAGGTTTGTATAGTTAGGAAAAATACAAATTACCTACGAATTTGTCATTTGTTCCGTAACTGAAATACAAACCTCTCTATTTAATATGGGTGACTCACCCCTTAGGAAGGGTGGCAAGTCCCAGCCAGTACTGGCTTTTGGCTTTGCCCAGGGAATTCAGTATCTGAGTGTGTCAGCACTCAACAATAAGGAGTCCCTGCACCTCGCTAGAACCTTGCTATGCAAGGGCTGCGGCCTACGTAAGCTGTGTGTGAAGGTATGAAGTGTGACTTGTCCTAGGAAATTGACCTGTAGTCCTTTAGATGGAAACTTTAGGCTAGGACTCTCCCAATACCACCTCGTCAGGGTATGGGGACGTGGCAGTATTAGCTTAATACTAGGAACACAAGGAAACATGGTTTACCTGCAGTGGTTCAAGGTCAGCTGTGCAGAGAACCCAGGATGCTGCTTTCCCCAAGAGAGAAGAGGATGAAGAAAAGAATAAGGGCCAGACATACCTTTTCATTCATGCAGACTATGACTGAGTAACAATGCCCTCAACCTTCTGCTACTCGTCCATTAAGGAGCCTGAAGTTTTAAACCAGCTGTTGTGCAGCCACCACAGGGCCGATAGAGAACGTATTGAGCCTCCTGTGGGTCACGTCTTGCAGGTAATGGGCTGTGAAGGTCGTCTGACGCTTCCACACCCCCGCTTGTAGAACCTGCGTCGTTCGTTCGTTCGTAGAGTATTACAGCCAACACTTCTTGTTGGCACGGGCCTTTCCCTTGGTCGGCCCGTAGGGAACCTGCGTCACTGAAAATTTCTTATTGAAGGCCAGGGACGTAGCTACGCCCCTGACATCATGTGCTCTAGGGCGACGTGACAGAGGAGGGTCTGGATTCAGGGACAGATGGATCACCCTATGAATCCATGCCGAGATGGTATTCTTGGTAACCCTCCTCTTAGTTCTCCCAGTGCTCACAAACAATGCCTGCACTTGGGAACGAACTGCAGCCGTTCTTTTGAAATATAGCCTCAGACTCCTTACTGGACACAGTAGGAGATGGTCTGGGTCATCTGTTACAGAACGAAGACTCGAAATCTGGAAAGAGTTGAACCGAGGGTCCGGCACTCCCGGATTCTGAGTCTTAGCAACAAACTCAGGGACGAATCTGAACGTTACCTCCCCCCATCCCCTTGAATGGGCAATGTCATAAGAGAGACCATGAAGTTCACCGACTCGCTTGGCCGAGGCCAAAGCTAGTAGGAACACCGTCTTCCAAGTTAGGTGGCGATCAGAAGCCTGGCGTAATGGTTCGTAGGGAGGTCTCTTAAGAGACCTGAGAACTCAAACCACGTTCCATGGAGAAGGTCTCACTTCCGACTGAGGGCAGGTAAGTTCATAACTTTGTATGAGTAGGGAAAGTTCCAGCGAAGGAGAAATGTCCACTCCTTTGAGCCTGAAGGCTAGACTTAAGGCTGAGCGATAGCCATTCACTGCCGAGACTGAAAGGCGCATTTCTTCCCGCAAATACACGAAGAACTCCGCTATTGCTGGAATAGTGGCATCGAGTGGAGAGATACCTCTTCCACGACATCAACCACAGAAAACTCCCCACTTTGCCTGGTAGACCCCTTCGGATGACCTTCGCAGGTGTCCAGACATCCTGCTCGCAACTTGTTGCGAAAATCCTCTCTCAGCGAGGAGATGCTGGATAGTCTCCAGGCGTGAAGTCGTAGTGGAGCTACAGCTTTGTGGAAGATGTTGGCGTGTGGTTGTTTGAGTAGCTCGTGTCGTGGAGGGAGTTCTCTCGGAAGTTCCGTTAGGAGTTGCAGAAGGTCTGGAAACCATTCCGCGTGATGCCATAGCGGAGCTATAAGGGTCATCGAAAGATTGACCGATATTCTGGTCTTGTTGAGCACCCTCCTCATCAGACAGAATGGGGGAAAGGCGTATACGTCGATGTTGTCCCACCGTTGTTGGAAGGCATCTTGCCAGAGTGCCTTGGGATCCGGGACTGGGGAGCAGTACAGCGGGACCCTGAAGTTCAGCGCTGTAGCGAACAAATCCACCATCGGGGAACCCCAAAAAGGCAGGACTTTGTTGGCTACTAGATGATCCAAAGACCACTCGGTACTCACTATCTGAGATGCTCTGCTCAGATTGTCAGCGAGCACATTCCTCTTGCCTGGAATGAAGCGAGCCGATAGTGGAATCGAGTGGGCTTCGGTCCATCTCAATATTTCTACTGCGAGATGGGATAGCTGCTTTGAAAAGGTACCTCCTTGCTTGTTGATGTAAGCCACTACTGTGGTGTTGTCGCTCATCACCACCACAGAGTGACCCGCCAGGCATTGTTGGAACTGTTGAAGGGCCAGGAATACGGCCTTCCTTTCTAGCAGATTTGTATGGAGGCACTTTTCTGATTCTGACCACAGGCCTGAGGTCCTGTGTTGCAGAACGTGGGCCCCCCACCCTTTCTTTGAGGTGTCTGAAAACAGCATCAAATCCGGGAGGAGGACGAGAAGATCCATTCCCCTTCATAGGTTCTCTTCTGTCACCCACCACTGAAGGTCCGTCTATTCCGCAGGACCCATAGGGATCATGACGTCCGGGAAATCGTGACCCTGATTCCACTGGGACTTGAGTCGCCATTGGAGGGATCACATCCTGAGGCGACCGTTGGGAACTAGACGGGCCAAGGATGAGAGGTGACCGAGGAGACGTAACCACGATTGGGGTGGAAGCTCTTCTCATCTGAGGAAAGAACTTGCAACCCTCCTCAGCCTTGCTATCCTGTCGTCTGATGGGAAGGTTTTGTGGAGATTGGTGTCTATGATCATGCCTAGATATACCAGTCTTAGAGTGGGAAGCAGAGAAGACTTCTCGAGATTTACCATGATCCCCAGATCTTGGCAAAGTTTGTCTCGGTGTCAAAGAAGAGTCGACTTCGAGTCTGCTAGGATCAGCCAGTCGTCCAGATAACAGAGGAGACGGATGCCGATCCCGTGTGCCCACGACAATATTAGGGTGAACACTCTGGTGAAAACCTGTGGTGCTGTGGAGAGACCGAAATACAGCACCTTGAACTGGTACACCTTGTTGTCTAGGCTGAATCTTAAGTACTTCCTTGAAGACGGATGGACTGGGATCTGGAAGTATGCGTCCTTCAGATCCAGTGTACACATGAAGTCTTGCGGTCTAACTGCAAGTCTGACCGTGTCTGCGGTCTTCATGCTGAACGGGGTCTGCTTGAAAAACCTGTTCAGAGCTGAGAGGTGGATGACTGGTCTCCAGCCTCCAGACGCCTTCTTTACAAGAAAGAGTCGACTGAAGAAGCCTGGGTGCCCTTCTTCAACATGGTCTGGACTTCTGCCTGAAGGGCTTGCCCCCTTGCCAATCCCATGGCAAGGGAGCTCAACGACACTGGATTCGCTGTCAGGGGAGGTAGAAATGTTGTAAACGGGACGCAATATCCTTAACTGATTACGGAAATCTTCCAGGAATCGGCCCCGAGTTGCTGCCACCTGTTTGCGCAACTTTGTAGGCATCCCCCCACTGGTGGACAAGCAGGGGGACTGCCAATCCTAGCGTTTGCGGCCTCGGCCGCTCCCTCTAGGATTCTTTCCTCCTCTGGAGGACTTTTTGCCTTTCTTGTCCTTGACAGGAAAGGGCTTAGACACCGTTGTCTTCACTGTAGCTGCCGGTTTCGTGGTCTTGGTAGGACGTGGTTGCTGGAGCTTTATAGGGCTTCGATGTTAGAGCTCTATGTAGGAGAGAGTCCTGGTTGGACTTCCTCCACCTCTCAGCCGCCTACTCCACGTCCTTAGGCTCGAACAAGTTCTTCCCCATAATGGAAGAATGTCTGAGCCTGCTGATCTCAGTACTGGGGACCTTTTGATGGAATCTCTCAGACACCGCATCTCGACGTTTCAAGATGGTATTAGCCCACAAGTTCGAGACTTGGTGGGCTAGAAACTCGATTGTACGACTGCCTGAGAGTAAAAAGGTCTCCATGGCCTTCCTGGTACTGTACTTTCTTTGGACAAGTCCTCTGATCGTAACAGAATGCCCAGAGACCCTAGCCAGATGTCCAGCCACGAAGTTGCCTGCATGACACACTTCGCTACCTTCTTCTGGCTAAGGATCTCCGTTGCCGAGAACAAGACCAGCCGGTTGTAGAGTCTCTCTAGAGGGACTCTCCTGGTAAGCTCTTCCAAAGTGTGGTGTAGGGGAAGAGCTAAACAAGTCTCCTCCATGATGTCAAAGTACCTCCTCTGATGGATACGAGGAGGCGGGAGGAGTTTGTTGCCGACGCTGGATCGGCTGGAGGAGGCAAGCTCGGAGAGTTGGGCTTCGACCTTGTCCCTGGCACTCTTAACCCCTTGAGACCAGGTCAAAGCCGCACTGGCCTTTGAGGGTTTTTGAGTACCAAAGACTCAGTCCAAGACCATGTCCTTGCCCTCACGGGGGGGAATCTCTGGATTCGCAAACCCATTGAGATTCCTCATAAGGATCAGAACCTGCCAGAACGCATGCTCTGACTCCTGAAGGGCTAGCAGCGAAGTCTCCTGTCCTCAAAGGCTCTCCTTGGGGGGACTCGTGGACGTTCTCTGAGGGCTTGGCTGGGTCCGGTCTAATCCTTGAGGATGACTTTGGCAAAGTCTTAGAGTCCTTCGACTCCCTCCTGGAAGGGATGCAGGACTCCAACAACGATGGTGGGAGGCTCTTCTCCACCCCTACCCGAGAAGACTTTTCAGCGCGAGGTGGGGTTTCCCTCATTGGTGCGATGGGGGAACGCCTCACCTCGCGTGACTCCCCTGAGGACGGGAAATCTTCGTCCGAAGGGGAGGGAGTGAAAGTCTGGGGGGGGGGGGTGAGGAGGCCTTCTTCAAGGACTTCCGAGCAGTCAGCTTCGTCCTTGGAGAAGTTACCACATCAGACACTCCTCTTTTCTTCTTCAGGGGAGTAGAAGCTGCCAATGATTTGTGGCCCAGCTCAGAGAGAACAGGCTTAAAAGCCTGCATGACCACTCTGACCAGGGACCCAAACCAAGGCTGCTGACTGACAGCTGCGCTGTCAGAAACTCCCTCTGAAGGGAAGAGGATCGTTCGATCCCTAGGAGGAGTTACCAAAGGGGGGTTCGCCCGAAAAGATGAAGGGGAAAAGTCCCTGGACCTATCCGGAATCCTCCCTCCACCGGCGAGCAAGCTGTTCTGCGCTTGTGGGGGGTGGAACGCGACGATGACCTGGCCGCGCGTTGTCCTGCAGCCTCACGCGCTGGGGATCGCACGATAGGAATTGCCCTGGGTCGCGACCGGAAGATTGTTTGTACGCAGGCGCGCGAGGGCGATGGCAAGGGCGCATGAGGGCGATGGCAAGGGCGCATGAGGGCGATGGCGCGCGTGGGCGCAAAGGGGCACGGGCTGGAGATGGCAGAGGGCGCGCTGAAGGATGAATAAGCACTCATGCGCGCGAAGGCGACTGTTCGCGCGGGCGATAACGTTGGGCGCGTGCGCACGAGCGCACATCTGGCTGTGGTGATGGGCGTGGGCGCGCATGAGAGCGCACATCTGGCTGTGGTGATGGGCGTGGGCGCGCATGAGAGCGCACATCTGGCTGTGGTGATGGGCATGGGTGCGCAACCTCGTGGGCGCGTGATGGCGTGCTGGTGAAGGATGGCGCGCAGGAGGGGACTGATGGCGCGTTGGCGATCGTTGGCGCATTGGTGAGCGCTGGCGAGCAGGGGAAGAGGTTAACTTCCCCACTGCGCCCAGATCAGAAGATGGTGGGCGCGCAGGAGAACAAAGGCGTGCATGGCGCGCAGCAGGATGAGGGGGTGCAGTAGCGCGCTGGCGATCAGGAGAGCGCTGGCGCGCAGGTGAGCACTGGCGCGCTTTAACAGGAACAACTTCTGCAAGCGAGCGCTGGCGCGCAGGTGATCATTGGCGCGCAGGGGAGACCTGGCATGTAAGGGACTTATGCACTAACTTGTGCGAAAGCCCTTGATGCCCCGAAGGGACCGTTGCCCGTTTCACAATGGGATGTGTTGGCGCCCACAGGGCATCAGCAGCCAGGAACGGCGACGGCAGGTCAGCAGGTCTGGCGGGTGGAAGGTCGGCGTGCCCTTTGAAAGGACGACCTTCCACCGAAGGAGATTGCGAACGATCTGCAGAGAGGTCCAGGGATGTAGCTGGTAGAGTCGGAGAACGACAGCGAAGTTCCTCTGCGGCGGACTGCGATGACGATGAACCGAAGAGGCGCCTCCTAACACCCTTGTGAGGTGAAGGAAGGCGGGCTTTACGCCTTATACGCCCTCTGGGGGCCGTGGGGTCAGCGGGCTGACCATCAGCAGTCCTCCGAAGAGGAGTCTCTGTGAGTGAACTCCCCCGAGGAGGAGAATCACCGGCAGGAGACACCGTTGGACTTAGTTCCTCCCTCGAAGGATGTTCGGAGGGGGGAACTAAGCCTTCAGCTACAACAGGAACATCACGAGCAGAGGTTTGATATAACTCATCGTAAGCCTCTGCCTCGACAACGTCAACGATAGACAGAGGATCAACCTCTGCTAAAGTCGGCGATTGTTTGACAGCTGCCCCCAACCTGATCATGTCAAACAAGGCTTCATTGGAGGGCGAACCCTCAAGCCCCAAGGAAGCCCAAAGCTGTAACAAATCATTATTAGAAACAGGCATATTTAAATCCTCCCCCGGGGGAGGAGGAGGAGCTGCCTCGCTATGGGAGGCAACTCCCTCTCCCAAACCCCGAGAACGGTCAACAGAACTACGGCCTACGCTACCACTCGACAGTTTCTCGGAAGAAACCGATCGAGTGGGAGCTTTGGAAGAGGTTTGGGCCACGGAAGAAGAGCCCTTGGGATTTTCTCCTTTCAAAGAAACCTTCAAAGGAGAAATATCCCATCTGGACTTCCTCTTCTGGCGCCGAGAAAACCTCTCCCACTGGGAGGTAGACCACTCCCTACACTCACCACACAATTTATTTCTATCACACCGCTGGCTCCTACAATAAGGACATAGGGTGTGAGGGTCCGTCTCGACCGCCGACATATACGTGCCACAAGGGCGGTCAGGTAATCCAGGACACTTTCGCATAGCAGAGGCCAACTTCACACACACCTGTCAAAGGAAAAGCAAAAAGTATTAGCAATGGCTGTCAAAGAAGGCGAGGGCGACAGCGGACACATCCGACTACCACCCGAGCCGAGAGCAAAGTGAGCTCAAGCACAGGTGTGTGTGTGAGGGGGGGGGGGGTTGTAGCAAGCTACCCTCCCTACCCCCCGCTAACAAGCGGTGGGGTAGTAAACCCTCGTTAAAATTCTAATGGCTCGTCATTTCAGCTACGCCGAAAGTAATTACCCACATTAAATAGCGTGGTTTGTATTTCAGTTACGGAACAAATATTTCTTAGTAACAAAATGGCTTCACAACATACCTGACACACCAATTCGAGATTGTTGCCTTTCAATTTAATGTTGGACAATTCAAGAGAAGTTAAGGTATACGACTGTGATACACAGAGACTTATTCCTCTGACAGCCTGCTGGAGAATTCTTGCCCCTACTGTTGTAGTTGTCAGGAAATATAAAGAACACAAATAATTAGAAAACTGAAATTTACAAATTTCAGTTAATTATAAAGCTTCTATACAATTGTATAGTAAGTATTGACTCCAGAGAAAAGCAAAACCACATTGAAGACTCATCAGCAGTGTGTCAACCCTCTATCAAAAACTGTGCACCATTTGGTCATTATGACTTGCATACATATTCACATTTCTTGTATAATAGCCCACTTCTAGTACATTGGTTAAATGAGTTTCTTGGTCTTCCTCAACACCAACATGCTGTATATACAAACTTTTAGTTTACTCTCTCCTCAGGACCAAACTACTCCAAAGTAATCTGATACATCTTTCCACCAATGCTAACCTTTTAGGCACTTTTCTGTAACTATAATTGTTACTCTATATGCTAACAAAACAATTCTCCTTAGACAACTTGGCCTTTTTTTCTTTCATTCATATTAAATATCTTTACTTCAGTTACATGTAAGTGAACTTGCTCCCAAATCCCTTTACAATTTTAACATCTTTCAGCCCTTTTATCCTTATTACCTTTTGCAGAATGCCTTCTACCTTTCTTACTTCAACTTTTGTTATTTGTCTCATCTTTCACTGTCTCATTATTTGTTGCTCATTCCTAAATACCAAGAGAAATCAACAAATTCTTTTCTTTTGCCATTCACACTAAATTAATTGTTCTACTATACTGTACTGACTTTCATTTATTCCTAAAATGTTACTCTTGCTAACATCGTGAAAAATGATATTTTAATTATAAAATAAATTTTTGAATATACTTACCCGGTGAATATATAATAGCTGCAACTCTGTTGCTCGACAGACACCTACAATAAAAACTCGCCAGCGATCGCTATACAGGTTGCGGGTGTGCCCACCAGCGCCAACTGTCGGCCAGATACCACTCTCGATGTAAACAAAGACTCAATTTCTTCTCATCCCACTGCGTCTCTATTGGGGAGGAAGGGAGGGTCGTTTAATTTATATATTCACCGGGTAAGTATATTCAAAAATTTATTTTATAATTAAAATATCATTTTTAAATATTTAACTTAGCCGGTGAATATATAATAGCTGATTCACACCCAAGGAGGTGGGTAGAGACCAGAGTTAAATATGTTTACATCGTATAAGCTAAGAGTTTTTTATTTCATTTTGGCAGTTATCAATATAACAAAACCAAAATAAATAGGTACCTGGTAAGAAAGTTGACTTAGACGATTACTCTGCCTTGTAAGTACGTCTTCCTTACGGAGCCCAGCGATCCTCTTAGGATGCTGACAGACCCCCAGGAGCTGAAGTATCAAGGGCTGCAACCCATACAACAGGACCTCATCAAACCCCTAATCTGGGCGCTCTCAAGAAATGACTTTGACCACCCGCCAAATCAACCAGGATGCGAAAGGCTTCTTAGCCTTCCGGACAACCCATAAAAACAACATTAAAACATTTCAAGAGACAGATTAAAAGGCTATGGAATTAGGGAATTGTAGTGGTTGAGCCCTCACCCACTACTGCACTCGCTGCTACGAATGGTCCCAGTGTGTAGCAGTTCTCGTAAAGAGACTGGACATCTTTCAAGTAAAATGACGCAAACACTGACTTGCTTCTCCAATAGGTTGCGTCTATGATACTTTGCAGAGATCTATTTTGCTTAAAGGCCACGGAAGTTGCTACAGCTCTAACCTCGTGCGTCTTAACCTTAAGCAAAGATCGGTCTTCCTCACTCAAGTGTGAATGAGCTTCTCGTATTAACAATCTGATAAAATATGACAAAGCATTCTTTGACATAGGCAAGGATGGTTTCTTAACCGAACACCATAACGTTTCAGATTGGCCTTGTATAGGTTTAGTACGAGCTAAGTAGAACTTAAGAGCTCTAACAGGGCATAAGACTCTTTCTAGTTCATTGCCTACGATCTCCGATAAGCTAGGAATATCGAAAGATTTAGGCCAAGGACGAGAAGGTGGTTCATTTTTGGCTAGGAAACCAAGTTGCAGAGAACAAGTAGCTTTTTCTGACGAAAACCCGATGTTCTTGCTGAAGGCATGAAGCTCACTGACTCTTTTAGCCGAGGCTAAGCATACCAGGAAAAGAGTCTTAAGAGTAAGATCTTTCAGGGAGGCTGACTGTAAAGGCTCAAACCTGTCTGACATGAGGAATCTTAGGACCACGTCTAAATTCCACCCAGGAGTAGCCAAACGACGCTCCTTAGAGGTCTCGAAAGACTTAAGGAGGTCTTGCAGATCTTTATTGTTGGAAAGATCTAAGCCTCTATGCCGGAAGACCGAGGCCAACATGCTTCTGTAGCCCTTGAAAGTAGGAGCTGAAAGGGATCGTACTTTTCTCAGGTATAATAGAAAATCAGCTATTTGGGCTACAGAGGTACTGGTCGAGGATACGGAAACTGACTTGCACCAGTCTCGGAAGACTTCCCACTTCGATTGGTAGACTCTAATGGTAGACGCTCTCCTTGCTCTAGCAATCGCACTGGCTGCCTCCTTCGAAAAGCCTCTAGCTCTCGAGAGTCTTTCGATAGTCTGAAGGCAGTCAGACGAAGAGCGTGGAGGCTTTGGTGTACCTTCTTTGCGTGTAGTTGACAAAGAAGGTCTACTCTTAGAGGAAGACTTCTGGGAACGTCTACTAGCCATCGAAGTACCTCGGTGAACCATTCTCTCGCGGGCCAGAGGGGAGCAACTAACGTCAACCTTGTCCCTTCGTGAGAGGCGAATTTCTGCAGTACCTTGTTGACAATCTTGAATGGTGGGAATGCGTAAAGATCTAGATGTGACCAATCTAGGAGGAAGGCATCTATATGTATTGCTGCTGGGTCCGGGA
The DNA here is from genome assembly GCF_036898095.1 of Palaemon carinicauda. Lineage (NCBI taxonomy): Eukaryota > Metazoa > Arthropoda > Malacostraca > Decapoda > Palaemonidae > Palaemon > Palaemon carinicauda. Next base: position 18,888,965 of record NC_090764.1, read on the forward strand.
CTGGAGAGCAATAGATTGGAAGCCTCTTGGTCAGCGAGGTTGCAAAGAGATCTATGGTGGGTTGACCCCAAGTCGTCCAAAGTCTCTTGCACACATCCTTGTGGAGGGTCCATTCGGTTGGAATTACTTGACCTTTCCGACTGAGACAATCTGCTAGGATGTTCAAGTCGCCCTGGATGAACTTCGTTACTAGGGAGATGCCTCGATCTTTTGACCACCACCTTGCCTCGAAGGAGATTCTCGAAGCTTATCAAGGCCAGATGAACCGCCAAAAGCTCCTTGCTGTTGATATGCATGCTCCTCTGACTCGAGTTCCACAGACCTGAGCATTCCCGACCGTCCAGCCCAAGTCCGATGCGTCCGAGAAGAGAACGTGGTTGGGTATCTGAACTGCCAGGGGAAGACCCTCTCGTAGGCTGATATTGTCCTTCCACCAAGTCAGACAAGACTTTATCCAGTGAAAAGCCAGATGGAATTGAAGAGGACGGAGGTGTAGCCTTCCTAGCGAGACAAATTGCTCCAGGGATGACAGCGTCCCTACCAGACTCATCCACAGCCTGACTGAGCAGCGTTCTTTCTTCAGCATCTTCTGGATGGAGAGCAGGGCTTGATCTATTCTGGGGGCCGACGGAAAAGCCCGAAAAACTTGACTGTGAATCTCCATCCCTAAATACAGAATAGTTTGGGATGGGACCAGCTGTGACTTTTCCAAATTGACTAGGAGTCCCAATTCCTTGGTCAGATCTAGAGTCCAATTGAGATCCTTCAGACAGCGATGACTGGAAGAGGCTCTGAGAAGCCAGTCGTCCAAGTACAGGGAGGCTCTGATCTCCGATAGCTCGAAACTGGTACCCCACATTCCTGTAAACAAACCTCAGAAACGGTTGGGAATCCGGGTGTATAGGAATGTGGAAGTATGCCTCCTGAAGGTCGAGAGGGACCATCCAGTCGCCTTCCATAAATGCTGTCAAGACAGCCTGGTAGACTTCATCGTGAAGTTTGTCTTGACAATGAATACATTGAGCGCACTTGCCTCTTACGTACTCCTGCAGTGAACATGGCTGCCAAATCATGGAGCCATCCCTGAGGGACTTGTCCCTGCAGAGAACGTGGCTGTCAGATCATTGGAGCCATCCCTGAAAGCCTTGTTTATGCATGACATAATTGTACAGCAAAACTTCAAAGGCTCGAAAACAGCTGTGAAGTTGACCTGTAAAATCTTGGAGCGTCTCCTGGCCAGGCGCCAGGGAGAGTCTACGAGATTTGAGAAGTCTATCTGGGCAGAGGCAGGAACTCCCAAGCCGAGAACTTCTCTCGTGTCATATCAGACTCTCGCTCTATAAGCCAGTTTAAAAGAAGGGAAAGCAAAGGCTGTATCCCCCAAACTCCTCCTGGTGATAAACCAGTCGCCTAGCAAACGTAAAGCTCTCTAGGAGAGCGAGAGAGCACTAGCTTATAAAACAACAGCTTCGAAGTAGTTAGGCCTAGTGTAAGCTCTGACGTTTAGGTGAACGAGGAGCAGCAGTTACAAAAAGATCCGGACAAAGATCCTTAAAAATCAGCATGATTTATTTAAAGTCCATAGAGGGCTAAGCAGCTTTAGGCTCCTCTCCGTCTGACAGAGTCCTCAAGGGAATATCAGTAGGAGGGGGAACAGCAACTTCCTCATCTAAAGGAACCTTGTCCGATAATAGCTGAGTCTCAAGCAAGGGAGAGACCTACCATGGTGGCAATGCTTTACAAGCAGAGTCCACACGCACTGGTGCATTAGTAGCGGACCAGGACGCAACGTCATGTAACTGCTTGACAGTCTGTGAACTGTCAACAACAACAGGTGCGAGAGACCAGGACGCAACGTCATGTAACTGCTTGACAGTCTGTGAACTGTCAACAACAACAGGTGCGTGAGGACGCACAGCGTCCACTCGAGACTGCTTTGACCGCCTAGACTGAGCAGTCAAAACAACTCTAGAATACGGAGGTTGACGCACAGCGTCAAAACAAGTCAACTCCGATTGTTAGCGAACGTCCTGAACGTCAACAGGAGCATCAGCAAGTGGCCTAACGTCCAAATGTGGCTGAAAATCCACACGAGACCGCATCGAGTGTGGTTCTAAACAACCTGACTGACGTGACTTAGCTACGCCAACGTCAACAGGACGCACAAAGGAACGTTAGGTTGGCTGAAAGCCAGGATCTCGATGAGATAAACGGCTAGGCTCAACGGACTAATCGGCAGAATAGTCTTCCATAAGGGAGGCAAGCTTATTCTGCATGTCTTGCCGTACAACCCATTAAGGATCAACGGAAAAGGTTGCGGTAAGAGACGAGGGTAACGTCTGTGACCGCAAAACCTTGCCAACAAAAAGACTCTTGGAGTCTGTGTTACGCTTTTGTTAGGCGGCGAGCAGTCTTCCGATGACTGCATAGGGTCACAGCTGTCCTAATGGCTACAACCAGGATGCTGGACCTGTCCTGAAAGGACTGACTTTCGCTTAAGGGCCTCGAAACCTTGTTTCAGGTTTCTTATGCGAAAAGCCTTCGGATGACGAGGAGAAAAACGTCTCTCTGGCCTTATGGTAGGGGTGATCTTGGTAAGATACACCCGATACCATAGAGGGAACGTCTGTTCGCTGATCAAGGCCTCTCGAACCCATAAGTCGTACGACATTACTTCTCCCCTGGGCTTGGTAGCTTGCAAGAGGTCCCGGACTAGGCGAACGACAGGCACGAACAGACGAACCCTCGGTCGCAACACTGATAACACTTTGCGCAATATCACTTTATCACTACGATTTTCTGTTTTGCACTTATTTCACTGAAATCGAAACTTTTACTGATTTCTACCTGAAGCACGCAATTCTAACCTCATCAAAAGGTAGTAATAGCGAAATCAGTTGTATAATGCAAGCACATTAATACCAGCAAAAAACAGTAAACATATTTTAAGATAAAAAAAATCAGTGGATGGGGAAGAGACTAAACACTAGTTCATTCAAAACTACGTTTTCAATCTCTCACCGTACATTGCCTGGGGACGAGAATAAAAAACTAAAAACGTTTTATCCTTTCTCCCCGTACAGAGACTAGGGACGAGAGTAACTCGAGAACAACGTTACCCGCTTGAACGGAACGTTTTCTCCCCTCTCTCTCCCTCCGTCTCTATCTCTCTCTCTCTCTCTCTCTTGATTACGCACCTAAGAGAAGAGCCCACTTACGTTTCGTCAAAAAAAACATGTTATTTGACCAAAGGAAAAAAAACTGAAAGGTTTTTCAATTAAAAAGTTCCTTTAAAATATAATTTAAAACATTTAAGCTTTGAAAGAAGAATGAACAAAATGTCAGAATCGATTTACTCTTTCTGCAAAGTGAAACCGTGATACTCTCTCTCTCTATCGTAACGATAGAGCGCAAACTGCGTAGCATAAATAAACTAAACGTTAGTTCATCTTTGAAACAGTACGAAGACTATTCAAAGAAAATCTTTCATAAAATATCTATTAAAAAATATTCATTTAAAAAGTTTTAAATCATTAGCTCTTTAAAAGCTATTTACGATTGAAAGGGCTCAACGTTGTTTAACTTCAGTTTCCAAGTTAGGACCGCCTACTCTCAGGAAGGTCGCATATAAACAAATCATTAAAATTTATTTTCATGTTTATTATAAATGGAAAGTTAATCGAAGAGGCCTAATAAAGGCGGTGAGATATAAAATATATAGAGGAAAATCTATAATTAATTTATAACGTGATAAGATAATTGCTAAAAGCCTAAACACACTTCCGTCTAAGGGAAGGGTCGGCCATTTAAAAGTCAAAGAAAGTACATACTCTCTTTGTCATCAAAAAATTAAATCTATCCAAAAACGAGTTCAAGATTTAAGATGAAGATAAAACACCTGCACTGCGAAAGCTCAAACCAAATTAAAGTACTTCACCAAATATGATGGGAAAAACTCCAGGTTCTACAGCGAGTAAAAGTACGTCTTGTCGACACGTCGACAGAGAAGAAATTGAGTCTTTGTTTACATCGAGAGTGGTATCTGGCCGACAGTTGGCGCTGGTGGGCACACCCGCAACCTGTATAGCGATCGCTGGCGAGTTTTTATTGTAGGTGTCTGTCGAGCAACAGAGTTGCAGCTATTATATATTCACCGGCTAAGTTAAATATTTAAAAAACAACTATACAGTATATCATAGTATAGGAACACAGATAGCACTAGGGAGTGAGGGAAATAGATAAAATGTATAAAGTTTCATAGGAACCCATATTACATAAATGAAGACCATTATGATGAGCAATGACAGGCTTATTTGCATGGGAGCTTGTCCAATTAAATATCATCTACACAAAACTATGGTAGTTAAAGTATTACTGTAAACAAAAATATAGATATCTCTCATATCTGTAAAAAGTGCAGCATAAATCATAAAATATTTGGTGCTATCTCCATCATCATTATTATAACAATAATCACGAACTAATTTAACAAGACTTTTCAATCGCATTTTAATTCACATAGTTACCTGAAGCAATTGTTCTCAAATGAGAGATGAAAAGCACAGTAAGATCAATAATTTGGAAGTTGGCCAATAGAGACCAAAAGGAGCAGATAAAATGTAGATGAAAAAACAAGCAACTGGAGTTGAAGGGGCATTGCAAAAGAACCTTCAGCACTAACTACAGGTATTATATAAGGCAAGTAATAAGTCGTACCTGCTTAGGGGCAATCTTATTGCATAAATCTATTACTGTTCAGTATTTCAAATTATGTTATTTTTATTAATAAAATAAATTTTTGAATATACTTACCCGATAATCATGTAGCTGTCAACTCCGTTGCCCGACAGAATTCTATGGAGGGATACGCCAGCTATCACAATACTAGAAGGGGGTGTACTTACCAGCGCCACCTGTGGCCAGGTACTCAATCATTTGTTGTTGACACCTCCTCAATTATTCCTCGGTCCACTGGTTCTCTCTGGGGAGGAAAGGGAGGGTCGATTAAATCATGATTATCGGGTAAGTATATTCAAAAATTTATTTTATTAATAAAAATAACATTTTTCAATATTAAACTTACCCGATAATCATGTAGCTGATTCACACCCAGGGAGGTGGGTGAAAACCAGTGTACATGATTAAAGGATAGCTAAGTATCCCATATTTCATATAACAGTTATCTCAAATAACAATGAAATAATAAGTACCTGGTAAGGAAGTCGAATAGAACCGTTACTCTGCCTTTTATTTAAAGTTCGTCTTCCTTACTGAGCGCAGCGTTCCTCTTGGAGGCTGAATCAACCCAAAGGTGCCAAAGTACATGGGGTTGCAACCCCTACTAAAGGACCTCTACCAAACCTTTAACCCAGGCGCTTCTCAAGAATGAATAGACCACCCGCCAAATCCAAGGATGCGGAAGGCTTCTTAGCCTACCGTAACAACCATAAAAACAACAATAAAAGTATTCAAGAGAAAGGTTAAAAAGGTTATGGGATTAAGGGAATGTAGTGGCTGAGCCCTCACCTACTACTGCACTCGCTGCTACGAATGGTCCCAGGGTGTAGCAGTTCTCGTAAAGAGACTGGACATCTTTCAGATAAAATGATGCAAACACTGACTTGCTCCTCCAATAGGTTGCATCCATAATGCTCTGCAGAGAACGGTTTTTATTAAAGGCCAACGAAGTAGCTACAGCTCTTACTTCGTGGGTCCTTACCTTCAGCAATGCAAGGTCTTCCTCCTTTAAGTGAGAGTGTGCTTCTCTGATCAGAAGCCTTATATAGTACGTAAGCCCATTCTTGGACATGGGTCTCGAGGGTTTCTTGATGGCACACCATAAGGCTTCTGACTGTCCTCGAATAGGTTTAGACCTCTTCAGATAATATTTGAGAGCTCTGACAGGGCAAAGAACTCTCTCTAGTTCGTTACCTACCATGTTGGAGAGGCTAGGTATTTCGAACGATCTAGGCCAAGGACGTGAAGGAAGCTCGTTCTTTGCTAGGAAACCAAGCTGAAAAGAACATGTTGCAGATTCGGTTGTGAAACCAATGTTCTTGCTGAAGGCATGAACCTCACTGACTCTCTTAGCTGTTGCAAGGCAAACGAGAAAAGCAGTCTTGAGGGTAAGATCCTTGAAGGAAGCTGACTGGAGAGGTTCGAACCTAGATGTCATAAGGAACCTTAAGACTACGTCTAGATTCCAGCCTGGAGTGGAAAGACGACGTTCTTTAGACGTCTCAAAAGACTTGAGAATGTCTTGAAGGTCCTTGTTGGAAGACAGGTCCAAACCCCTGTGGCGAACTGAGGCCAACATGCTCCTATATCCTTTAATCGTAGGTGTTGAAAGGGATCTCTCATTCCTAAGATGAAGAAGGAAGTCAGCTATTTGGATCACAGAGGTATTGGTAGAGGATATTGAATTGGCTCTACACCAGCTTCGGAAGACCTCCCACTTAGACTGGTAGACTCTACGAGTGGAAACCCTTCTTGCTCTGGCAATCGCACTGGCTGCCTCCTTCGAAAAGCCTCTAGCTCTAGCGAATCTTTCGACAGTCTGAAGGCAGTCAGCCGAAGAGCGTGGAGGTTTGGATGCAACCTGTCTACGTGTGGTTGACGTAGAAGGTCCACTCTTAGAGGTAGAGTCCTGGGGAAGTCGACTAGCCATTGAAGTACCTCTGTGTACCATTCTCTTGCAGGCCAAAGGGGAGCAACCAGCGTCAGCCGTGTCCCTTCGTGCGAGACGAATTTCTGCAGAACTTTGTTTATAATCTTGAACGGAGGGAATGCGTACAGGTCGAGATGGGACCAGTTCAGAAGAAAAGCATCCACATGAACCGCTGCAGGGTCTGGAACAGGGGAACAATAAAGCGGAAGTCTCTTGGTTATGGAGGTGGCAAACAGATCTATGGTAGGTTGACCCCACAAGGTCCAAAGTCTGTTGCACACACTCTTGTGGAGGGTCCATTCCGTGGGAATGACCTGATTCCTTCTGCTGAGGCGATCCGCTGAAACATTCATATCGCCCTGGATGAACCTCGTGACCAGAGAGAGGTTTAGACCTCTTGACCAAATGAGGAGGTCCCTTGCGATCTCGTAAAGGCTCCTCGAATGGGTCCCTCCTTGCTTGGAGATGTAAGCCAAGGCTGTGGTGTTGTCTGAATTCACCTCCACCACTTTGCCTAGCAGGAGGGACTTGAAGTTCAACAGGGCTAGATGAACTGCTAACAGTTCCTTGCAGTTGATGTGGAGTAATCCTTGTTCCTTGTTCCATACTCCTGAGCATTCCCGTCCGTCCAAGGTCGCACCCCAGCCCGAGTCCGATGCATCTGAGAAGAGATGAAGATGGGGGGTCTGGATGGCCAATGATAGACCCTCCTTGAGAAGGAGATTGTGCTTCCACCACAGGAGAGTGGTCTTCATCTCTTGGTTGATAGGGATAGAGACTGCTTCTAGAGTCGAGCCCTTGTCCCAATGAGCCGCAAGGTGGAATTGAAGAGGGCGGAGGTGGAGTCTCCCTAGCTCGACAAACAGGGCCAGTGATGAGAGGGTCCCTGTGAGACTCATCCACTGTCTCACTGAGCAATTGCTCCTCTTCAGCATGCTCATGATGCACTCTAGGGCTTGGTTTATCCTGGGGGCCGATGGAAAAGCCCGAAAATCCTGACTCTGAATCTCCATTCCCAGGTACACAATGGATTGGGAGGGAATGAGTTGAGATTTCTCTAAATTGACTAATAGACCTAGGTCTCTGATTAAATCTAAAGTCCAATTGAGGTTCTCCAGACAACGACGACTCGTGGAGGCTCTCAACAGCCAGTCGTCTAGGTAGAGGGAGGCTCTGATGTTCGATAAGTGTAGGAATTTCGCTACATTCCTCATCAGATGAGTAAAGACCATAGGAGCTGTGCTTAGGCCAAAACACAGGGCTTGGAACTGATAGACAACCTTTCCGAAGACGAATCTCAGAAAAGGTTGGGAGTCTGGATGAATGGGAACGTGAAAGTATGCATCTTTCAAGTCCAACGAGACCATCCAGTCCTCCTGTCTGACCGCTGCTAAGACCGACTTGGTCGTCTCCATCGTGAACGTCTGCTTGGTGACATACTCGTTGAGAGAGCTGACGTCCAGCACCGGTCTCCAACCTCCTGTCTTCTTGGCCACAAGAAAGAGACGGTTGTAGAAGCCCGGGGATTGATGGTCCCGGACTATAACCACTGCCTTCTTCTGCACAAGTAGCGACACCTCCTGTTGCAATGCTAGCCTCTTGTCCTCTTCTTTGTAGTTGGGAGAGAGGTTGATGGGCGATGTGGTCAGAGGTGGTTTGAGGCAGAATGGAATCCTGTAACCGTACCTCAGCCAACTGACAGACTGTGCGTCTGCACCTCTCTTCTCCCAGGCTCGCCAGAAGATCTTGAGTCTGGCTCCTACTGTTGTCTGGAGAATCTGAGAGTCAGTTCTTTCCTTTAGATGTCCTGGGTCCTTTCCTAGACTTGCTCCTGTGAGAGTCTGGACGGGAGCTTCCTCGGCTGGGGGCTCTACCACGAAAGGGCGGTATGAACCTCGTAGCCGGGGTATCAGCCACTGGGGAGCGATAAGTCTTGGGGACTGAGGTGGCAACCTTAGACTTACGAGCCGATGAGGCTACAAGATCGTGCGTGTCCTTTTGTATCAGGGCAGCCGACAAGTCCTTAACTAGCTCCTCGGGAAAGAGGAACTTTGAGAGTGGAGCAAAAAGGAGTTGTGACCGTTGGCACGGTGTAATGCTGGCGGAAAGGAAGGTACACAGTTGTTCCCTTTTCTTCAACACCCCTGATACAAATAACGACGCTAGCTCACCCGATCCATCTCTGATGGCCTTATCCATGCAGGACATGATTAGCATGGCAGAGTCTTTGTCCGCAGGAGAGGTTTTCTTGCTGAGAGCTCCCAGGCACCAGTCGAGAAAGTTGAACATTTCAAAAGCTCTGAACAACCCTTTCAGAAGATGATCCAGGTCTGAGAAGGTCCAACAAACCTTCGAGCGTCTCATAGCAGTCCTCCGAGGCGAGTCCACCAGACTTGAGAAGTCAGCCTGGGCAGAGGCAGGTACTCCCAAGCCTGGTGCTTCCCCTGTGGCATACCAAACGCAACCTTTCGAAGCGAGCTTCGTTGGAGGGAACATGAAGGAAGTCTTGCCAAGGTGTTGTTTAGACTGCAGCCACTCCCCTAAGATCCTTAAAGCCCTCTTGGAGGATCTAGCTAGGACAAGCTTAGTATAGTTGGACTTAGCTTGTTGTACGCCCAGCGAAAACTCAGATGGAGGAGAGCGGGGAATAGCAGAGACGAAGTGGTCTGGGTAAATCTCCCTGAGTAGAGCCAAGACCTTTCAAAAATCAATCGACAATGGAGAAAGCTTAGACTCTTCCACGTCTGATGAGGGATCAAGGTGTGCCTCCTCATCATCCGACACCTCATCAGCAGAGGGTAGCGAAGCGATCGGACCAGAATGCTGAACCGCAGAGTCAGAACGGGTAGGAACAATAACAGAGGTTTCCTCTTCCTGTAACTGTTGAGGGAAAACCTGAGGCTCAGACTGCAAAGGCTGAACAACAGACGAAGCAGAAGGCAGGCGCATGGGTGAAGGAGGTTGACTCCTAGCAAGAGTTGAACCCAAGGATTGCACAAGCTGAGCGGAGGACGGAGGCGGAGTAGTCCGTTCCTGTTCCTGTGAGATGAGTGGAGCATGAAGAGGTTGAGGCTGCGCAGAACAAGGTAAAGTTCTCGCAAGCTGAGGCTCCTGAGGCGCAAGTCCAGGGTGTAGAGGAGCTTGCCTTGAGGAGGGTTGAGCTCGCTGCAGCGATGGTTGAGCAGACAGACTCACGGAGGGGAGAAGTTGTTGTACCCCAACCGAGAGTTGCACCACTGGTGGAGCAGCAAGGGGAGGAGGAGGAAGAGTGGAATAACTCTCCTGATCCCAAAGCAAGGGTTGCCTTAAAGAAGGCTGAGGCTGAACAACACTGGGAACAGCGAACTCCGAAAGTGGCTCAACATCGTACGCCTGGCAGATGGTGCTGCGACCAGGCGGAGCAGGTGCAGGCTGGGCGAGCACAGGCGGAGCGAGAACAGGCGGGGGGAGTGTAGGCGGAGGGGGAGGTGCAACACTCTCAGCCCGACACTCACGCATCAAGTCCGAAAGCTGAGCTTGCATGGACTGAAGCAGGGTCCACTTGGGGTCGGCAGAAACGATAACAGACTGAGGTAAAGTCACAGTCGGGCTCTGTTTTGGCAGAACCTTACTCCTCTTGGGCGGAGTACAGTCGACAGATGACTGAGGCGAGTCAGAGCTGAGCCAATGACTGCAACCTGGCTGAGCACTCGCGGACTGAACTCTACGTTTAAGCGGTCTCGAGACCTGAGACCAACGTTTCTTCCCTGCTAGTTGATCAGCGGACGAGAAGACGGGCTCAATCGTCTGCAGGTGGGAGTGACGGTCTAAGGAAGACACGCCCGCAACCACCGAGGATAGTTCTGTGCGCCTAACAAGGCCTGTCGAACCCTTAAGCCCTTCGACATTGCTTCTCCCCTGGGCATGGGAGCTTGCAAGAGGTCCCGGACTGGGAGGACGACTGGCTCGCACAGAAAAATCCTCACGCACCACACTGGCACCACTAGCACTTGGCACTGCACCGATACTAGCACTCGTCACAGCACTGGCACTATTTCCACCCACTGCACTCTTGACCTTCAGTTCTTTAACCTCGGCCATCAGAGACTTATGGTCACTTACCACTGATTCTACTTTATCTCCTAAAGCCTGAATAGCACGCAAAACAATTGACATATCAGGCGGAGGGCACACAGTAGGTTCGGGGGTAGCCACTACAGGGGTAGGAAAAGGTAGGGGATCATGAGGTGAGGAAAACATAGAAGAGTGAGAAGAACTTCTCCTAACTCTACCTCTCTCTAACTTAGATGAATATTTTAAAAGACGGACAAAATCCAATTCCGAAAGTCCGGCGCATTCCTCACATCGATTTTCTAATAGACAGGGCCTGTCCCTACAGTCAGAACAAGCGGTGTGAGGATCTACCGAGGCCTTCGGAATACGCCTATTGCAAGACCTACATCGTCTATGGGAGGGGGCTTGCGAAACGTCAGACATCTTGTTTCAAAGAGTTAGCCAAAGGGTGATCCAAAAACAAGCAAAATTCATTAACCGTTAATCAGTATTATATAAAAGCTATCTAGCTAATATAAAAAGGATTCCAGTAAAGCGACAGCCGTTAATCTGAGAGAATACTTCACCAAATATCTGTGAATAAACTCGAAGACCATAAGCGTATCCCAGAACGTCTAGCCGGAAGCACGACAGAGGAATAATTGAGGAGGTGTCAACAACAAATGATTGAGTACCTGGCCACAGGTGGCGCTGGTAAGTACACCCCCTTCTAGTATTGTGATAGCTGGCGTATCCCTCCATAGAATTCTGTCGGGCAACGGAGTTGACAGCTACATGATTATCGGGTAAGTTTAATATTGAAAATATCTGATTTTTAGGCTTTACAAAATTACTCAGTACGTAAATTATGATAACTTGAATCTAATTTCTTTTAAAAGAAAAATGTGTTATCCATATGAGAATTAACCACAGTACTAACTCAGTAGTCTAATTAAACTATTATAACTACTAGCAATATACTGAGCACAACTTACCTTCCACAGAAGATGGTATGTTGAATTTCAACATTTGAGGAGTCACTTTATTTTGAAGGAGATGACACAAAGCCTCCAAATGATCATGATCCACAGTAGATAAATCAACAAAAAGATTTCCCTGAGATAACTGGTGCGTAATACGTCCTATAGGAAAAGTATTATACAATTCACAGGATAAGCGGTACTGTCGAGTTAAGGTGTCTCCCAGGAGTTGCAAGTCAGCATTTTTTCGAGCCATGAAGGAATGAGAACCTGCAATGGTGTATTTTAATCATCATCACTATAAATGCGAGTCTTGTATGATAAAATAACAACCGAGGATAATCTAAAATCAAATTTATATTATGTACTATCTAATTGCAAATTTAAAGAATGTCAAGTTTTCTTGAACTGCATAAATTACGGTGCATTACAGCTGCATATTTCTGTATAAAGTTATTGACTTTAAAAATTCTTAAATGATGGGTTTGTGAAACACAATGCTCAAGCAATGATAAATCCATTTTTTATCTAAGAACTTTGCATATCAGCTTCATAATGCATCTACATAGAAAACTTTTATCTTTTAGTCTAACCAGTCCAAAGTACTGTAATGGAGAAGGATGGCTTGCAAGTTTGTTAGTAAGCTAAATTTAATTTTATAAAAAACCGAGATCCTTCATAAAGCTGCGTATTAGGCACAAGGTAATTCAGTAGTTGAAGCTTGTTACGAAAGTAGTTCAGTAGTGGCAAGTGGTTGATTTAAGGAAGGGCCTACCACTCATCTGCTTGAAAAATGTCGCTCTTTGCTATGGCTACAGGAACCAATGTAAGATTAGTTTGGAAGTGTAATTATGATATGACTTAAAGCGTGAATACAGTATATAAGAGGAGTGTAAAGAGATGTAGCACTTTTATTAATAAGGCAGTTGTATCCTTATAGAGTAGCCCAAGTACACTGTTCATCCTTGATACCTAAACTCTCACTTGTTGGCTCCGCGTGCCACACCATCTTTGCTGATGGGCTAAATTACATGAGTTTGGGCAAACAAACCTTCCTTGGGTGGAAAACATCATCTCATGGAACTTTAAAAAAGGTGTTGTTCTATCTAATACTGGTCTAGGGATATCAAGGAGTTCCTGTCCTACCATAGGGGTCAGTGTGTTGCAATTTATACCTAAAATCACACTTTCATGCAAATAGCAAGAAGAGCCAATCCTGTTTTTAGATCAAAGACTTTCAAGTTGTCTAATAAGCAACTCTCTAGGATGCCAAGATCAGCACACATTGATATTGGATGCTGTGGCTTTATAGGAAAAAAAAAAAAGTTGATGAAAGACCAGTCTTCCATCCTATTCAGAATCTGAGCTATGTTAATCTGTGAACCTTAAGGGAGAGGTTTTTATTTTATAATGGAGACAAGCAGCTACACAATCTGTTGAACAGCCATTAGTCATCCCAAGAAGAAATTGTTACAGGACTTTAAGGAAACATCATTTTAGTAAAAAGAGGCAAAAGTAGTCTACCAATACCACACATCTGTTCTCAATACCTGATGTACCAAGAAGTTCTGCCTGAACATAAGGGACAGGACAATACTAATGACATCATAGATTTTCACACAGGTAGAAAGTCATCTCACTCACTGAACAGCAGATACACCTGCTTGATCACTTAATGAAACCAGAAGTCAATAGTGTTCTTGGATACATTCTTGTGCCTACTACTGCAAATAAACATCAACACTTGGCCCTTAAGTGATGAGCATTATTCAGATAGTAATTGCAAAGCTTATAATTGGCACAAAAGTATCTCATCTCGGTTGACACACAAAGTCCTGGTGGGAGGGGAGAAAGAAACTCAAATCTGTTTATCAGGAACTGGCAGATTTTGAATTTTTGCCACAAACTCTGGAACCTAAGGAAACCACTAGTATGATATGACCAGCATGCTCCTATGCTTAGCATCCAGAAAGGAAACCTCTTACGTCTGTATCCCCTCTCCTGCTTAGTCTTGCCTCCTTTTCAGATGGGAGCCAGAAGTGATGGGAAGGCTATGAGCCCCTCCCCAAGAAAGGAATCTGAATTTCTTGTCATGTTTAAAAGATGCTTCAGCTCTTCCTTATCCCATAACTTTGGGTCTGGTCACCCTCAAAGACTTGGCTACAGTTCCTTTAAAGGTACCCGGTCTCAAAGAACTCCACATGGTGGATTAATGTGTTCTGACAATTAGAATGTCTTTTCTACCAGCACCAATACATTCATTCCAAAACTTTACCATGTAATCTGAAAAGAACAAACCAGTGTAGGAAAGTATGCAAACGTGTTTAACAGGTGGTCAAGCTTTGATGCTTCCTAGAAGGAGGCCATATTGACCAACTTTATGAGAGAAAGGCTGTGTATGTAAGGGGTGCATATGTATGGATCCCTGTTGCATGGAAGCCTCACTCCTGACAAACCTGTGCAAGGAGACTTATTGCATGAAGACTGTTCAAAGAAGTTCTGCGCATGGAGAGAGTGTCCTTGGATATTTGATGCAAGGAAACTCTACATGGGGGAGATTCTGTGCATGAAAAGTTTGTGCGAGGAGACTTTCTGCTTCAAAACCTCTGCATGAAGGTAATCATGAGCGTGGAGGAAATCGTGTACATGAAAAACTATTCCCAGATATTCATATGCGTGAAGATGATTGTGCACAAGGAGAACCATCCCAAGGTTATCTTGTATGTAGAAGTAAATCAAATAATCATGTACGTGGATCTCGCTAACCGAGTCTCTCATCACGTCGTAAATCTTGTTCAGAAAGTTGCTCTCATTCTCTGCATTAATTTGGCCTGGGCATTTCACTGTCAGGCAATGGAAGAGGACAAAGTGTACCTGCAGCTGGAGCTAAACTTAAGAGCTCCTCGAGCTACTTCACCATCTATAAAATTTGTCAGAGTTGCTACGGTATGTCACATTTGTCATGCTCTTGTAAATGGGGTTCAGAAAAGGTCTCGTAGAACTTAGTACTGATGGAATTCTTCGTCTTTGGAGGTCAGGTAGCATATGAAGGCTCATCAAAAAGGGCAATGTTGAAGGTTCAGAGCTGGGAAGAAGAGGGTTAGGGGGAGGTTATTTCTTCTTTAAAGAAATCCTTTTTGAGGATTTCTCACCTAGTAGAAATGACCCCACAGAAGGGGAGGATCAATGGTCTTTTTCTTCGACAGTGGATGGGAACTTAGACCTTCAGCAGCTTTTCTGTAGGCCGGACACCATTGATACCAAAAGTGGGCCACAAGGTCCTTAGGTCCAGATCCATGGAAATATCATCGCCTGCTGCTATGGCAATGGGATCAGTTTTAGGAAAAGGCTGTTAAATACCGCCTGCTAGGGGGGAAGATGATAAACCTGTCTCACCTGAAGCTTGCCGAGGGCAAACCAGAGTCACCTTCCTTTTTTGGTTTTCCTTCACAAGACTTTGCTCTGAAGGAAGCACCAGAGGGTGAGAAGCCTTTTTTAGTTTGGCGGGGAAACCCTAAAGACAAAGAATCCCCCTTATCCATCTTTCTCCTCCTGCCAGACTCAGATCACTGCAAAGGTGGCCACAACCTGCACTCATTATAGGGGGATGACTACAAACAATCATGCCCGCTGCAAAAGGGCACAAAAATGTTATTTTCATTAGTAAAATAAATTTTTGAATATACTTACCCGATAATCATGTAGCTGTCAACTCCGTTGCCCGACAGAATTCTACGGGAGGGATACGCCAGCTATCACTATACTAGAAGGGGGTGTACTCACCAGCGCCACCTGTGGCCAGGTACTGCAGTACTTCTTGTTGACACCACCTCACTTTTTCCTCGGTCCACTGGTTCTCTATGGGGAGGAAGGGTGGGTCAATTAAATCATGATTATCGGGTAAGTATATTCAAAAATTTATTTTACTAATGAAAATAACATTTTTCAATATTAAACTTACCCGATAATCATGTAGCTGATTCACACCCAGGGGGGTGGGTGAAAACCAGTGTACATGACTAAAGGATAGCTAAGTATCCCGTATTTCATATAATCAGTTATTTCAGAATAACAATGAAATAATAAGTACCTGGTAAGGAAGTCGACTTGAACCGTTACTCTGCCTTTATTAAGTTCGTCTTCCTTACTGAGCGCAGCGTTCCTCTTAGGAGGCTGAATCAACTCTAAGGTGCTAAAGTATACAGGGCTGCAACCCATACTAAAGGACCTCTACACAACCTCTAACCCAGGCGCTTCTCAAGAATGAATTGACCACCCGCCAAATCAAAAAGGATGCGGAAGGCTTCTTAGCCTACCGTAACAACCCAAAAAACAACAATAAAAGCATTCAAGAGAAAGGTTAAAAAAGGTTATGGGATTAAGGGAATGTAGTGGCTGAGCCCTCACCTACTACTGCACTCGCTGCTACGAATGGTCCCAGGGTGTAGCAGTTCTCGTAAAGAGACTGGACATCTTTAAGATAATGCAAACACTGACTTGCTCCTCCAATAAGTCGCATCCATAATGCTCTGCAGAGAACGGTTCTTATTAAAGGCCATCGAAGTGGCTACGGCTCTCACTTCGTGGGTCCTTACCTTCAGCAAAGCAAGGTCTTCATCCTTCATGTGAGAATGGGCTTCTCTAATCAGAAGCCTTATATAATACGAAACTCCGTTTTTGGACATGGGCATCGAAGGTTTCTTGATTGCACACCATAAGGCTTCTGACTGTCCTCGTATAGGTTTTGACCTATTAAGATAATATTTCAGAGCTCTGACAGGGCAAAGAACTCTTTCTAGCTCGTTACCTACCATGTTGGAAAGGCTAGGAATTTCAAACGATCTAGGCCAAGGACGTGAAGGAAGTTCATTCTTAGCTAAAAATCCGAGCTGTAAAGAACATGTTGCAGATTCGGATGTGAACCCAATGTTCTTGCTGAAGGCATGAACCTCACTGACTCTTTTAGCTGTTGCAAGGCAGACGAGGAAAAGAGTCTTGAGGGTAAGGTCCTTGAAGGAAGCTGACTGGAGAGGTTCGAACCTAGGAGACATAAGGAACCTTAAGACTACGTCTAGATTCCAGCCTGGAGTGGGTAAACGACGTTCTTTAGAAGTCTCAAAAGACTTAAGGATGTCTTGAAGGTCCTTGTTGGAAGAAAGGTCCAAACCTCTGTGGCGGAGAACTGAAGCCAACATACTTCTGTACCCTTTAATCGTAGGAGCCGAAAGGGATCTCTCATTCCTTAGATGTAATAGGAAGTCAGCTATTTGGGTTACAGAGGTATTGGTAGAGGAAACTGCATTGGCTCTACACCAGCTTCGGAAGACTTCCCACTTGGATTGGTAGACTCTACGAGTGGATACCCTCCTTGCTCTGGCAATCGCACTGGCTGCCTCCTTCGAAAAGCCTCTAGCTCTAGCGAATCTTTCGACAGTCTGAAGGCAGTCAGACGAAGAGCGTGGAGGTTTGGGTGCACCTTGTCTACGTGAGATTGACGTAGAAGGTCCACTCTTAGAGGGAGAGTCCTGGGGACGTCGACCAGCCATTGTAGTACCTCTGTGAACCATTCTCTTGCAGGCCAAAGGGGAGCAACCAGCGTCAGCCGTGTCCCTTCGTGCGAGACGAACTTCTGAATGACTCTGTTGATGATCTTGAACGGTGGGAATGCGTAAAGGTCGAGATGGGACCAATTCAGCAGAAAAGCATCCACATGAACTGCTGCTGGGTCTGGAACTGGGGAACAGTACAAAGGAAGCCTCTTGGTCATGGAGGTGGCAAACAGATCTATCGTAGGCTGACCCCACAAGGTCCAAAGTCTGTTGCACACACTCTTGTGAAGGGTCCATTCCGTGGGGATGACTTGATCTTTTCTGCTTAGGCGATCTGCTGAGACGTTCATGTTGCCCTGAATGAACCTCGTTACTAGAGTGAGGTTTAGACTTCTTGACCAAATGAGGAGGTCCCTTGCTATCTCGTACAGGCTCCTCGAATGGGTCCCTCCCTGCTTGGAGATGTAAGCCAAGGCTGTGGTGTTGTCGGAGTTCACCTCCACCACCTTGCCTAGCAGGAGGGACTTGAAGTTCATTAGGGCCATATGAACTGCCAGTAGTTCCTTGCAGTTGATGTGGAGCGTTTCCTGTTCCCTGTTCCACGTTCCCGAGCATTCCTGTCCGTTCAAGGTCGCGCCCCAGCCCGAGTCTGATGCATCCGAGAAGAGATGAAGATTGGGGGTCTGAATCGCTAACGATAGGCCCTCTTTGAGAAGGAGGTTGGTCTTCCACCACAAGAGAGTGGTCTTCATCTCTTTGGTGACCGGGATAGAGACAGCTTCGAGCGTCAAATCCTTGTCCCAATGAGCTGCTAGATGGAATTGGAGAGGGAGGAGGTGGAGTCTCCCTAACTCGACGAACAGGGCTAATGATGACAGGGTCCCTGTGAGACTCATCCACTGTCTCACCGAGCAACTGTTCCTCTTCAGCATGCTCAGGATGCAATCTAGGGCTTGGCTTATCCTTGGGGCCGATGGAAAAGCCCGAAAATCCTGACTCCGAATCTCCATTCCCAGGTAAACTATGGATTGGGAGGGAATGAGCTGGGACTTTTCTAAGTTGACTAACAGACCCAGTTCCTTGATCAAGTCTAAAGTCCAGTTGAGACTCTCCAGACAGCGACGACTCGTGGAGGCTCTCAACAGCCAGTCGTCTAAATAAAGGGAGGCTCTGATGTCCGATAGGTGGAGGAATTTTGCAATATTCCTCATCAGATGCGTAAACACCATAGGAGCTGTGCTTAGGCCAAAACACAGGGCTTGGAATTGGTACACAACCTTTCCAAAAACGAATCTCAGGAAAGGTTGGGAGTCTGGATGAATAGGAACGTGAAAGTATGCGTCTTTCAGATCCAACGATACCATCCAGTCCTCCTGCCTGACCGCTGCTAGGACCGACTTCGTCGTCTCCATAGTGAACGTCTGCTTGGTGACATAAGCATTGAGCGCGCTGACGTCCAGCACCGGTCTCCAACCTCCTGTCTTCTTGGCCACCAGAAAAAGACGGTTGTAGAAGCCCGGGGATTGATGGTCCCGGACTATAACCACTGCCTTCTTCTGTAACAGGAGCGACACCTCCTGGTGCAACGCTAGCCTCTTGTCCTTTTCCTTGTAGTTGGGAGAGAGGTTGATGGGAGAAGTGGTCAGAGGGGGTTTGCGGCAGAATGGTATCCTGTAACCCTCCCTTAGCCACCTGACAGACTGGGAGTCTGCACCTCTCCTTTCCCAAGCTTGCCAGAAGGTCTCGAGTCTGGCTCCTACTGCTGTCTGGAGAGGAGGAGAGTCAGTGTTTGCCTTTTGAAGTCTTAGGACCTTTCCTAGACTTGCTCCTGGAAGAGTCTGGACGGGAGCTTCCTCGGCTGGGGGCTCTGCCACGAAAGGGCGGAATAAACCTTGTAGCAGGAGTATCAGCCACTGGGGTGCGGTAAGTCCTGGGAACTGAGGAAGCAACCTTAGTCTTACGAGCTGAAGAGGCCACAAGATCATGAGTGTCCTTCTGAATCAGGGCCGCAGACAAATCCTTGATAAGCTCTTCGGGAAACAAGAACTTAGACAGCGGAGCAAAAAGGAGTTGAGACCTTTGACAAGGTGTGATGCTGGAAGAAAGAAAGGTGCAAAGTTGCTCCCTTTTCGTAAGAACTCCTGACACAAACATTGAAGCAAGCTCGCCAGACCCATCCCGAATTGCTTTATCCATGCAGGACATTAAAAGCATGGCCGAGTCCTTGTCCGCAGGGGAGGTCTTCTTGCTTAGGGCCCCCAGGCACCAGTCTAGAAAATTGAACATCTCAAAGGCACGAAATACACCCTTTAGGAAGTGGTCTAAATCGGAGAAGGTCCAGCAAACCTTAGAGCGCCTCATTGCTGATCTACGAGGAGAGTCGACCAAACTTGAGAAGTCAGCCTGGGCAGAGGCAGGGACTCCCAAGCCTGGTTCCTCTCCTGTGGCATACCATACGCCTGCCTTAGAAGTGAGCTTAGTAGGTGGGAACATAAAGGAAGTCTTCCCTAGTTGCTGTTTAGACTGCAACCATTCCCCTAATATTCTTAAAGCTCTCTTAGATGACCTAGCAAAGACGAGCTTAGTATAAGTTGACTTCACAGGTTGCATGCCCAGCGAAAACTCAGATGGAGGAGAGCGGGGGGTAGCAGAAACAAAATGGTCCGGGTATACCTCTCTGAAAAGAGCCAGGACCTTACGAAAGTCAATGGGTAGAGGAGAAGACTTGGGTTCTTCCACGTCTGATGAGGGATCCAGGTGCGCAGCTTCCTCCTCAGAAACCTCATCACCAGAGTGTAGCGAAGTGAGAGGTAATGTAACAGTGGTATGCTGAACAGCAGAATCTGAACAAGCGGGTGCATAAACGCTTGTGGTTTCATCCTCAAGTCTCTGTTGTTGAGGTAAAACCTGAGGTTCAGGCTGCAAAGACTGGTCAGGAAGAGTAGAGGAAGGTAGGCGCATGGGTTGAGGTGGCTGACTCCTAGCATGAGTCTCTTGTCTCAAGAGTTGCGCTTGCTGTAAGGGTAGCGGATGCGCAGTAGCAGATTCCTGAGGAACGAGTTGAGGTTCCTGAGGTGTGAGCTGCGAGAGTTGAGGTAGCGGCTGCGCAGAACGCAGTTCTTGTCTCGCGAGTTGAGGTTCCTGAGGTGCTAGCCTAAGGAGTTGAGGCTCTCGCCTTGAGGAGGGTTGAGGTCGCTGCAGCGAGTGCTGAGGTGGCTGCCTCATGGATGGAAGAGGTTGTCGTACCTCAAGAGATTGTTGCCTCGCTGGCGGAACCGCAGGAAGTAAGGCATAAGACTCCTGCTCCCATTGCTGAGGTTGCCTTAAGGAAGGCGGAGGTTGCTGCACACCGCTGATAACTGGCAACTCAGTACGCGGTAAGGTATCCTGAGGAACCTCAACATCGTACGCCTGGCAGACTGGACTGCGGTGAGGCGGAGCGATCGCAGGAGGAGGTGTAACCTTCTCAGCCTGACACTCACGCATTAAGACCGCAAGCTGTGACTGCATGGACTGCAGCAAAGTCAACTTGGGGTCGACAGACGCTAAGGTCTGCTGAGGCAAAGCCTTAACAGAAGATGAGGTCTGTTGCGGCATCACCTTACCTCTCTTAGGAGGTGTGCAGTCACCTGATGACTGCGGAGAGTCAGAGCTAAGCCAATGACTGCAACCAGGTTGTAGAGCTCTTGAGGTCTGGACTTTGCGTTTGAGAGGTCTTGAGACCTGAGTCCAGCGTTTTCTCCCTGACATTTCTTCTGCAGACGAGTAAAAGACGGGCTCAATCGTCTGCGGGTGGGAGTGACGGTCTCTGTAAGACACGCCCGCAACCACCGAGGATACTTCTGTGCGCCGATGAAGGCCTGCCGAACCCTTTTGCCCTTCGACATTGCTTCTCCCCTGGGCTTGGGAGCTTGCAAGAGGTCCCGGACTGGGAGGACGACTGGCACGCACAGAAGTACCCTCACGCACCACACTGACACTGACACTAGCACTTGGCACTGCACTGACACTAGCACTTGGCACCGCACTGGCACTATCACCTCCCACTGCACTTTTGACCTTAAGTTCTTTGACTTCTGCCATAAGAGACTTATGGTCACTAACCACCGATTCCACTTTGTCACCTAAAGCCTGAATGGCACGCAAAACATCGGACATATCAGGTTGAGCACAAATAGAAGGTTCGGGGGTAGCCACTACAGGGGGAGGAAAAGGTTGAGGATCATGTGGTGAGGAAAAAAGTGAAGAGCGAGAAGAACTCCTCCTAACTCTCTCTCTCTCTAACTTGGTTGAATATTTCAGGAATCGAACAAATTCAAGTTCCGAAAGTCCGGCGCATTCCTCACATCGATCTTCCAACTGACAGGGTCTTTCCCTACAGTCAGAACAAGCGGTGTGAGGATCAACCGAGGCCTTCGGAACACGCCTATTACAAGACCTACATCGTCTATGGGGTGGGGCTTGTGAAAGGTCAGACATCTTGAATCAAAGAGTTAGACAAGGGGGATTCCAAATCAAGCAAAAAGATCGTTAACCATTAATCAAAACTAAATAAAAGCTATCTAAGCTAATTAGAAAAGTTTCCAGTATAGCGACAGCTGAAATCTTAGAGAAATACTTCACCAAAAACCGTGAACAGAACTCCAAAATCATAAGCGTATCCCAGAATGTCTTGCCGGAAGCACGACAGAGGAAAAAGTGAGGTGGTGTCAACAAGAAGTACTGCAGTACCTGGCCACAGGTGGCGCTGGTGAGTACACCCCCTTCTAGTATAGTGATAGCTGGCGTATCCCTCCCGTAGAATTCTGTCGGGCAACGGAGTTGACAGCTACATGATTATCGGGTAAGTTTAATATTGAAAAATAGGAAATCCCCTTCCTGCCTTCTCATAAACCTGCCGCATTTGCGGCCATGTTTACAAGGCCAACTGTGAGTGGATTCTCCATCACAAGGAGACCAGAATAAATATCAAAGCTTTGTTTAGCACAGAGTACATCCGTAATGCTGTGCAGAAAAATCAGTGGCTACACAGTATATTGATGCTGGCCACTAGCCAGTAACTGATGGCACCTTGTTATAATTTTTATCAGCCAAGTTCCAGCTGCCATGAAATCATACTCCTATAAAATGGCAAAAGTTTGTATTTATGTAGGAACAAACTACCTTTTTCGTTTGTACTCAATTAGCCAATGAAGGTTAAAAGGTTAAAAGTGCCTGGTCTCAGTTCCAGTATCATCCAATGGGATGCGCACCAAAACGTTAAGACTGGCAAGCCCAAACCCACACTGTGGTGCCCAACCACAGCAGTAATCTCTCCAGTAAACAGCTTAAACCCATGCTGGAATAAATCTGCTGCCATGCGAATGCTAGGCAAAAGTGTTAACATTATACTAGCCATGCATAGCTTTTAAAGTGACTTTAGTAAATATTTACTATAGCAAAATATTCCTAATAACAAAAATAAGCAGTGTCCCTGGTGTATTTATTGGTACTTTGAGCTGTTCTGATGCAAATCACTATGGAATTTCCATATTTTGCAAATTATAGACTTTTGAAATTCCTGAAGTTATTTTGAAAAACCCAATTTCAAAAGGAAAACACGAGAGCGCCATCTAACCTAACCTAGGAGCTGTATCTCTGCCTACTTACCTACCAGGGAGAGCGGGTCTACGGGCTCTGCAACCACCCCTTAGACCGACTTATCTCACCTTAAGCTAGTCTCAACAATTTGTTTCCCAACGGGCTTTCCTCATGTAAACGGGTTTTTCAGATGTATCTCCTAGCTTAACCCATCCATAAAACTTGTAAAACATATTTATGATGATTAACGACATATAAAACATTCAAAATACCTGTAATTGAACTTCTTATTTCCTTCAAAGGGATATAGCCAACTGTTTTGGATGCCATCAATAAGCACATCTTTCTTAAATACAAATCCAAGAACAGTTTCAAATGTATGATGTAGTTGTGGGAGAAACTTGTATTAAGAGGGTTAGAGCTTCTACAGGAACGGCGGAAATAGGAGACTGGGCAAGAGATAGTCACATGGAAAAAGAAAAAAAAATTATGATCGGCTGTTACAAATGGGTAATAATTAATAATATAGAAAAATGTGAAATCAAAGTTTAAACAGAACCAATTGTGGGACATTTTATGAACTGCTTAGGGGTCTTCTTCTGTTATGGCAACCATAAAAAATATAGAAAATTAAGTGTTTATAAAAACAGGTATCTAAGTTATTCTTAATTGCCAAACTGGGTAATAGGGTTCAAACCAGTGTTTTTATAGAGTAACTGAACTCCCCTATATGGTCTCTAAGCTAGAAACCTCGCCAACCTAACCTGACCCAGACTTTTACAAATATTTCTGCATCATTTACGTAATGTCTACCTTCCCTAAAACTTTTTAGTATGCAACATTCCTGATAATATATCTGATTATCTGGTATTTACGTAAGGTTGTAGATCGGTCTCTAGTATCCAGGATACAACTTTACATAATTTTCTGGTATTTACAGATGGTTTGTAGATCAGCGGACGTGAGTTGGTTCAGGGTTAGATAAGGACAGTTTAACTATTTTACTAATTCAGAGATATCCTGACATTACCTACATCGTCATGTCATTCCTAGGGGGGTTTAACGTCCCCCTGTAAGCCACCAGTTACCTCTACTACGCTTACTTAGCCGGTGTGACGGTCTGAACGATCCCCCGGTCTCAGAATTCTCCTTGATAATCTGCGCATGCGCGAACATTACCGTTTGCCAGTGCATACGAGGTTAATGTTTTACTTTCCTGTAATGTTAGCGTGCGCAGCTCAACATTACCGCTTGCCAGTACATAAGAGCTTGATGTTTTATTTTCATGCGAGTGAAGCGAGCTAATGGCGGAAAAGAACCATTATACAATGTCAAGGAGAATTCTGAGACCGGGGGATCGTTCAGACCGTCACACCGGTGTGACCACCTATCCACAAAATGCATATAATTCGGAAAATTCTCATTGTCAAAAAAGCAAAGTTGTTTCAAAGATTTAGCAACAGCATAAATATATTTCATATTAAACCTTATAACGGATTATTATCTCTAATGTCATTATACAGAGTAAAATAAGGCCGTCCGGTTAGGCTGCATTCCATGGCAATTGGTTATAGTGCCGGTAATGCCGAAATATTCTTAAATAGAAACAAACCCAACCTATTTCATAACAATTTTAGCATCAAATGAAAATTATAATTCAATAAAAAAGTAATACAGTGAATAAAAGTAATATATATTGTAAACTTTACCAGAGAAACCATGAAACCTCTCAACTGTCAAAGCCAGAGCAGAATGCATCAAATTCTTCCTCGCCGTTACCACGGCAACAGGTCACTGCACACAGATGTTTAGCTTGTTGCCTTTGCAACGGCTCGTCCATCAACACACAAGTTTATTTTCTATAATTTTTACTGCCCTCTCTTTATTTTACTCTTAAAGACATATATTGTTTTTTCTAACGCTTCTTCAGTGACTAATTATATCATGTTTTATATCTTTTTCGAAAGCATTACCATAATTCTTAGATATACAATAATCTATATTTCAAGTACAAATGGTTGAGGTGCTCCTCCGCTTGTAGCAGATTTACTCTTACACTTTTCATCCTTTATTTTATTTGAGGTCACTCAGATTTTAAAAATTTCATAGCGTTTAATAAACAGGAAGTTTCATCGTATTATCACTAAAAATATGAATAATATTGTAAATGAATAGGATAATTTTGATGCAGTGCAACAAAATATCAACAGAACTGACAGGGTTGTCTAGATGGGAGATTTCAATGCTCTTGCTGTAAACTGAGCTCGATTATGTCATTACAAACACTATATTTTCAGCTTAAATTCAAGCTAAAAATCTCATGGATGCATCCAAGATCCAAGTACTATCATATATATGCTTGACGAAGTCACAACCAGACACTACGGGCCGACCAAGGGAAAGGCCCGTGCCAACAAGAACTGTTGGCTATAATCCACAACAACAACAATAACCAGACAGAGGTAGGCCAGTGATGGGCTGGGTTGTTGGACAGGTCATTGGTTGGTGAGATCCATGTCAAAATCAAAAATCTTACCTCAAATATACTTATAAAGGCAACAATTAACCCTTTTCATGATTAAATTGCCGATACCCCTCGTCCTTAGCTGATTGATGTAGAAATCAAATCACGTAAATCTTGTAAGCTGTCAGTTATGGAAGACAGTGATAAATACGACTGAATTGCTGGTGTCGAAATGACCATAGCTTAGAGTCTCTTCTACCCTTACAAAATGGAAAATAACCACTGAACAATTACAGAGCAGTAGTTAATCACTTGTTTAATAAGTTTGGTGTCATCAGGTGTATGAGGAGCGATGATAATGTGTAAAGAATAAGCCAGACTATTAGGTGTATGTGTAGGCATTGAAAAAAAAATAGCCGTAACCAGAGAGGGATTCAATGTAGTACTATCTGGCCAGTCAGAGAACTCATTAACTCTAGCAGTCTAGGTGGTGCCTTCTTCAACCTACAACTAACGGCTTCTTCTTCTTCCTCTTATTATTATCATCATTATTATTATTATTATTTTTATTATTATTATTATTATTGTTGTTTAGCTTGTATTATCATAATTCTTACAGACTCTTACAGACGTTTTCCTGGAAGAGGCCCTAAGGGGCCTGTGGCTCCAGTCCAGTATGGTAGCCAGGACACTATGTGGGTGGTGGTGGCACGTGGTATTTATCTGAGCTTAATAATTGAATGTTTGATCCTGTATTTTCCAAAATTTATCAAGTCTTGACTCAAACTGTGTCAGTGTCTCTGAGTGTACCACCTCGTCAGGCAAATTGTTCCAAACGTTAACCACACGGTTAGGGAAGGAGTATTTGCAACGGTTCAGCTTGCCTCTTGTCTTGAATAATTTCTTATCATGGCCCCTTGTTACACTATCCTCCCTCATCCTGAAAAGACCCTCAGTACACTCCTTATCATACTTGTTGTTGACGATCTTAAATGTTTCAATCTGATCTCCTCTCGAGATCCTATACGCTAATGATGGTAGATCTAATCTCTTGGGATTGATACATTTTACATTTTATGTTCTCAGTTTCCATTAACTATTACGCTTGTATACATCTAATCTTTCCTGAGCTTTTGAATTATATCAAAGCAATTTGAAGAAACTTACGCTAAAATATCTATTCAAACCTAGCACGATACCATATTCAAAATACCATATAAATTACAATTGCTACCACATGTATTTACATCATTAATTAAAAACCAAATTTCTAAATCTACGAAATATAAGTTGCAAAAAAAAATAAACAGCCCATTTACGTATTACGTTCTTTGTATAAGTGTTTAAGATATAATATTTAAAGCAGACTTACCTTGAAAAGAGTATATGGAGGCCTAACTCACTGCTGATTGGCGTACAGTACTTTCAGCTGAGCTTCGGAGGTATTTGAAATTAATGGGTATCCATTCTCATTATGTGCCCTTTCGCCTCATGGTCTAGGGATGATCTGGAAAGATAGTCCACTGCCATATTATTTCATATAACGCTAGAGAGAGAGAGAGAGAGAGAGAGAGAGAGAGAGAGAGAGAGAGAGAGAGAGAGAGAGAGAGAGAGAGAGAGAGAGAGAGAGAGAGAACACACCTGCACTTGAGGTGTATATATAACGGATTTTGAGGGAAGCGAAAAATCTATTTTTGGGTGAGATAGCCATGTCGTCCTGATGGAAGGTTCCTATTGGTAGCTGAGTATTCTATATATATATATATATATATATATATATATATATATATATATATATATATATATATATATATATATATATATATATATATATATATATATATGTGTGTGTGTGTGTGTGTGTGTATATATATATATATATATATATATATATATATATATATATATATATATATATATATAAATATATATATATATATATGTATATAAATCTTTATATATATATATATATATATATATATATATATATATATATATATATATATATATATCAGAGCAGATTAAAGTAAAGAATTTTTAACATGTAAGAAAAAGAATTGGACATGAGCAGGATATATAAAGAGAATGACGGATAAATGGACATTGAGAATAACAGAATTGGCCCCTAGAGATTACAAAAGGAGTAGGGGAATGAAGAGAAGACAATGGACTGACGAACCAAGAAATTTCTCGGGTATAGACTGGCATAGAAAGACCATAAACAAACGGGAGACAGGTGTAGTGGGAGGACATGTCTGAGGCTTTTGTCCTGCAGTGGACTAGCAACGGCCGATGATGATGATGACGTCAATGTTTCTCCTGAAGGAATTTTCGTATTTAAGTAGTTTCTTCAGATTCCACGGCGTGAACCTTTAATTATTTAAAGAAACGACTATTATTATCTCTTTCCTTTTTTTATATATAACTAGCACTGTATAGACTATAGACAATAGTATGCCTTTATCAACTGATTACTGATTTAAGTGTTTTATAAATCTCTTTTTAAGGTATACTGGTTTAGCTAAAATCACGATTAATCAGTTTAACAAAATGATAAGAGGGAAATATGATATATTTCAAAATCTCAGAGATCCCTTGGAGATTATAAATTAGGAAATTGAATGAATATATACTTAAATACACTCACACACACACAAACATACGTGCAGACCTGCATCCTGCAGCAACACAGAGACCACCCGTTTTGCAGGTCAAGAGCCAAGACCCCTACCTCTGCTGTCAAGGGTCAAGCAAGAGCCAGGGGCACGGACAGCAGAAGCACCGCCCTCTGGGAAGCAATATTCCTGTAGGAGAGCGTAGGTTTCAACACCACCACTTCCCACTTTACAACGAAAACGGTTTCTGCTTGAAGGGAGAGTGTGGTTAGACTCATGTTGAATGTTCAAAGTTATGTCCTTTGGAAAGCGATGCTTAAGGCTTCGGTTATTATGAGCCTGCCGTAGTTGCTCTCCTTTGCGAACTATTTGGGTTTTGCCAATTAGTTCTTACATTGAGTGTAGGGCTTTATGAACTCATGGCAGGGGACCTAGTCCTAGGCTATATATATATATATATATATATATATATATATATATATATATATATACATATATATATATATGTATATATATATATATATATATATACATTGATTTAGAAGCTAAAGGTAGAGACGGCTGGCGAAATCTGGCCGAGCCCTTTACGTCAATAGGCGTGGGAGGAGATTATATATATATATATATATATATATATGTGTGTGTGTGTGTGTGTGTGTGTGTGTGTGTATATAGATAGATAGATAGATAGGGGCGTTCCTAGATAAAAGACAAAAATTTTCACTTTGCGAGACTGAATGTATTTGCAAGGCCCGTGGTCTGATCCTGGTCTATCACCCCTCAGTGATTAGGTACAAATGTCAGAAAGGGTCAGACATAGGGCATGGGCTAGCAACCGCACTCCTAAGATACTTTTGGAGAAGCAAAACTATTTTCAACAGTTAACGGATGAATGTAACAACGCTGTTGTATTTCTTTTCTCTAGAGCCACTCCTTTTAAGTGAAACGGCTGTACGTTGAGGAAAAAATATACAGAGAGAGAGAGAGAGAGAGAGAGAGAGAGAGAGAGAGAGAGAGAGAGAGAGTTCTTCAGGCGGCGCAAGTAATCTTCAAATATATTGGCATTCATAGGAAAGCTCTTTTCGTCCTTCAGGTTGTTGTGCTCGTCCTCCAAGTAGCTCTTTTCGTCCTTCAAAGGAGCTCTTTACGTCTTCCAGACGGCTCTCCTCGTCCATACGACCCTTTTAGATTCTTCTTCTACCCAGGCTTATTCAATTTTCCGACTGACTTCCCGGCATTACCTCTTATAGAAAAAGAGGAAAGATGGTTCACAGGTGAATTTTTCTTATGAACTATATAAAGATAAGGTTTTTTTATGTCTTAGGCATTGTAAGGGATAAGAACATTGCAAGAAAAGACAATATGAATTAAATCGTTATCTAGAGCATTTCTTGAGATCAGAGTGGTTTTGAATTAATCTCTAGACCGACGATAAACCTAAGTTTCATGGATGAACTTTGATTTTTTATTTTTTTTAATATCTTATGATCTATTTAATATAATGTTTCTTATGCCTTAGGTATTGCAAAGAATGAGAACAATATATAAAAATACGATATTAATTAAATCGTTATCTAAAAGATTTTTAAAGATCAGAGTCGTATTTTTGAATTAATCTTTAGACTGACGGTGGTTCATATGTGAATTTAGATTTTTTAATATCCTATAATCTGTATAAAGATAAGGTTTTCCATGATTTAGGTATTGCAAGGGATAAGAACAATGAAAGAAAACGCGATGTAAATTAAGTCGTTATCTAGAACATTTCTAAAGATCAGTCATTTTGAATTAATCTTTAGACCGACGATAAACCTAAGATGGTTCATAGGTGAATTTATTGTTTTTCTTTGTTTTTAAATATCTTAAAATCTATATAAAAATAAGGTTTTCTTATGCCTTAGGTATTGGCAGGAATGAGAACAATACATAAAAATACGATATAAATTAAATCGTTATCTAGAACATTTCTAAAGACCAGAGTCGTATTTTTTAATTAATTTTTAGACCGACGATGAGTCTGAGATGGTTCAAAGGTGAATTTAAATATTTTTAATATCTTATAATCTACATAAATATGCCTGAGGTATTGCAAGGAATAAGGACATTGCAAGAAAATACGATATGAATGAAATCGCTATAGAGCATTTCGTTTTGAAATAATCTTTAGACCGACGATAAACCTAAGATGGTTCATAGGTGAATCTATGTTTTTTTTTAAATATCTTATAATCTATATAAATATAAGTTTTTTTCATGCTTTAGGTATTACAAAGAATAATCAGGAACAGAAAGATGATATAATTCAAATCCTTATCTAGAACATTTCTAAAGACCAGTCGTTTAGAATGAATCTTTAGACCGACGATAAAACCAGGAATGAAAGGACTCTTGAGAAGCAACGAGTTACGAATAATATTATCCTCAGAGGGATACTGGACACTGATAACGACTACATCCATTGTAGGATACGTAGTTCAGCATGTAAGATTTATCATTGGGAGAATACAGTCAGTGTGAGACGTATCTTTAGAGATAATAAGACTTGAAAATGAAGACTTCCTGTCGAGATAATCAGTTTGAAAACAGACCAATCTTTTAGAGATAATGGAATTAAAAAGAAAATGCATTAATCTGTCTTGCTTTTTATATTTATTAACACAATGCCATTTATCTCCACAACCAAATTAGGTACCTATAGTCAATTCTTTTTAGTGAGGCAGATTTACACCGACTCGCAGGGGTGCCCTTTTAGCTCGGAAAGGTTTCCTGATCGATGATTAGTTGGACAAGAAATTCTAACCAATCAGATAGCAGGAAACTTTTCCGAGGTAAAAGGGCACCCCTGCGAGTCAGTGCAAATGTGCCTCATTAAGAAAATTGAGTGATGAAAATTGAAATAAAATATTTTAAAAACATTAAAACAGATATTTGATATATAAACTATAATAGGACTTATGTCAGCCTGTTCAACATGAAAACATTTGCTACAACTTTGAACTTTTGAAGTTCTACTGATTCAACTACCCGATTAGGATGATCATTCCACAACTTGATCATAGTTAGAATAAAACTTCTTGAGTACTGTGTAGTATTGAGCCTTATGATGAAGAAGGCCTTACTATTAGAATTAACTGCATGCCAGTATTACGAACAGGATGGAACTGTCCAGGAAGATTTGAATGTAAAGGATGGTCAAAATTATGAAAAAGAAATAAGACAGAACAACGTGCCCGAGTGTACCCTCAAGTAAGAGAACTCTAATCCAAGACAGTGGAAGGCCATGGTACAGAGGCTATGGCACTACTCAGGGCTAAAGAACAGTGGTTTGATTTTGGAGTGAACTTCTGGAAAACTGTTTTTTTTTTTTTTATTATTTTTTTATACATTTTTGGGTATTTAGAGTATCCCACTGTTCCCAATCGTATTCTGCGTTAATTGTTATAGTTTTTTTTTTCAAAGTCAAAGAATATATTCTATAAGATTTATTCACTGATAAATTATAAATTGCTGACGTCAGCGTTATTTCAATGACTTTATTAGTGAAACTTTATAATCGTCAAATTTATAGATGTCATTTTTTTCCAATTGCTTTTTTTCCATTACATCAGATTACGTAACATTTTCAGAATGGCAAATAAATCTTACACTAATACTCAGACGAGATATTATCACGAAAGAAAGAAAGAAGTGGTTTTAAGCAACTGATAATCCGATTAGAAGTTTGTGTAATTAAATCATGCAGTTGAAATATGCATATTAAGCCGCAACATCCGTATTGACTTAGGGATGAAGCTCAATATTTTACATTTATTCACACTTATTCATAATTTCATCACGTATCATGAACGTTCAAATCTCTCTCTCTCTCTCTCTCTCTCTCTCTCTCTGTACAAGCACACACACACACACACACACATATATATATATATATATACACATTTATACATATACATATATATATATATATATTATATATATATATATGTTTATGTATAAATATGTGTATATATATAGTCATATTTATACATATACATATATATATATATATATATACAGTATATATATATATATATATACATTATATATATATATATATATATATTAGGCCAAATAGAAAGCGAGCTAGACTTTAATCAAACAAGCAAGCAGGCATGTTTTAGAAGCGGGCAATCAACAACTGACCATATCCTTGTAATTAACCAGCTAAAGGAAAAATCACCAGTGTGACAAACCACTATGTATGGCATTTATAGCCAGTGAGAAAGTTTTTGATTCTCTCAAAACTTCAGCAGTAATGAAAGCCCTTCAAAGACAAGGAATAGATTAATCTTACGTTAGAACACTTGAAGATATCTATACAGGAAGTACAGCAATCCTAAATCTACATAAAGACAGTGAGAAAATTCCAATTGAGAAAGGAGTTAGACAGGGAGATCCCATCTCTCCTAAACTATTCACAGCGTGCCAGGAATAAGTTTTTAAGAATTTTGATTGGAAAAATGTGAACTAACATTAATGGGGAATAACTTAACAATTTAAGATTTGCATATGACATAGTGAATCATGGGAGGAATTGCAAAAGATGATTGAAGATTTAAATAGAGAAAGCAGAAATGTAGGACTTAGAATTAATTTGAGTAAAGCTAAGATAATGTTCGATGAAAATGCAGAGAGACAACAAATAAGAGTTAGAAACGAACGTTTAGAGATTTTTAATGAATATATGTACTTAGGACAGACAGTAAGTGTTTCCTCAGGACACCAGACCGTAATTAAACGAAGGATAAGTATGGGATAGAGAGCTTTTGATAAACAAAAAAGGGGTTATGAAAAGTAAAATTTCACTTTCTCTAAAAAGAAAAGATGGTCCTACTAGTATTGACTTAAGCTAGTTATAACTCAAAGAGCTATGGAAAGAGTAATGATGATAATAACACTAAGAGACAGAAAAAGAGATACATGCATATGAAGGTAAATTAAAGTAGAGGATATTTTAACAAGTGAAAAATAATATATGGACGTGGGTGAGACATATAATGAGAATGACAGATAATAACTGGACAAAATGAATAACAGAATTGGTTCCTAAAGATTGCAAACGAACCAGAGAAAGGAAGAGAAGACGATGGATTGACAAGCTAAGAAATTTGCGGGTACCTACTGGCATAGAAAGGCCATGTGTATGTATGGTTTCTAGTGTAATAGTACTTGAAACGCTTGTATGTCAGTTTTATCGTAGTTTACGTTGCATAACATATAACAAGGAATTAGGATTTTTATCGTAGTCTACGTTGCATAACACGATAACGAGAAATTAGAACGGACTGTATAAACTCTAAGGGAATTAATCTCCATGTTTCATTTACGGAAGGCCTCTTGCTGTATTGCTGTGAAAAATAATGTCCCTTTGCTTAATGATTTTATAAAGAATTAAACTTTTGAAATTTACAAATCAGTAATTTACAAAATAACAACTACAACACGTTTTGTATAACTAAATATTTCTTTTTAAGAATGCTAGAGACATTTTCCTATGTGTATCGTCATTACAAGACACTTATGCTACCATTCCAAGTCTTATATTTCTGAATTGTCATGTGTCTATGATGTAACCTATCTACATCATAATCTACAAAATAGATTGTATGACTTTTTTTCATAAAAGTTTATATATCTAATAATTTTTTGTTCTTGATCTTTTAGGAATTTAGATGTTTTTAATAAATTTTCCTTCCACTGTCACTGTAGTATAATTCTTTACTTCGACGAAATTGAGAATTAAGATGAACCGGTTTGATTTAAAAGTTTGTTATTTTTTTTCTTTTTTTTTCTTACGATATATTGGTATGACAATAAACTTGTTCATTTTCACTGTAAGCTACCTCCGTTAGATGCCGTACCTACGTTAACTCATTTTGTATTTAGACATTTTGATCGCAACGGTTTCTTTATGTGTTGTGAAGTGTATATATCTTAAAACTATCTCATAAAGCTTACTTACTCAATTTAATCTACTTATGATACATGGCATTCGTTCACCAAACATTTAAATGGGATCCACAAGGCACTAGAAGAGTTGGAAGACCAAGGCCCACGTGGCTGAGGACTGTGAAGCGTGAAGCAAGAGATGATGAATGGAATTAAAACCTCACAATAGAGACGACTGGCGTAATCTAATCGAGGCCCTTTGTGTCAATAGGCGTAGGAGATGATGATGATGACACATGGAGAAATATGACTTATGGCATAAGTCTTTCTATGGTTTATATATAACATGTCTGTTTTGACGATGTTACTGTTTTTATAATTATTTATTGTTAATTTGTTCTCATCATTTATTTATTTCCTTATTTCCTTTCCTTACTGGGCTATTTTTCCCTATTGGAGCCCTTGGGCTTATAGCATCTTGCTTTTCCAACTAGGGTTGTAGCTTGGATAGTAATAATGATAATGGTGATAATATAAAAGTATACAAAGAATCATTCCATCAAGAGACCAATGATATCAATAGTTATAGATATTAACACTAAGTATTTAAGATAAAAATTAGCAATTATATTATACACTTATATTGCGGACTCAAATTGTCCTAAATGGAAGCAAATACAAACTAAATGTTTTTACCTTGATATAAAGCTGTGGTCTGATTGGTAACGTCTATGCCTGGTGTTTGCCAGTCGGGGGTTCGAGTCCCGCTCAGACTCGTTAGTGCCATTAGTGTCTGCAACCTTACCATCCTTGTGAGCTAAGGTTGAGGGTTTGGGGGAGCTTATAGGTCTATCTGCTGAGTCATCAGCAGCCACTGCCTGGTCCTCCCTGGTCCTAGCTTGGGTGGAGAGGAGGCTTGGGCGCTGATCATATAATATATGGTCAGTCTCTAGGGCATTGTCCTGATTGCTAGGGCAATGTCACTGTCCCTTGCCTCTGCCATTCATGAGCGACCTTTAAACCTTTAAACCTTTATGGCAAGCAACTTTTCTTGGAGAAGGGTACTCCAAAATCAAATCATAGTCCTGGGTAGTGCCATAGCCTCTGTGCCATGATCTTCTACTGTCTTGGATTGGAGTTCTCTTGCATGAGGATACACTCGGTACACTATTCTTATTTCTCTTCCTCTTGTTTTGTTGAAGTTTTTATAGTTTATAAATGAAAGATCTAGTTTAATGTTGTTACTGTTCTTGAAATATTCTATTATGATTGTTTATTACTTTGCTTATAGTTTATCTATTTCCTTGTTTCCTTTCCTCACTGGGCTATTTTTCCTTGTTGGAGCCCTTGGGCTTATAGCCTCTTGCTTTTCCAACTAGGGTTGTAGCTTAGCTTGTAATAATAATAATAATAATAATAATAATAATAATAATAATAATAATAATAATAATAATAATAATAATAATAAGAAATGTCTGCCAAAAGTCTTTCCTCATTAGAAAGGGTTAATACGTTTTCTTGGCGTGGGTGAGATTGTTGTCCCATGCGTTTCTTTTGTCCAGTTGGCATCAACACAGTTGAAACGAACCAGAATTGTTTTAGGATCTCTCGTTGGCAAGCGGGAATCCTTAAACACTATGGTAAGGGTAGAAGAGGCTCCTTAGCTATGGTAAGCAGCTCTTCTAAGAGAAGGACACTCCAAAAACAAACCATTGTTCTGTAGTCTTTGGTGGTGCCATAGCCTCTGTACCATGGCCTTCCACTGTCTTTGGTTAGAGTTCTCTTGTTTGAGGATACACTCGGGCACACTATTCTATCTTGTTTCTTTCCCTCTTGTTTTGTTATAGTTTATATAGGAAATATCTATTTTAATGTTACTGTTCTTGAAATATTTTCCTTGTTTCCTTTCCTCACTGGGCTATTTTCCCTGTTGGAGCCCCTGGTCTTATAGCATCCTGCTTTCCCAACCAGGGTTGTAGCTTAGCAAGTAATAATAATAATAATACTTTGCTTACTTTTACTTTAAGAGCAGATTTCTTGGTCTTATCACACAATGAAGCCCTGTGTCCTACAGGACCTACAAGATCTGTCTGTTAGTTGTCAAATCCGCATTATCGAAGCACTTAAAAAACAATTAAGTCTTCAACTTCTGCTTTAAAGCCTTAATATCTTAAGACTTTCGGATATCCATTGGGAAATTTTTATATAGTCTTGGTTTCGTATATTTGAAAGCTCTGGAACCTATAGTAGACAAACATCTTGGCTCCAATATCTTGAAATCATTCGAATTATTAAAGACATTAAGGCTTTCAAGAGGAAACTGAAAACTTTCTTATTTCATTAGTCCTTTGATAGTGACGATTTAACAGTAAATGAACAATACGCGATATGAAACGTTAAATACTCTGAACGAATAAGGTAAAACGACAGTGGATGTCCTGTAGAGAGTGGGATTCCCCTGCTGTATATGGGACCAGAAAACCAGCCATCAAAGTAAGTAACTTGAAGTAAGTAAAGTAACTATTGTCGTGTCGACGCGATTCGTTGGCTGCGCGGTCTGTTGCAATTCTCTTAGATATTTTGGAAGTTCGGTTCTGATAACTTGGTGAGGTATTACACATACCTTAAACTCTCTTTTATTTTTAATAGGCAGCCATTGTTATTCAAATAGTATATGAGTAATTCTTTTCAAAGGGCTGGACACCTTTAATCAGTCATGGTCCCTCGTTCAATATGTTTTGCAATTTCTTAAGCTGTCGTTTGGGTGAATTTTAACAGGTGGCGTTACAGTCGTCAGTTCTATTAATAACACAGTTAATAACATCCTCTTCTTTTTAATCACAAGTTTCGGAGCTTTTGAAGATTAGCGGTCCCACTTAACCCTTTTGAAGAATAGTGGTCCCAGTTTGGACCTTTTAAAGAATAGGGGCCCCAGTTTGGGCCTTTTGAATATTAAAGGTCCCAGTTAGGTTAGTTTGGTCAGGTTAGGGTAGGTTAGGTTAGTTGGTTAGGTTGACAATCAATCATGTTACTGCTTGTTTTCCTCGGCGGTTGTTTTCCCCTAATTCCCTTTTTTAACAATGTGGGCCTCAGTTTTATCCTTTTGAAGAATGAAGGTCCCAGGTTCGTATGGGACCGCTATTCTTTAAAAGCTCCCAAGTTTCTTTACAGAATATTCACCTAGATATTTCTTTTCTAAGTCGATGTTTCTGTGGCGATACCCAGCGTTTCTGACTACATTATTTATCTGAGAGATAAATAACAGTTAAGCGATACACCTAGGTCACGGACTCACGAATTCTACTTGATAATACGCTCCCACGAAACATTCGAATGATTGAAGACATTACGGCTTTCAAGAGGAAACTGAAGACTTTCTTATTTCATGAGTCTTTTGACAGTGACGATTTAACAGTAAATGAATAATACGTGATATGAAACGTTAAATACTCTGAACGAACAAGGTAAAACGACAGTGGAGGTCCTGTAGAAAATGGGGTTCCCCTGCTGTATGGGACCGAAAAAGCAGCCATCAATGCAAGCAAGATATCGGGAGCCATTTGCACATATGGTTATCGATGATTTGGAGTATGTGAGCATGCATACCGTGATTATAAATCTATGACGTATATTCAGTATGTGTATTTTGGCATATTCTGTTCAACTAGAACACCATTGCTAACAGCGTGGTTTAACAAGGGGTTAACCTTTAACACCTATACTCACACCGCGCAGCACTTCACCATTCATCGAAACTTCTTCTGAAGTCACTCTCCTTGAGAGTATCCTTACCTAAGGAATATCGTTTATAGGGATTATACTCTCCTAAGGAATATCATCAAGGAATATGTACTGCCAGGGATACTGTAGGTTCTAAAGCTTTCAAATATGCTGTCCCAAGACTAAATAACAAGTTCCCGATTGACATCCGAAAGACGAAGATAAAGCTTTCACGAAGGAAATGAAAATTTCCTTGTTTTCTATGTATCGATAATGTGGATTTGATGTTTTCTTGGTTTTTAAGTGTATCAATAATGTGGAGTTGACATTTTCTTGTTTTCTAAGTGTATCGATAATGTGGATTTGACATTTTCTTGGTTTTTATAGTGTACCGATAATGTGGATTTGACATATTCTTGGTTTTTAAGTGTATCAATAATGTGGAGTTGACATTTTCTTGGTTTTTATAGTGTACCGATAATGTGGATTTGACATATTCTTGGTTTTTAAGTGTATCAATAATGTGGAGTTGACATTTTCTTGGTTTTTATAGTGTACCGATAATGTGAAATTTGACATTTTCTTGGTTTTTAAGTGTATCAATAATGTGGAGTTTACATTTTCTTGTTTTCTAAGTGTACCGATAATGTGGATTTGACGTTTTCTTGGTTTTTCAGTGTATCAATAATGTGGAGTTGACATTTTCTTGTTTTCTAGGTGTACCGATAATGTGGATTTGACGTTTTCTAGTTTTCTAAGTGTATCGATAATGTGGATTTGACGTTTTCTTGGTTTTTAAGTGTACCGATAATGTGGATTTGACGTTTTCTTGTTTTTTAAGAGTACCGATAATGTGGAATTGACATTTTCTTATCTTCTAAGTGTACCGATAATGTGGAGTTTACATTTTCTTGTTTTCTAAGTGTACCGATAATGTGGATTTGACGTTTTCTTGATTTTTAAGTGTATCAATAATATGGATTTGACGTTTTCTTGGTTTTTAAGTGTATCAATAATGTGGATTTGACGTTTTCTTGTTTTCTAAGTGTATCGATAATGTGGATTTGACGTTTTCTAGTTTTCTAAGTGTATCAATAACGAGAAGTTGACATTTTCTTATTTTCTAAGTGTATCGACAATGTGGATTGACACTGAACCCGGAATACGCTGTGTGATACTCTAA
The DNA here is from genome assembly GCF_036898095.1 of Palaemon carinicauda. Lineage (NCBI taxonomy): Eukaryota > Metazoa > Arthropoda > Malacostraca > Decapoda > Palaemonidae > Palaemon > Palaemon carinicauda. The sequence continues at coordinate 18,927,683 of NC_090764.1, forward strand.
ATACCTAAGAATGTATAGCCTGCGACAAACAGATCTTGTAGTTTGTATAGTGAGTAAGGTGTCCTTGTGCGATAGGACCAGGAAACTGTTCGATATTGATGCTTAGGTAGGAAGTTCTATTAACCATAATAATTACCTGGAACATAGATGAACAATCGTTAGTAATTATTTCTCAGCTGATCCCATCTTGTCGATGTGTGCTTGATGGATAATAATACGTTGGTATTCTAAAAGATACCTTTAATGTATAAAAGACTACATTATAATCTTCACTCTGTGACAGCTGACTCCCAAGTGCATATGGAGCGTCTAACACAATCTGCCAAACCAAAACATTGCTAAACAAAAGAGCATCGCTCTGAAAAGACTTAAATCCTACTCCAGTACAAAACTATAAAGAATCACATTCTATCTGAGATAATCAACAAATGTTTGAATCCTAATACCAAAACAAATCATTACTCTTATGTATAAAGCATAACATGTCTTATTCATGCAATATGATGCAATGTTGCGCAATACCTGCAACACTTGAAATAATATAGTACATTATTACAATAATACATAACAGAAACAGGCCTTAAAGTAAGTAATGAACATATCTCTGATAAAGCATATCTTTTGGTAACGTCTCTGACTGGTAGTTGCAAGTCGGGGGTTCGAGTCCCGCTGAGATTCGTTAGTGCCATTAGTGTCTGCAACCTTATCATCCTTGTGAGCTAAGGTTGGTAGGTATGGGGGAGCCTATATGTCTATCTGCTAAGTCCTCAGCAGCCACTGCCTGGCCCTCCCTGGTGCTAGCTTCGGTGGAGAGGAGGCTTGGGCGCTGATCATATAATATATGATCAGTCTCTAGGGCATTGTCCTGATTTCTAGGGCAATGTCACTGTCCCTTGCCTCTGCCATTCATGAGCGACCTTTAAACCTTTAGTGACTATCCTCAGCAACGGTATAGCTTGTCGGGAAATACCTTAAGCTGGGGAATATCCCCAAACACCAACAATCAACACCACGTTACTATTATAGTAAATGCACTAATTTCTTCACGGTCAAGTTATGATAATTGTTGACGGCAAGTATCTTACGCATTTGCTTCCATTTGTCTGGTTACTAGCAAGATTACGCAACGAACAGTTTTTTTGGACCTCGCCACTGAGAAAGAATTAGATTTTGGGAGAAACTGGAATTAAACTATTGAGGAGAAGGAACATTTCTCGAAGTGGATTAATTCATCTGCACCATCTCTTTTTCTAAATTGAGGACATGGAACTAGAACGCAGCATATCGTTGCTATAATTTTATTGATAACCAAGTTTGATAGTTTGTGGTCATAAGAGTTCAACGTCGACTGAGGTATGTAATCCGTTAGTTTGTTTTATTATTTGTAAAACAAATATATAATTATAAAGTATTAATCATAAACGTTAAATACTCTGAAAGAACAAGGTAAAACGACAGTGGAGGTCCTGTAGAGAGCGGGGTTCCCCGGCTGTATGGGATCGGAAAAGCAGCCATCAAAGTAAAAGTAGTAACTTGTGCCTTTTCATTTTGATTGAAATGGAGAATCATACAGGTTCCCGAAAGTTCAGTTTTTTAGATTTTAAATATCTTCTTACATACATTATTATGGATTTGTTTCACCATTTTAATTAATCGCGTGATTCACTCTTCGGGCTCATTTTCTGGTATTATACATCGGGGAATATTATTATTATAATCGCGTTTTGGAGTTGTGTGAAACTAGTCAAATGAGCCTTTAACTTTCTGAACAATGTTCCAAGAACTTAGGAATGTCCGCCTAAATTTGCTGAGAATAGTTCCTCCGTTGTTTCTCGGAACAAATGCGACACTCTTTTGTTTTTCTCTCTTAGTCCCATTAAAGTTTGAGTTATATAAACGTATGTAAATCATACTCTTGATCCTACTTACTTCTAAATTGTTGATTTTGAGCGCTGTTTAAGAAATCAGACAAGGATACAGTTACGTATATCTTAATATAATTTATGGTTAAATATAATTCTTGTTAGTAATCAATATATTCTGTAACATAACATGACAGTATAGTATGAAATGCGCTACATTGCATACAATGCGATGTTCATGAATGTGCCAAAACGTGCAATTTATATAAGCAAAGCTTATAAATCTAGCTGTGTAGCGTAGCTTGGAAGGACAGTCAAATGAGAGACTATAAGAGAAATTTAAGAAGTGAAATGTAACTAGAGAGAGAGAGAGAGAGAGAGAGAGAGAGAGAGAGAGAGAGAGAGAGAGAGAGAGAGAGAGAGAGAGAGAGAGAGAGGATTACCACCTTTCAGGTCAGGCCAGATGGCATTGACCCAATCTCTCGGTTGAGTGAAATAAAGATATCAGAATGGGGCAGAACTCCCTGCTAGCTATTTCGTTTTAATTTTGTTATTGAACGATAACTTCCATTTCACTTCGTTTGGGTACCAATGTGGAAAGACTTTAATTTTCATAATATTTAAGTCAGGTTTTGCATCGTATTAGTAGAAAATCTGTTAACATAATAGTTTATAAGTATATCTATCCCCGATTATATCGAAATGCATCTTATTATTATTATTATTATTATTATTATTATTATTATTATTATTATTATTATTATTATTATTATTATTATTATTATCATGCGTTTTAACATAAGTGTTTAGATTTAACCCACTACTGAGGCACAGACTCTTTCTCAGAAAAAAATCTGTATATATATATATATATATATATATATATATATATATATATATATATATATATATATATATATATATATATACATATATATATATGTATGTATATATATATATATATATATATATATATATATATATATATATATATGTGTGTGTGTGTGTGTGTGTGTGTGTGTGTGTGTGTGTATAATTCCTTTGCCATTTTTCCCGTGTCCAATTAGCCTAAACTGTGCCTCTTAAAACACTAAATTCCAAAAATCCGTTATCATAAACTTGCAACATACATAACGGCTTTCGGATGAAGACAACGCTCCATGAAGCTCGGGGCACCCAAAGTACTTCATTGATACATACACAACATTTACCAAACAAATGGACGTTCGCTTACACGAAGACACGAAAATCCACCACATTCGGATATCAATCACATTTTTTTGCATCCATCATGACATAAAGTTACACACATAAACTACGTTCAGTTGCTATCATGAGTAACGAGACCCTCCCAAATTAATGGTCGCGGCCGGACTACCCTGTAATCACCCACGCTATGTCTGCAATTCGACGCATGTTTCTTGCGTTAGGTTGATATGTGGCGTGTCAATCCCGTAGGCTTCATCCACGTTCGCCGCTATCTTTTTCACCTGTTTATTTAAGCCTGAGCGTGCATTTATCCGAAGCAAGGCTTTCATTTATCTAAAGTAGGACCTTCATTATGATAATGGAATTAATATATCAACTATAAATTATTGTTTTGTCTAGTAATATAAACTTCAGAGTGCTTTAAAACTTTATCAGTGAATCCAGACAAAAGTTAGAAATATTTTATAAGATGACTTGATTATACCTTGGAAAGATATACAATAATTTGATATTGTATTCTAGATTCTTCTATTTACGCTACCTTCCCAATGGCAACTGTCTTCAGAATCGATCGTGAACGAGAATGTCGATGTAGGTCTGTTTCCTTGTGTGTGTATACAGTATATACTGTATATGTTAATAAGACCTTTCCTTTGCAATACCTCTTTCATATTCCTCCCCGGTAAATTTCCCTCTATGTTGTCATGCCACAATTCCTTCTGACATTCCCTATTCCATTCATCCTAATCTACACACTCCAGCTACCAATCATTCCACACTTCGTACTTGGGGCCACATATTAACATATTAACAAAATCACTTTGCAAACCCCAAATTCCACAGATATCACTCATTCTCTGAAATCACAATTTGCTATATGTCCTAAAAATCACACTGGTGGTATTTAATCTGTCTTCCTTTTATCAACTCATTCATATGATGGTCTTTCTATCCACAACCAAAAACAGACATCTATAGTCAATTCTTTTTAGTGAGGCAGATTTGCTCCGACTCGCAGGGTTGCCCTTTTTGGTCGGAAAAGTTTCCTAATAGGTGATTGGTCGGGCAAGAATACTTCCCACCAATCAGCTATTAGGAAACTTTTCCGAGCTAAAGGGGCACCCTTGCGAGTCGGTGCAATTCTGCCTCACTAAAAACAATTGACTATAGCAACCACCTATATTCATTCTTCATGTGCCCCATCCTATTAAATGCGAGAAAATAAAACTTTCTCGCCACCTGTGGGTTATACACCACAAAATACTTATTCATTTGTATTTGCTAAAAGTTTACAAATTAGAATACGAAATTGTCAAGAAGAATATTAACAGGAGGTTCGGTTTGGGAAACATTTGGTACCGTTAACTAGCTCATGTCTGATGATAAAAAAAAAGAAAAAAAAAAAAACAGGAAAAAAGAAAGTTGATTGCAATGACTTAGCTTAATGCTAACGGGACTAGCTTACCTCTATTTCTCGGGTTGCATGCCTTTTACATTGCATTTAATTCGATCGCCTGAATTGCACGAAATTTATCAGGAAATGTATTTCATGGAATTAAAAGCAATCGACGAAATTTTGGCGTTGATCCAGATGTTTACTCAGTGGGAAACCGAACCCTGATTTGTATCCGTTCAAGCTTCGAAACTTTCGAAAATGCGTTTGGTCCTTCCTCAGATGCCCTTTAATTTTAGGTTTTCGATCGTCTGATTTTCACGAAATTTATCAGAAGAGTTATTTCTTGGAACTAAAAGCAATCGACGAAATTTTGGCGTTGGTCCAGATATTTATTCAGTGGGAAACTGAACCCTGATTTGTATCCGTTCAAGCTTCGAAACTTTCGAAAATGCGTTTGGTCCTTCCTCAGATGCCCTTTAATTTTAGGTTTTCGATCGTCTGATTTTCACGAAATTTATCAGAAGAGTTATTTCTTGGAACTAAAAGCAATCGACGAAATTTTGGTGTTGGTCCAGATATTTATTCAGTGGGAAACCGAACCCTGATTTGTATCCATCCAAGCTTCGAAACTTTCGAAAATGCGTTTGGTCCTCAGATGCCCTTTAGTGTCAGTTTCTTTGTCCATTCTCCTTGAAATTGAATTGCCTAAATTTCCAGCAAGTGAATTCTAATTTTTTATTTCCCATCTTGATATTACTATCAAATTTTATCACCTGAGTGTAGAAAACGAATTAATAACATCAGCTAAACTGTGTCTAATTGAAAAAGCTGTTTGTGAAATTGTTTCTTCTTGAAGGCTTGTAAGGTGCAGCGATTATTATTGGTCCTGTGTTGGTATGATTTTGGACTGAAAAAAATCGTCTTGGATGGAGTTCGTCTATTATATCATACCAAAACCTTTCATTGTTTCGTTACGTTTCATATGATGCTCATTGGTTAATATTATGTCAGGTTTTTTTTTTTTGTATTTATTACATAATTCAAAAATCTTTGTTTTTAAGGATTTTATGCAATGATGGATGATTTTAATTCTATGGATAAATCAACTGCATTATTCTCTTTTATTTTCTGTTTTCTGGCATTCTTGACTACTGGCATTGTATATTTTCATGCTCTGATTTTGAAAAATGCTGAAGCTAGTCCTTGCAAAATGGGATAAATCTCAGAAGCTATGTAAGTGAGAATTGTATTTTTTTTCCTTTAATTGATGCTGTGTTTCTTGCAAATCCCTCATATGTCCTGGGGAAGGAATTTGTGAGTTTGAGTGCAAATTAAGTTCATTTCTGTATGTAAAGCCTGATGAGTCGCATTCTGAACTTTCTGTTAAGCTTTCTTTAGATTGTAGGCGATGTTCCATATCCTGTGTTGCATGAAAAACTTGCTTTGTTGGTGTTTTTTCAGTCTTTTATTACTTTTCATGACGCTTGCTATCTTGTTTATTGTTTACTCAGAGAAATGTATTATTGGTAAATTATTATCTGTTTATTACTGAGGGGTAGAATCCTTCTTGACATAGCCCCGGTTTTATTGCTATATTTGTTATTGTCACAATTATTGCATCTTATGTATCGCTTATATTACTTTGATTGTCTTTTGTATTAGCCTGATAATTCCCTATAATTGCGGCTGTTACTTTGGCATAACTTGCACCGTTGTTTGCAGAGGATAATGCATACAGTATGTGTTCGCTTCGATCTCTGTTTTTTTTTTTTTTTTTTTTTTTTTTTTTTTTTTTTTTTTTTTTTTTCACTGGTCATTTCGCTGCTAAATTTACATGTTCTTGATTGCAATTAACACATTTCTTTATATGTTCTTTATATCTGTATATATGATTATATGATTAAGCATTCATAGCATATTTTGAAGCTTTTATCCAGAACATTCCTTATACAGATGCTGATAAGAGTAGCATTTATGGCGAAATGATAATTTCACAGAATTATCTTGTTAAATATATTGACTTGGAATGTATTGGCAGGCCATGAAAAAAAAGCCTCCTTCTATGGCTTTCTTTTCAAACTTTATTTTCATGTGCTTTATCACATTCAATTTAGTCTAATCATTTTTCTTCTTGGCCCTTTCTTTCAGTTTTTTTTTTTTTTTTTTTTTTTTTTTTTTTTTGTATTCTGCCATTTTAGGGTCCACATATTACGATAATTTCATAGCATTATATTCTGGGGGTTCTATCACTTCAACTGTTCATTTTGAGACCTAGTAGTGTTCTCTTTTTTATAATCTTATCTGAGAGATCTTTGTGTACAACAAAGAATGCTGAGTTAGCACAAGTCCCCTCTTGAACTCTGGCCTGTAGAGCATGCATTGCCATAGCGTGAGCTATCTTTTTTCTGTCGTCGTCTTAGGACTGTTGACATGAATCTACAATTTGCATCGTAGAATTCCATTTTATTGACGTTTTCATATAAATAAGGACACCACATAAACCTAGCTATGCTGCCACTGAAAAATAGGTCAGAATGATGCTTATGAACAAAATCGAGAAAATATTTTTAATAACCTCAGGTGCTATTTTTTCGAATACTTTGCAGTCTTAAAAAATCTAATCCATACGTATGATAGAGGCAGACTGCTTTTAAAATTAGAAAATTGGAAAATGCAGATATATGAAATAGAAAAAAAAAATAATAACTTGGGAGTGCAAATCCCGTAGGTTAAATGCACACTACCTCAGCAATGCACTAGATAAAATTTTTCCTTAAAGGTAAGGAAGTATAAAATACAGAAAACTGACTACAGTATAAGAATTAAAGTTATCACTCTTTGATTATGAAATAGCGGTCTATTATTACAGATGACGACATGCGATTACATAGAGAAAGCATAAGGCAATAGGCAATATTTCGTGCTTAAGATTTATTATTATTATTATTATTATTATTATTATTATTATTATTATTATTATTATTATTATTATTATTATTATTATTATTATATGTATTCTTTCTGCATGCTTCTCTTAAACTTATTTCCTATGAATATTTTGGAACAATTAAACTTATCTTAAGGCAATTTTGGAACAACTAAACTTATTTTCTATGGACATTTTGGAACAATCAAACTTATTTTCTATGGACATCTTGAAACAATGAAAATTATTTTCTTTGTACATTTTGGAACAATTAAACTTATTTTCTATGGACATTTTGGAACAACTAAACTTATTTTCTATGGACATTTTGGAACAACTAAACTTATTTTCTATGGACATTTTGGAACAACTAAACTTATTTTCTATGGACATTTTGGAACAATTAAACTTATTTTCTATGGACATTTTGGAACAACTAAACTTATTTTCTATGGACATTTTGGAACAACTAAACTTATTTTCTATGGACATTTTGGAACAATTAAACTTATTTTCTATGGACATTTTGGAACAACTAAACTTATTTTCTATGGACATTTTGGAACAATTAAACTTATTTTCTATGGACATTTTGGAACAACTAAACTTATTTTCTATGGACATTTTGGAACAATCAAACTTATTTTCTATGGACATCTTGGAACAATGAAACTTATTTTCTATGGACATTTTGGAACAATTAAACTTATTTTCTATGGACATTTTGGAACAACTAAACTTATTTTCTATGGACATTTTGGAACAATTAAACTTATTTTCTATGGACATTTTGGAACAACTAAACTTATTTTCTATGGACATTTTGGAACAACTAAACTTATTTTCTATGGACATTTTGGAACAATTAAACTTATTTTCTATGGACATTTTGGAACAACTAAACTTATTTTCTATGGACATTTTGGAACAACTAAACTTATTTTCTATGGACATTTTGGAACAACTAAACTTATTTTCTATGGACATTTTGGAACAATTAAACTTATTTTCTATGGACATTTTGGAACAACTAAACTTATTTTCTATGGACATTTTGGAACAACTAAACTTATTTTCTATGGACATTTTGGAACAATTAAACTTATTTTCTATGGACATTTTGGAACAACTAAACTTATTTTCTATGGACATTTTGGAACAACTAAACTTATTTTCTATGGACATTTTGGAACAATCAAACTTATTTTCTATGGACATTTTGGAACAACTAAACTTATTTTCTATGGACATTTTGGAACAATTAAACTTATTTTCTATGGACATCTTGGAACAATGAAACTTATTTTCTATGGACATTTTGGAACAATTAAACTTATTTTCTATGGACATTTTGGAACAACTAAACTTATTTTCTATGGACATTTTGGAACAACTAAACTTATTTTCTATGGACATTTTGGAACAATTAAACTTATTTTCTATGGACATTTTGGAACAACTAAACTTATTTTCTATGGACATTTTGGAACAACTAAACTTATTTTCTATGGACATTTTGGAACAATCAAACTTATTTTCTATGGACATTTTGGAACAACTAAACTTATTTTCTATGGACATCTTGGAACAACGAAACTTATTTTCTATGGACATTTTGGAACAATCAAACTTATTTTCTATGGACATTTTGGAACAACTAAACTTATTTTCTATGGACATTTTGGAACAATTAAACTTATTTTCTATGGACATTTTGGAACAATTAAACTTATTTTCTATGGACATTTTGGAACAACTAAACTTATTTTCTATGGACATTTTGGAACAATTAAACTTATTTTCTATGGACATTTTAGAACAATTAAACTTATTTTCTATGGACATTTTGGAACAATTAAACTTATTTTCTATGGAAATTTTGGAACAATTAAACTTATTTTCTATGGACATTTTGGAACAACTAAACTTATTTTCTATGGACATTTTGGAACAATTAAACTTATTTTCTATGGACATTTTGGAACAACTAAACTTATTTTCTATGGACATTTTGGAACAATTAAACTTATTTTCTATGGAAATTTTGGAACAATTAAACTTATTTTCTATGGAAATTTTGGAACAATTAAACTTATTTTCTATGGACATTTTGGAACAACTAAACTTATTTTCTATGGACATTTTGGAACAATTAAACTTATTTTCTATGGAAATTTTGGAACAATTAAACTTATTTTCTATGGACATTTTGGAACAATGAAACTTATTTTCTATGGACATTTTGGAACAACTGAACTTATTTTCTATGGACATTTTGGAACAATTAAACTTATTTTCTATGGACATTTTGGAACAACTAAACTTATTTTCTATGGACATTTTGGAACAATTAAACTTATTTTCTATGGAAATCTTGGAACAATGAAACTTTTTCCTATGGACATTTTGGAACAATCAAACTTATTTTCTATGAAACTTTTTTCCTATGGACATTTTGGAACAATCAAACTTATTTTCTATGAAACTTTTTTCCTATGGACATTTTGGAACAATCAAACTTATTTTCTATGGACATTTTGGAACAATCAAACTTATTTTCTATGGACATTTTGGAACAATTAAACTTATTTTCTATGGACATTTTGGAACAACTAAACTTATTTTCTATGGACATTTTGGAACAATCAAACTTATTTTCTATGGACATTTTGGAACAATTAAACTTATTTTCTATGGACATTTTGGAACAATTAAACTTATTTTCTATGGAAATTTTGGAACAATCAAACTTATTTTCTATGGACATTTTGGAACAACTAAACTTATTTTCTATGGACATTTTGGAACAATTAAACTTATTTTCTATGGATATTTTGGAACAATCAAACTTATTTTCTATGGACATTTTGGAACAATTAAACTTATTTTCTATGGAAATTTTGGAACAATTAAACTTATTTTCTATGGACATCTTGGAACAATGAAACTTATTTTCTATGGACATTTTGGAACAATCAAACTTATTTTCTATGGACATTTTGGAACAACTAAACCTATTTTCTATGGACATTTTGGAACAATCAAACTTATTTTCTATGGACATTTTGGAACAATCAAACTTATTTTCTATGGACATTTTGGAACAATCAAACTTATTTTCTATGAAACTTTTTTCCTATGGATATTTTGGAACAATCAAACTTATTTTCTATGAAACTTTTTTCCTATGAATATTTTGGAACAATCAAACATATTTTCTATGAAATTTTTTTCCTATGGACATTTTGGAACAATCAAACTTATTTTCTATGAAAATTTTTTCCTATGGACATTTTGGAACAATCAAACTTATTTTCTATGAAACTTTTTTCCTATGGATATTTTGGAACAATCAAACATATTTTCTATGAAAATTTTTTCCTATGGATATTTTGGAACAATCAAACTTATTTTCTATGAAAATTTTTTCCTATGGACATTTTGGAACAATCAAACTTATTTTCTATGAAAATTTTTTCCTATGGACATTTTGGAACAATCAAACTTATTTTCTATGAAAATTTTTTCCTATGGACATTTTGGAACAATCAAACTTATTTTCTATGAAACTTTTTTCCTATGGATATTTTGGAACAATCAAACATATTTTCTATGAAACTTTTTTCCTATGGATATTTTGGAACAATCAAACTAATTTTCTATGAAAATTTTTTCCTATGGATATTTTGGAACAATCAAACTTATTTTCTATGAAACTTTTTTCCTATGGATATTTTGGAACAATCAAACATATTTTCTATGAAACTTTTTTCCTATGGATATTTTGGAACAATCAAACTTATTTTCTATGAAACTTTTTTCCTATGGATATTTTGGAACAATCAAACATATTTTCTATGAAAATTTTTTCCTATGGACATTTTGGAACAATCAAACTTATTTTCTATGAAACTTTTTTCCTACGGATATTTTGGAACAATCAAACATATTTTCTATGAAACTTTTTTCCTATGGATATTTTGGAACAATCAAACTTATTTTCTATGAAACTTTTTTCCTATGGATATTTTGGAACAATCAAACATATTTTTTATGAAACTTTTTTCCTATGGATATTTTGGAACAATCAAACATATTTTCTATGAAAATTTTTTCCTATGGACATTTTGGAACAATCAAACTTATTTTCTATGAAAAATTTTTCCTATGGATATTTTGGAACAATCAAACATATTTTCTATGAAAAATTTGTCCTATGGACATTTTGGAACAATCAAACTTATTTTCTATGAAAATTTTTTCCTATGGACATTTTGGAACAATCAAACTTATTTTCTATGAAAATTTTTTCCTATGGACATTTTGGAACAATCAAACTTATTTTCTATGAAACTTTTTTCCTATGGATATTTTGGAACAATCAAACATATTTTCTATGAAAATTTTTTCCTATGGATATTTTGGAACAATCAAACTTATTTTCTATGAAAATTTTTTCCTATGGACATTTTGGAACAATCAAACTTATTTTCTATGAAAATTTTTTCCTATGGACATTTTGGAACAATCAAACTTATTTTCTATGAAAATTTTTTCCTATGGACATTTTGGAACAATCAAACTTATTTTCTATGAAACTTTTTTCCTATGGATATTTTGGAACAATCAAACATATTTTCTATGAAACTTTTTTCCTATGGATATTTTGGAACAATCAAACTTATTTTCTATGAAAATTTTTTCCTATGGATATTTTGGAACAATCAAACATATTTTCTATGAAAAATTTTTCCTATGGACATTTTGGAACAATCAAACTTATTTTCTATGAAAATTTTTTCCTATGGACATTTTGGAACAATCAAACTTATTTTCTATGAAACTTTTTTCCTATGGATATTTTGGAACAATCAAACTTATTTTCTATGAAACTTTTTTCCTATGGATATTTTGGAACAATCAAACATATTTTCTATGAAACTTTTTTCCTATGGATATTTTGGAACAATCAAACTTATTTTCTATGAAACTTTTTTCCTATGGATATTTTGGAACAATCAAACATATTTTCTATGAAACTTTTTTCCTATGGATATTTTGGAACAATCAAACTTATTTTCTATGAAAATTTTTTCCTATGGATATTTTGGAACAATCAAACATATTTTCTATGAAAATTTTTTCCTATGGACATTTTGGAACAATCAAACTTATTTTCTATGAAACTTTTTTCCTATGGATATTTTGGAACAATCAAACATATTTTCTATGAAACTTTTTCCTATGGATATTTTGGAACAATCAAACTTATTTTCTATGAAACTTTTTTCCTATGGATATTTTGGAACAATCAAACATATTTTCTATGAAACTTTTTTCCTATGGATATTTTGGAACAATCAAACTTATTTTCTATGAAACTTTTTTCCTATGGATATTTTGGAACAATCAAACATATTTTCTATGAAACTTTTTTCCTATGGATATTTTGGAACAATCAAACTTATTTTCTATGAAAATTTTTTCCTATGGACATTTTGGAACAATCAAACATATTTTCTATGAAAATTTTTTCCTATGGACATTTTGGAACAATCAAACTTATTTTCTATGAAAATTTTTTCCTATGGATATTTTGGAACAATCAAACATATTTTCTATGAAAAATTTTTCCTATGGACATTTTGGAACAATCAAACTTATTTTCTATGAAACTTTTTTTCCTATGGACATTTTGGAACAATCAAACTTATTTTCTATGAAACTTTTTTCCTATGGATATTTTGGAACAATCAAACATATTTTCTATGAAAATTTTTTCCTATGGACATTTTGGAACAATTAAACTTATTTTTTATGAACATTTTGGAACAATTAAACTTAATTTCTATGGACATTTTGACGATGTTTATGTTTCTTTTCATACCTGCATTCTCTTTACATACTGTACTTCTCTTAAACATATTTCCTATACCCATCCTCATTTTGAAACAAACCATGTACTTCTCTCTTCTCTTCCCTCACATAATCCAAAGATCATGTTCTTGTTCTTCCCTTCCCTAGATCATGTTCTTGTTCTTCCCTTCCCTTCCCTTCCTTTCCCTTCCCATAATCTGAAGTAGTTCCTCCCATGGATAATGAATATTCATCTTGGCTAATTCCTGTTCTCTAAATGAGCAATTCGGGGAGACGAGACATCGAGAGTGTAGGGACAAAAGGAATGTTTTTTATCTCTCTCTCTCTCTCTCTCTCTCTCTCTCTCTCTCTCTCTCTCTCTCTCTCTCTCTCTCTCTCTCTCTGTATATATATATATATATATATATATATATATATATATATATATATATATATATGTATATATATATATATATATATATATATATATATATATATACACTGTGATATAATTTAAATTCGCTGGAACGAAAGTTTGCGCTGACGTCGAAAATTCTATGTTCGTGCTGTCGTAAATTCGCGTTGATAGATTGATTATATATTACATATAAAATACATATATAATACATATGCATATATATATATATATATATATATATATATATATATTATATATATAATATATATATATATATATATATATATATATATATATATATATATATATATATATATATATATATCGTATATACGCTACAATTAATTATTCCTCCAAAAGGGGGGGGGGTTATATCAACAATGTCTCCTTCTCTTCTTTCTTTCTTTCTTTCTCTCTTCTCGTCTGTTGAACCATCAGGGATTTTCGCAAATTTTGTTCCCACTTCATCCGGGACTTTAATTTGCATTGATTAGGAAGTGAATCAAGAGATTCGGTACAATCCTCTCTTGAAGAGAGAGAGAGAGAGAGAGAGAGAGAGAGAGAGAGAGAGATTCTCCCACTTCCATAAAATATACTATTGTTCTGTTTAACACAGTTAATTTTGTTTAAACTATATCCTTTTCTGTAGGCCTATAGCTGATTTCTGTAGGTAATTCTTTTCCTATTGTCTTTTCTTTTTTAAATGAACTAGAAAACTATTATTATTATCGTTATTACTAGCTAAGCTTCAACCATACGAAAACAAGTAATTATATCATAGTCTATTATACTCTTCTCGCGTAGATTTTTTCAATTATAAATATAATTGTATAACAATGCACAGTCCTGCATCTTTCGGAAGCTATTAAGCTTTTAATTCAATATTCTTCCATTCATCATCTACCTCACGCTTCATGGCCATGTAGGCCTGGGTCTTCCAACTCTTCTAGTGCCTTGTGGAGACCAGGTGAAAGTTTAGTGAACTAATCTCTCTTGGGGAGAGTGTGGAGAGCATGAACAAACCATCTCCATCTACCCCTCACCATGATCACATCTACATATGGCATTCGAGTAATCTCTCTTATAATTTCTTTTCTAATACTGTCCTGCCACTTCATCAGAGGAAATTTTAATGAAGAATACAACAGGATTATCTAAGGAACAGAGAGAGTTTATGGTAATTAGACATGAAGGTAAAAAAAAAAAAAAAAAAAAAAATCAGAATAGTAATAAATCTTGATTTAATATTGAGAAGCTGGATATAGGATAAACTCGGGGAGAAAGTAATGTATTGATACTATTCATGTAAGAAAGTAATGTACATGATATTCATATACTTAAGTAGATGGTTTCTCTAGTCTTGGGTAGTGCCATAGCCTCTGTACCATGGCCTTCCGCTGTCTTGGGTTAGAGTTCTCTTGCTTGAAAGTATACTCGTGCACACTATTCTATCTTTATAGTTTGTATAGGAAATATTTATTTTAGTGTTGTTGCTGTTCTTGAAAAAATATTTTTCCTTGTTCCCTTTCCTCACTGGGCTATTTTCCCTGTTGGAACCCCTGGGCTTATAGCATCCTGTTTTTCCAACTAGGGTTGTAGATTAGTAAGTAATAATAATGATAATAATAATAATAATAATAATAATAATAATAATAATAATGATAATAATAATAATAATAATGTGTTGATGTATTCTAAGCTACAGTCTGTATATGGTAGATTAATACCCTTACACAACTCTGTATAAGTATTAATATTATCATTATCGCTTTCGAATACTAATTATAAATTATCAAAGTTTAATATCTTAATCTCAACAAGGCATTGCTAAAGCATCACCTTTACCATATTATTATTATTATTAGTAGTAGTAGTAGTAGTAGTAGTAGTAGTAGTAGTATTAAATGGTAAGCTACAACCCTAGTTGGAAAAGCAGGATGCTATAAGCCCAGGGGCCCCAACAGGGAAAATAGCCCAGTGAGGAAAGGAAAACAGGAAAAATTAAATATTTTAAGAATAGTAACAACATTAAAATAAATTTTTCCTATATACACTATAAAAACTTTAACAAAACATCTTTCATGTTCTGGGCACGGTCCACACTGTTAGAAAAACCGTAATTTTTATCGAAAATTCTCCGTAAAAATATACTATTTTCAACCATATTTCAGTAAATTACAGGCGACCGTCATTTTACCTTACTTTGTTATTATCTTTTACTGGATGATGACCGTGATATCACTCAATTTTACAATATAACCATTTCTAAAACGGTAAAAATCCTGGAATAAATGTTGCCAGACTTTCACCGTTTTTTTTTTTCATGCAAATTTTTGACAGTGCAGATATGCCAGGTCAGTCAGACAACGTAATGATTTTAAGTCTCTTCTGCGCATCTACGTCATCTGAGGAGGCTTATAGTGTTAGTAAGAAGTTAGAATGTAGATCTGTTCAATTACCCACTTCTTATTTGCTGGAAATCTGAATGAAGATAACCTGTATCGTGGACAAGGAAGAACCAACAACTGAACATTAGAACTTTTTTTTTTTCTTTTTTTTTTAGACAATGTTTTTGTTAGTGTTAAATTTCAAGAATGTAACTTTAAAACATTTTTCATTTTGAAAATATACCCTTTTTTATTTATTTTTTTCTTTTTTTAGACAGAATGTTTTTGTTAGTGTTAAATTTCAAGAATGTAACTTTAAAACATTTTGCATTTTGAAAATATCCCATCAAGTTACAACTTTTTTTCATTGGACCGTGGTTATGGGAAACAGTTACACCCAAAATCCCGACCCTGTGGAAAACCCCTTTTGTCCCCAAGTGTCAACGGAATGGCATTCTTGTTGACAATGTCGATATGGACAGCACCCATCAACAGCTTGTTACAGATGCTATCTTTGCTTTCTTGTCATCTGACGAAGGGGACAGTAACCTCCGGAGATTGATTGAGTACCTTGCATTGTTATGATAATATGCTTTCGAAAATAGATCCACGTTTGACGTCATTTCTCGTCTTGTGCGTTTCCAGAACACGGTTGTCTTTTGCTTGTTATTATTATTATTATTATTATTATTATTATTATTATTATTATTACTTGCTAAGCTACAAACCTAGTTGGATAAGCAGGATGCTATAAGCCCAGGGGCTCCAATAGGGAAAATAGCCCAATGATGAAAGGAAACAAGGAAAAATAAAATATTATAAGAACAGTAACAACATTAAAATAAATATTTCCTATATAAACTATAAAAAACTTTAACAAAACAAGAGGAAGAGAAATTAGATAGAATAGTTTGCCCGAGTGTACCCTCAAGCAAGAGAACTCCAACCCAAGACAATAGAAGAAATGGTAGAGAGGCTATGTCACTACCCAAGACTAAAGAACAATGGTTTGATTTTGGAGTGTCCTTCTCCTAGAAGAGCTGCTTACCATAGCTAAAGAGTCGCTTCTACCCATACCAAGAGGAAAGTGGATACAACACAAATACAGTTATATTGAAGTTTATACATGAAAGATCTATTTTAATGTTGTTACTGTTTTTTGAATATTGTATTTTAATTGTTCAGTATTTCTCTTGTAGTTTTTTTATTTCCTTGGTTCTTTTCCTCAGTGGGCTATTTTTTTCCTGTTGGGGCCCTTGGGCTTATAGCATCCTGCTTTTCCAAGTAGAGTTGTACCTTAGCTTGTTGTAGTTATAATAATAATAATAATAATAATAATAATAATAATAATAATAATATTCATTATTATTATTATTATTATTATTATAATAATAATAATAATAATAATAATAATAATAATAATAATAATAATAATACTGGACTGCTAAATAGTTCGCTTAGGGTTCTAAATTTTTTTATTTGTATTAGATGTATTAATTCATTCAACTCTATTTATGCATAATCGGTATTAAATCTGTCGCTACAGTACACAAACTAATTTGAAACTATACTCAATTTTTTTAATGAGGCGCATTTGCACTGACTCGCAACGGTGCCCTTTTAGCTCGGAAATGTTTCCTGCTCTCTGATTGGTTAGAGTTATCTTGTCCAACCAATCAGCGATCAGGAAACTTTTCCGAGCTGAAATGGCAACCCTGCAAGTCGGTGTAAATCTGCCTCACTAAAAAGAATTGACTATAGTCTCTCATTGCCGAATTTGTCCTGTGATCCAGTTTTGGACAAAATGCTAATTTTTTCCTAATGTCTTTTTCGCAGTTTTTATCCTACCTTTTTATTATTTCTTTTTCCCTTCTTCCTTCATTCCTCTTTCCTCTATTGTATTCTTCATTGCTTTTATTTCCTCTTTCGATTTAACCTGTCTATTTAACTATGCATCATCTACTTCATGGTTCATAGCCCTCAGCCATGTAGGCCTGGGTCTTCCAACTTTTCTTAGTGCCTTTTGGAGTATCTTCTTCCCTATTCTCATTTTTCCTTTGTCTTTCTCTTCTTATTCTCCTTCATATTTTTCATACCTCTATCCGTAATTTTATTTCGAATATTTTCAGTATTGATAGAGTTCTCTTGCTTGAGGGTACACTTGGGCACACTATTCTATCTTATTTATCTCCCTCTTTTTTATTTTGAAGTTTTAATGGTTTATAAATAGAAGATTTATTTCATTATTGTTACTGTTCTTGAAATGCTTTATTTTGATCGTTAATTACTTTTCTGGTAGTTTATTTCCTTTCCTCACTGGGCTATTTTTCCTTGTTGGAGCCCTTACGCTTATAGCATCTTGCTTCTCCAACTATAGTCCATTCTTTTTAGTGAGGCGCATTTGCATCGACTCGCAGGGGTGCCCTTTTAGCTCGGAAAAGTTTCCTGAGCGCTGATTGGTTGGTCAAGATAGTTCTAACCAATCAGATAGCAGGAAACCTTTCCGAGTTAAAAGGGCACCACTACAAGTCGGTGCAAATGCGCCTCATTAAGAAAAATTGAGTATAGGATTGTAGCCTAAGAAGTAATAATTATGATAATAAAAGCTCAAGACAGAGACGACTGGTGGAATCTAACCGAGGCCCTTTGTCGTCAATAGGCGTAGGAGGAGATGATGGTGATGATGATGATGATGATGATGATTTTCTTGATATTATTATGATTTGCCTTTGCTAAATACATCGGATCGGATGATGATGATGATGATGATGATGATGATGATAATTTTCTCATTAATATCATTATGATATACCTATGCTAATTACATCGGATCGGATGATGATGATGATGATGATGATTGTGATGTTGATGATAATTTTCTTATTAATATTATTATGATTTGCCTTTGCTAAATACATCGGATCGGATGATGATGATGATGATGATGATGATAATTTTCTCATTAATATCATTATGATATACCTATGCTAATTACATCGGATCGGATGATGATGATGATGATGATGATTGTGATGTTGATGATAATTTTCTTATTAATATTATTATGATTTGCCTTTGCTAAATACATCGGATCGGATGATGATGATGATGATGATGATGATAATTTTCTCATTAATATCATTATGATATACCTATGCTAATTACATCGGATCGGATGATGATGATGATGATGATGATTGTGATGATGATGATAATTTTCTAATTAATATTATTATGATTTGCCTTTGCTAAATACAACGGATCGGATGATGATGATGATGATGATTTTCTTATTAATATCATTATGATTTGCCTTTGCTAAATACA
>NC_090764.1:18954563-19052063 GCF_036898095.1 Palaemon carinicauda
CGCTACCACAACTACGAGTACAATAGCGCCTCCAACGACCTTGAATTAAGACTATCATCTTTATTTTTACTAATAGTTCAACCTCTCAGGCAACTAACATGTGTTTTTAAATGCCAACGAGATTATGTACATCGATTAAATGCTTAGAAATATAAAAACAACGACAAATACCCCTAAATAATAAAGTTTTCTTTGTTATTTAGTAACGTGTTCGGGAAAGTGACGTCATGAGAACAACGTCACAAACTCTTACACGAGATCTGTATGAATGGGAAACTCTCCGCCAACGGATCTGTGCTGAAAGAACTCACGTTACTCATCATTCAAGAGATGTCTGTATAGGCAGGTGGTGTAGTTTGCATCTAAAGTAATATGTTAAGAGTAACAGCATTGGTTGGTTCGTTTTCATGGGCTGGCATGACAACAGAAGTTGTCGATGCTGGAATTAATAATACATGGAGCACTAAAAGAAGTCTTGCCCTTTACAAATGAAATATCTTTATGACCCACACATACTTATAAAGGAGTACCACATAGCTTTATGACAAAATACATTCTTATAGAATTATGAATATTACTATATAAAGAGAAGGGCTGGAATTAGGACTTTGAAAATAAAGATAATCTAGACACCGTTAAAAACAAGATGAGTAAGAATTTGCTTGATTCTACCTCCAAAGAGAACTGTAGGCCTACCCCAAATGTGGAATGCCATTGTACAGGGGCTAAGGCACTAATGCATGATTAGAGAACATTGGTTTAATTACTGTTCTTCTAAAAGAGCTGTTTGCCATAGCTAAAGTCTCTTCTACTCTTACCACGAATGTAAATAGTCACTAAACATTCACATTAGCTACTTACTTAAGTAAGGATCTAAGGTGTAAACCTGATATTTATGTTTATATCATCAGCCGTTGCTAGTCCACTGCAGGACAAAGGTCTCAGACATGTCCTTCCGACTCCCGTCTGTATATAGTCTTTCTATGGCAGTCTATACCCGCAAATTTTCTTAGTTCTTCAATCCAAAAGAATAAAATTATAGGTCCCCAGATATTTAAAACGAAGTATTAGATATATATATATATATATATATATATATATATATATATATATATATATATATATATATATATATATATATATATATATATATATATATATATATAAGGAAGAACTATTGATCATGTTTAGTTCCTTTAAATATTCTTCGAGCACTTTATGCATAATTGTTGTTTTTCAGCGATTCAATGCAGATTCTGTAGACAATGTAGGCCTAATTGCGTATTGCTATTTTACTTCTTTGAGATGGAATTTTTTTTCTACCTGACTGAGGTAGATTAAAAAAAAAATAGCATCTGTTTGAAAAGTTCTCGTTGAATATTCAAGTTGATTTATTCTGAAATTGAATTTCTTGGTAGTATAGTCTAACTGAAAAATGCATCAATGTGAAAATGCTTTACGGTGTTGTACTTTGTGGCTATATAGGCCTACTTAGTTTATATTTGATATTATATTTAGATTCAAAAGATATAAGCCACTCTCTCTCTCTCTCTCTCTCTCTCTCTCTCTCTCTCTCTCTCTCTCTCTCTCTCTCTCTCTCTCTCTCTCTCTCTCTTACCATCATCAGCTGTTGCTAGTTCACTGTAAGACAAAAGCCTCAGACATGTCTTTCCACACACGTCTGTTTATGATCTTTATATGCCAATCTATTGCCTCAAATGTTCTTAGCTCGTCGATCCAACGTCTTCTCTTCCTTCCCCTACTTCTTTTGCAATCTTTCCATTTCTTTTCTAACATGTTGAAATATCCTCTACTTTAGTTTGCTCTTGTATACAGGTGAGTGTGTGTGTGTGTGTGATAGCACACAGCCGGAGATTGACTTAAAAGGTCATGTGGTTACAATACGAATCATTTCTCATAAATGTCATTAGTCTAATAAATCGTAACTTAGCGAACTTGACCATTGATGAATACAAATGACTATGTTATTGCTAAGTTATCAAGTCCAAGAAACGTATTTAATATTCACACCTTATTAATTCGACAAATTTATATAAATGATTATTTGGTATATCGTATGTGGATTAGACCTATTCGAAGTAAGATAAAATAGTCTAGGCCTCTCTAAAGAAAAATGTCTTCATTATGCCTGAAAGTTCCATCATATTGCAGTGTACAGTTCCTTCTCTTGCAATGCATATTAATTGAGCATTTATGTTAAGAAGGATTAAACCCCAAAATTAGATTAGAAAAAAAAATTCCTGGGTAGGTCTAATGGTTAGAAAATGAGAAACTTTTTTTTCCAGACAAATCACTAAGGTATATGAATGTTTTCTTTACTATTAGATAAAAAGTTGATATTTAAAAGATAGATACATTTAAGATGCGGCAAATTACAATATTACACACACACACACACACACACACACACACACACACACACACACACATATATATATATATATATATATATATATATATACACACACACACACACACACACACACACACACACATATATATATATATATATATATATATATATATATATATATATATATATATATATATATATATATATATATAATTCTAATTATTAATACTTTTCATATAGTTTATTTATTTCCTCATTTCCGCAGTAAGCTATTTTTCCTCGTTAGCCCTTGGGTTTATAGCATCCTGCTTTTCCAACTAGGGTTGTAGCTTAGCTAATAATAATAATAATAATAATAACAATAATAATAATAATAATGTATAACGCACGTTAATGCATAAGTATAAGGATGCTTAACAGTAAAAAATGTCCCTTTCTTAGTCTCACATTTGGAATACATCCGATCTCAAGAAAATCTGGTAACTACAAGAAGTTGCTAGAATAAAAATTTCCTTAATTCAGATAGAGAAAATAACGATTGAGAAATATGCTCTTTATCAAGGTCATATCATTTCAACCGGACTTTTAGTTTAACACATACAACAATATTTACCATTGAGGAAAGATTAAATAAAAAAAAATCTGTATTTGGGCATTTTGTTACGTCAATAAGTTTTCCATACTATCATAGGAAGAAAACGTAGTATTAAGCAGATCTAGTCAAATTATAAAACAGTTAATTTCTTTAAAGTTCTAATAAAGTTTGTCAGGTACTTCCAATTAAGTATCAAATAGTAAATGCTTTACGTGGATGTACTGATCCCAAGGTGCAAAAAAAAAATGCTTTTCTTAAGGTTGACCATAAACAAATGCTACGCAGTGCTAAAAGTTTGTTTACATTTCAAATTTCGTGCTTTATAAGTAAAATATATATTTTCTACTAATGTATCTCATACAAACAAAAGGAAAATGAATTAAAATCCCCGCTCTGCTAGAATTTGTTGCCTAAAAACGGTGGATATAAATATGTTGTGCTCCCTTGGCATCTGCTGTTGCCATTCGAATTTAGCGCCCGAATTTGGGATGTATAGTTTTCGTAAAAATAGCAACATTTGGCTACTTTGTGAGTTGTGTGCTTTATCACACGTTGTCTATCGAAATAAAATACACTATAAATCGTTACAATTAACTTGTAGAAAGTACTTCGTTATAAATATGAATTTTCCCTAGCTCGTATTGATTGATGACGTCACAGGTGCGTCACCACTCCGCCCAGCGCCTCCCGCCATTTGCAAGCGTCTCGCACGTTCCTGTCTGGCTGTGATATGTGAGTATGATTTATTTCCCTCCCGTAATTTTGGCAATACGCATTGTTTACGCCCCAAAGTAGTACCGTTAGATGAGGTTTCGCGTTAGGAGTGTTCCGGTGTAATTCCTGCGGCGAAACGACGTGAAATAAGCGTAATATAGTATAAAAACGGAAGTTGGAGTTTCACGTTCCGGGTTTTGGGCGTTTGGCGGCGGCGTCGTTGGGAGGAGGGGACGCCGCGCGGGTTGTGAGGTTGTGAGGTTGCTCAGTCACACTTTATAACACTCGCCGTAAACATATCACCGCTCTCGCTTATACCTCTCCCCATCTTAAACCAGTACTATGACGGATTTCGCGAACTTTAACTCATTTCGGTGGGTCTGGTGACTTTGTTTCAGCTTAACTGTAGTTTTGTCTAGTGACGATGGCATCTTTTTTTCCCGGGGGGAGATGGAGATTGTAATTCCTCCGAGGGGGGAGTTTGTGTGTGTGTGTGGAGAGAAAGAGAGTGAGTGAGAGAGAGAGAAAGGAGGAGTTAGTGGGGGGTTTGGAGAGAGAAGAGCGTCGTTGAAGGACAAAGAACCCCTTAAAGGCACATTTTATTTTCCTTTTTTTTTCGTCCTAAGTTAAAAATCTCTTGGCCCTCCATGAGCTTCATGACGTCGACGAAGTCTCGGTTCTGTCGTTGGGGGAGGAACAAGTGAAAATTATCCGTAGGGGCAAAGTTTTGGTAGAGAGCAAAGTTCCGTTTATGTTTTTTTTTCGGTAATGTTAGGGTCTGATGCGACCCCTGATTCTTGGCGGCGGTCTTGGGTGCGTTATTCTCTTATTTATTTCTATTTCACCATCGTTATTTCCTTAATCTATTCCATTTTCTCTTTGCCTTTCTTATTTCTCTATTCTCTTATGCCTGTATTCCACCTTCTGTTAATATGTTTATCTCCCTTTTCGTTTCTCCATCTATTTTCTCCACTCCGTAAACGAATCCCTTATCTCCAATTATCTGTGCCAAAGTCTTCGATGTAGTGTATTAGCACGGCATAATCCACCCACCCCCAGTGCTATTTTATGTTACTAAGTGGAAACACCGGTGCATTTATTTTAAAAGTTTTTGCCTCGGCCGAGTTCGGAAGAATGTATATTTAGTAGTGTGTTTTAAAAAGTGTATTTTGTATCCGTTATTTGTCGTAGATAATATAAGACTTTTTGTTTTTGTGATGAGTTATCCGTTTCCCGTCCGCAGTAGTGGATGTTTCTGACCTCTGCCAACAAAGTTTTGTAAGTTTCAAAAAGTTGGGTTCACCGAGTGGAAGGAGAGCAGAGAGAGAGGGAGAGTGAGTGAGTGAGAGAGAGAGAGACGCTCTTCTACGTTAGGCTTATTTGTTCGTACCGTAGAAGTTTCTGTAGTTGATTATTTTATGTTTAATTGTAGGATGTGTTTTTATAAAAGTAAACAATGGTATATTGTCCAAAACGCAGTGAATGATAAGTTAAAATTTATTAAGTTAAGGTGACAAATTAGGTTAAATTGTCATAAAAGACCTCAGTGAATAAGTTATTAAGTAACTTTGCTAAATTAGCTTATGATAAATTTGTATACAAAGTTTATAGCTATTTCGGGGTTTATGCCAAAAGCACACATAGGCTTCAGTGGCGTAGTTGTCTAGGTTATACCTTGCAACCGTAAGGCACCTTTAAGGGTCTATTTTGGGATTTATGTGCAATGCTTTAAGAGTTATAGGCTAGGAGTTCTTAATTCACGGTTGACGTTAATATGTGGTGTGGTGGTATTAACATTAGTGTGTATGTAAAGTTCTACCAATGTGAAATTGTAGGGATAAATGTACCTGTAGTTATATATATATATATATATATATATATATATATATATATATATATATATATATATATGTGTGTGTGTGTGTGTGTGTGTTAGCATGTTTTAATCATAAAGTTCTACAAATGTGAAATCGTAGGGATAAATGTACAATAATTATATCCCTATTAGTTTTATTGTCATATGTGGCTTATTAATGTATCATAATTATGAGGTTTAAGTTTTAATTTCATATGCATTTGGAATTGAACATTTAATGGGAAATCTAGCACAATGAATGGTAGTGTTAAATTTGTACCATAGAAATTGTAAGTTATTCAAATATGTCATATGGGTTAGCTAAAATTTATTTTAGAATTTAAGGCTACTGTAGTGTTTGTGAGGATTATTCAATAGTTTCTGTTTGCTATTTATTGGGAATATGTCATGGAAGTTTGTAAGAAATATTTTTGATACCGGTTTGATATCTTTTAAAGTAAGGAACTTCAAAAGAAAGTTTGGAAGATGTAGAAATTCTTTAAGTGTGGATGATTTCGGGGTGTAGGCCTATAGCATTTCTGTTTTTATTTAATCTAAAGAAAAAGGTGTGATCAGAATCATAGACATATGGTGTTTAATTTATTGATAAAATGCTTGTGCTTTAAATCCTTCCGTTTCGATGTTAAAATCTTTGGAACCCTGATTATTTGGTGTTATTTTTTCATTTTGATATTCAAACTCATTTTCTCTTTTTTTCTGCTGAAGTAACTCCCCCATGTTTATTGGTTTTCAAATCCTTTTTGAAAAACCCTTTATTGATCCTAAATCATAAATTTGCCATACTGCATCTAAGATATTAAAACAATGTCTTAGGTATTGTGCTAAATAATGCATTTATATTTGAACCTTTTGGCTCTATGTGCATATATATGTGTGTGTATATATATATATATATATATATATATATATATATATATATATATATATATATATATATATATATATATACAAGGACAAAAATCAATTATATCCACATTAAGATTATTTTACAAAGTATTGTTTCGTTATTAGTTTCCCATAAAATATTACATTCAAGTTTTCATACTCTTACTTTGAAATTTGTCTAGTCCTAATTATTAAAGATATCTTTCTTATTGTTAACTTGAAAATTGATAGTTGAATTAACAATCTAAAAAATTATTAGTCACGGTTGGGTTAGTTTTGATAAATTGCTATTGTATAGCATTGCTACTTACAGAATTGGTCATATGCTTATACACTTCACAATGCGGAAGATGTTTTAATTTTTTGCTGTTACTGTCGTCTTATACTTTTTTGTCTTTTAAACCGTTATCCCACATTGGCTTTTTCAACTTTTTAACCATTTTCACATTCACTCGCAAACTGATCCTTGATACTAAGCTTAAGAATCGATATGATGTAAATTTCAGGTTAAAATAATTTCTATTGATTTTCTCTCTAGTACAATGCCTGTTATTCGTAGTTGTCTTAAGCCCCCACATCCATATGCCAATTTTGGTTTAGATATTTTTTTGTAAAATATACCAACTCATTCACCTTTTGAATACTTTAGTTGCTTTATATCTGAATTTTTATCTAACTAGTAGCTAAATTCTGCATTTGCACAGATTTGCTTATTTTGCCAATTTTTCATAACTGGGTGGCCCTCTATGCCCATAGTTGTGTATGAAATCAGATCACACTTTTCTATTATAGTTCATAAGCAAGTTGAATAGTTATTCTGATACACTACATTTCATGTAGATTATAGGAGCATGAAAAGCAGGAACGTGTTAGTTCGAAGGGTCTTGGTTCCCCACTTTTTAGTTACCATTTGCTGCTAAATTCTTCCCTGTTTTGTTCAATATAGTATTCAGCAACATCTGTGAGGTGAACAGCCTATGCTGTTCAATTTTAACAATGGATATCACATTTTCCTAAGGTGTACAACTTTATTCCTTTTACGTGAGTGAACCTTTTGAAAAGGAAGCACCCTTCTCTGAATGGCGTTAATTGTGGGACGAAATTTAACTTCATGCCTCTGTGTACTGTAGATTATAGTAACCTATGGGTAAAGTGGAGCGAGTATTATACACTTTTGTTTCTTTATTTTCTACCTAACAGGAATCGTCTTTGTTCTCCTTACAGATAGTATACAAGGTGGAGGGGGGCGAGGATGGGGGCAGATCAGCAGTTTTGCCTCCGATGGAATAATTTTCACTCTAATATTACCTCAGCATTTGAGTCCTTACGAGACGATGAAGATTTCGTCGATATCACACTTGCCTGTGAGGGCAGACAGATAAAAGCACACAAAATGGTCCTTAGTGCCTGTAGTCCATACTTCAGAAGTTTATTAAAAGTAAGTCGATTGTGGTGCGAGAATTTTCTTGCTTATATATTAGATATAGTTTATTCTTGATTATTGATTTTTGTATTTTTTTTCTTTGATTTGGTAGTGTTTTCATGCTTATACACTAGTTAACATATTTTATTCTCTTGATCATTGATTTTGTATTTTTTTCGTTTATTTTGTACATTTATAAATATTTTAAATTTCATGGTTTTTCTTCAACAGGGTAACCCGTGCCAGCACCCCATAGTATTTCTTAAGGATGTTACTTTTTCAAATTTATCATCCATTTTGGATTTTATGTACCATGGGGAAGTGAACGTATCTCATAATGAACTTGCTACTTTTTTAAAAACTGCTGAAGCACTCAAAGTGAGAGGACTCGCAGAAGATGAAAAGAAAAAAGTAAGTGCCCCTGGTTTACTCTTCTAAGAATGGCTGTTTTGAAAGCAAGAAAGATAGTGTGTGTTCACTTGCCTTCAGCTCTCAATTGTTTACAGTTTTGATCTCAAAAAAATCAAAAGCTCTTGTTTAGTTATGTTTTATTTTTATTTTTTGGTGTGTATGCATTTTTGCATTTGTTTCAGCATGATCGATTCCATTGGCTGCAGTTCATAGCAGTGAGAGTAAAATATGCTAAAAATTGGTGTTGTTCAGTACAGTATAGTTTTTCGGTTTTATTTTTTTGGGGTAAGTTACCTAGTGACTGCAAAATTCTTGGAGATTATCTACGTTCCTTTACGAATTGCTCTCATTAACGGAAATGTTTGGTTGTTTTCAGGATTCTGAAAATTATAATGAGACCAGCTCGCCTCCCCCACCTAGAGACCCTCCCGACCCGGGATCTCCCCGGCCGGAGGAGGGTAGCAGCGCTCCTGATACACATCTCAGTGACTCACCCCCACCTAAGCGACTGAGAAGGAGATCGGGAAATTCCGTACACTCGACGGAAGACACAAATGAAACGGTGCTAAGTGACCAACCAATAAGGGACACTAGTGTGAAAAACGAACCTCAGGACTTTAATGAGGAGGAGGATATCTTGAGTCAAAGTGTCGACCAAGATGTTATAAAAAGTGACGTGGTAGACGATGACCGAAACTTTGGTCCTGCCGAATCGGTTACTATTAGGAGTCAAGCAGCTATGCAGCAACTACAAGAGTCATTTGGTTCGTTCCTGCCGGGCATGGGCCAGAGTCCGGGCTTCCTTCCTCATGGTGCTACAGACATGCCAAGACCTCCACCTTATCCTTTGGAGGGGGTTCAAGGTAGGCGCAATTTGAACATTAGTTTTGTGGTTGCCTGCTTCTCTTGTTTTCATTTTCACACTTGAATCTCTTCTTTTAAGTTTCAGTTTGGTTTTCTTTTGTTCTTGAACTCATCTGGAATTAGGTTATGGAACTTTTTTTTACTGATTTGTAACATTTAGAAGTGTAGCAATGCTGTAGTTATTAGTATATATAAAAGCCACATCAGGTAATGATTATGTTGTAGTATTGTATTGTGATTTATCTCTGCACTGATCACTGTTCTAAGGTTATGTAATAGTACAGGTGGAACTGTACATTATCACCATAGTATGTAGTGAATATGGCTCATGCCTTTGGGGAAGGCATTTTGTGTGTGTGTCAAGTCTGGATATCTGAATCTGTTTCTGAAATATTGATTGAAAGTATACTTTTTTTTTTTTTGATAAGCAAAGCTTGTGTGAATTCGTGGATGCTACGACTCTTCCTCCGTCTTTGTATATTTTTATACCCTTGCCTAGTAATTCAAATACAGTAGTTTCAGTGTATCACAACTTTATTTCAGTTCTATACAGTATACATCCAGAATGGTTAATTATAGAATGCTCGCTTCTATAATCACTGTATTCAAAATAACATTTTGTAGAATTGAATCGTGTCTCAAAAGAGTTGCAGTGACGAATTTTGACTCAAATTTAGACGATTGTAAATTTTCAACTTTTCATGAACATTGTTATACTTTTTGACCTTGCTTTTAAATTTGGGAGTTATTCAGAAATATTCTTGCGGTTTGGGCATTTCCTATTTCCATACATGTATATGCAATACATTTCCTTTGTTTTCACTTGCTTTTAAATTAAAATAATTGCGTACAGGACAAAGTATCTTCTGCTTTTATTTAGGCGAATGTATACTTGGCCCTTAGTATAGGCATTAGGAAACCTGCATGTCTGCTCTTGGAGCAATTACAGTACCATATGTCTGTCTAATCTATTTTCGCATTATGTCAAGTTTCATACAAGTCATAAAGTTTGCATTTTCCTTTGGTTAATTTTAATTTAAAGCATTATGATCTATAGGTTCTTAGTATAGTTTTTCAAAAAAATTTTTAGTTGCTAATATATCCCATCAAACAGTATGTTTTTTTCATGACATTTTGCTCAAATGTGACTTCTTTTTTTTTTTTTAATTTTTGTGCCTTTGGCTCTTAATTTTTGTTAAAATTTGTCATTTTCAAATTTATCCTTTTCGATATTAAATTTTTCTCTAATCGATATTACAGTGTAAACAATAATAGATTAATAGCTGCTTTTCTGCTCATAGCTTGATACAAAGCACTTCTGTTAGCATACAGCATGATATAAAGATCTGCAATTGATTTATTAAGCAAGTGCATTGAAACTAGATTTAATCTCATTTTTATTGCACAATGGCTTCCTGTGTGGACATTTTTCGGATTTTAGTACACTACACAGTATATAGTACATAGAGTTAGCATTTCCATTTCTTAAATTTTATTCATAAATTGGTGCTAAGTTTCATTCATAAAATTTGTGATATTCATGAAATTTCCATTTCTTAGATTTTATTCATAAATTGGTGCTACGTTTCATTCATAAAATTTGTGATATTCATGAAATTACTAAGAAATATCCTGCAGTTGCTTCATGTTCGTTATTTTCATGCGCACTATTCATTTGTACGTGTTGGTTGATGTTCAATAAATAGAACAAAGGATGGCAGATTTCTGTAGGACAATTGCTTGAATAGAATGTAAATCCTTCAGTTCACCTTCTGCTGTTACTGCCTAGATATGAATTCAAGGAGAATTTCTTTCAATAATATCTGCTTTACCACCTACACTTATCCTTCACAAATAATCAAATTATTACACTAGTTACACACAGTATCAAGCTCTTTCCTTTTATAATTTGCCTCCGTTTTTAAATAGTTTACTGTATTTTTATACATTGATTAAATCTTACCATTTGCTCAACGGATGGATGAAACAAAAAGTCAAGATTTTTCATTTATGGACGGTTATTACCCCATTACACTTTTTTTTTTTTTAAGACATGCGTTATTGCACAGAACCAACCATACACAAAAAAAATCTTTTTAAAGCCTTGAATTGTTCCTTTGGTTTCCATCCAGTTCGTATGCCTCAGTTGCATTTTTTTCAAATTTTCCTTTGTTCAAGGCATATTCTCGCTTTATATAAATGTAACAGTAAAGTTACGGCTGTATTTGTATTTAGCTGTCGTATTAGAATCTCTTGTATCTGGTTAAGACATTGCCCCTCTGATAAATTTCTATTTCTGAAAAATCTTGAAGTGATTTAGTGTAGCATTTCATACAGTATTATGAAAAGGCAAATTTACAGCACTTTATTTTTATTTTGGAAATGCATACATATATTATTATTATTAGCTAAGCTATAATACTAGTTTGAAAAACTAGGTGCTACAAGGCCAAGGGCTCCAACTGGGCAAAATAGCCCAGTGAGAAAAGGAAATAAGGAAATTAATAAACAATATAGGAAGTAATGTACAATATATGGGGCTATCTGTACGTCACTCCATCTCTGAACAGTAAATGCAAGTTAGCACGTTCCAGGCAAATAAATTTTGGCTATGATACTTCGCTATCCACTCCCTAAGATATATGTCCTCTTGTGTGTGGTTTTATGCCCTTTTGCTGTAAATGAATACTGTACTCCACTAAACGTTGAATACTGTACTACACTTAGTTTTTCATGTGAATACAGTAGCAAATTTTGAAGTATAAACACCTCTTGCACTTGAAAGCATTTAAACTTAAACCATGTAGTTTTTGCTGATTTTTTTTTCTTTTTTATTCAATCTCCTTTGGCTTCCCTATTCTTTTTCTTGATGCGTTTTGTCATTGTTTTATGGTGCTTTTGTTTTTCTAATTTGGTCTTGGATCTTTTGGCCTATCGACCACTTTATAGGCATATGTTATCTCCACACACCTTAACAAGTATTTATCAGTCTATAGTACATAGTACAGTACACCATGTACTGTATATACATGTGATAGCTTATTGGGTACGTCCCTGCCTGGCAATCTGTTGAAAGTTCGAGACCCGTTCGAGTTTGATAGTTTCTTGCAATGTCTGTAACCTCACCCTCCTTTTGAGCTGGGGGGGCTTTAGGGAGGACCCTATAGGTCTACCTGCTGAGATATCAGCAGCCATTGCCTAGCCCTCCCTGGTCTGAGCTTGATGAAGAGGGTTCTTGGGCACAGATCATGTGGACAGTATAGTCAGTCTAGTATAGACATAGGCAACTTGCACCCCGCTTGCCACATGTGGCCCCCAAAATTATCTAGCTTGCTGTAACTTTATATATTCCAGTAATCCCTATTATTGTTAGGAAATATTGGAAGATGTCAGTTTTATTTAAACTTTCTTAGACAAATAAAACAAAGAAGAATTGCAAAATACTCATTATATAATGGGCAAGTCATATTTCTTTCATATGTGTATTATCATGTGGCCCTTACTTAAATACAGTAAATTGTGGCCCTCAGTTGACTAACAGTTGTCCGCACCTGGTCTTGTACATTGTCCTGTCCCTCATCTCTGCCTTTTATGAGTGACTGTTTAACTTCGGAAATGAAGATATTGGTCGTTCTTTCAGCAAGGAAATCGTACTGTCGTATACTAGCCATTTAGGGTAAAAGTCTTTATTCTGAGAACTTTAGGTTTCAAAAATACTGTAGATTACACACCCATAAAAAGAAATTCACAGTTGTCCAATACTGCACTCATTCTGTGCTCTTTTGATATGCTAGTTTACAAGTGTATTATGTGCCCTGGTTGAAAGTAATCAAGCGCAAACAGTTTAGAACAGTTGTATACAGCATACTAGCATTCACAAATACTTGAGTAAGTCCACATAGGGTCACCCTGCTTGCTTGCACTCAACATAATTTATATGCATTTTCATGACATGAATTAGATTGTGTAATGACTTTTTCTTAAGGATTACAGTACAGTACAGCTTAGGGACATTATTTTCTGCTCACGTCAAATTTCCAGTCCATTTCACGCTATTTTGCATTATGGCTCTCCAAGATTTGAGTGCATGCTTTCTTTGACAAGCTATCATTGTATGTGCATATGTTTGTCCAAAGTTAGATGATAATTTTGTTAAGCCATATTGAGCACATTTGTACTTTTAGTTAATCTGCTCACAAAATCGCAATTGCTTTTGAAACGCTTGTGACTTAGCCAGAGAAATTTTTGAAACGCCTGTGACTTAGCCAGAGAAATTTTTAAAACGCTTGTGACTTAGCCAGAGAAATTTTTGAAATGCTTGTGACTTAGCCGGAGAAATTTATGAAACGCTTGTGACTTAGCCAGAGAAATTTTTTAAACGCTTGTGACTTAGCCAGAGAAATTGTTGAAATGCTTGTGACTTAGCCGGAGAAATTTTTGAAACGCTTGTGACTTAGCCAGAGAAATTTTTGAAATGCTTGTGACTTAGCCAGAGAAATTTTTGAAACGCTTGTGACTTAGCCAGAGAAATTTTTTAAACGCTTGTGACTTAGCCAGAGAAAATTTTGAAATGTTTGTGACTTAGCCAGAGAAATATCACCTTGAGTGTAAATGTTATTCTGTCTCGTTTTATAGTTTATATACCCTAAGACTGATCTATTTAGCATTGTTACTGGTCTTACGATATTTTATATTTTTATTCATCAACTTTATACAGTATAATGTATTTGCTATTCCCCTATTTCCTATCCTCAATGGTCTACATTACCTGTTAGGGCCCCTGGGCTTGTAGCATTAGGCTTTTCCAACTGGGGTTTTTGCTTAGCAATAATAATCTAATACAGTACTCTACATCAAATTTTTTTAATACATTAATTTATTTATAACAAAAGATTGTTTTGTAATAACTTTATTTTGCTCTTGTTTTTAAGAAATAACTTCAGCACAACTTTCTTTTTTGAACACTGATTTTATACACTTGCCAACATTTCCATATGTTTACGTACATTGGAGACCATATTCGTAATTCCCTCTGCACTGCACTTGGAGTTTTATAATTAATTTGTCAGTTTTCAAAATATTTTTCCCTTGCCTAGTGTCCTTGTCAGTTGTATAGAGTAGGATAGGCATAATATGTCAATCATAAATATCTCTTGATTTGTTGGGTATTTTTTTTATTTAGCAGTCCCTTTCCTCCCTGTCGTACCACCTGGTTGTCTTTGCAGTTTATTTTATTTACTTTGACACAACCTGGGATTCTGTACTGAAAGGAGTTTGCCCTCAATTCTTATCCATTTTCCTGGAATTTTTTTCTTTTCATCTTTGTTCCATGAAGTGTTGACTAAATTCCTCACAATTCTTATACATTTTCCTGATTTTTTCTTTTCACCTTTGTTCCATGAAATGACTAAATTCCTCATAGTTCTTATCCATTTTCCTGGTTTTTTCTTTTCGCCTTTGTTCCATGAAATGTTGACTAAATTCCTCACAATTCTTATCCGTTTTCCTGGTTTTTTCTTTTCACCTTTGTTCCATGAAGTGTTTACCCAATTCCTCACAATTCTTATAGATTTTCCTAGTTTTTTCTTTTCACCTTTGTTCCCTGAAATGTTTACTCAATTCCTCACAATTCTTATAGATTTTCCTAGTTTTTTTCTTTTCACCTTTGTTCCATGAAATGACTAAATTCCTCACAATTCTTATCCATTTTCCTGGATTTTTTTTCTCTTTGCCTTTGTTCCATGAAATGTTAACTAAATTCCTCACAATTCTTATCCATTTTCCTGGTAGTTTTTCAATTTCACCTTTGTTCCATGAAATGTTTACTCAATTCCTCACAATTCTTATCCATTTTCCTGGTAGTTTTTCAATTTCACCTTTGTTCCATGAAATGTTTACTCAATTCCTCTCAATTCTTATAGATTTTCCTGGTTTTTTCTTTTCACCTTTGTTCCCTAAAATGTTGACTAAGTTCCTCACAATTCTTATACATTTTCCTAGTTTTTTATTTTCACCTTTGTTCCCTGAAATGACTAAATTTCTCACAATTCTTATCCATTTTCCTGGTTTTTTCTTTTCACCTTTGTTTCCTAAATCTTGACTAAGTTCCTCACAATTTATATCCATTTTCCTAGAAGTTTTCCAATTTCACCTTTGTTCTTGGAATGTTTACTCGATTTCTTACGTTTTTTGTGAAATGTTGATATCAAAAGCACCTTGCTTTGACTAAAATCTTGTTAGGTACTCCTTATGGGGTAATTTTTCAGTTTTGATTCCTATACATACATAATGGATGCAGGTTGACAGATTTCCCATTACTGTAATATCATTCTTGAGTTCTTGCTCTAATGATATATACTAAGATTGGTAACCACTCATTGCTCTACACAAATAAGTACAGTAGAGAAACATTGTCTTGCAGTCCAGTTTTTTGCTCTACACAAATAAGTACAGTAGTGACACTCTTGTAATCCAGTATTTTGCTCTACTCAAATAAGTACAGCAATGACACACTGTCTTGTCCAGTTTTTTGCTATACACAATTAAGTACAGTAGTGACACTGTCTTGTAGTCCAGTTTTTTTTGCTCTACATAAATAAGTACAGTAGTGACACACACTTGTAGTCCAGTTTTTTGCTCTACACAAATAAGTACAGAAGAGACATTGTCTTGTAGTCCAGTTTTTTGCTCTACACAAATAAGTACAGTAGTGACACATTGTCTTGTAGTCCAGTTTTTTTGCTCTACACAAATAAGTACAGTAGAGACACATTGTCTTGTAGTCCATTTTTTTGCTCTACACAAATAAGTAGTAGTGACACACTGTCTTGTAGTCCAGTTTTTTGCTCTACACAAATAAGTACAGTAGTGACACATTGGCTTGTAGTCCATTTTTTTGCTCTACACAAATAAGTACAGTAGTGACACATTTTCTTGTAGTCCAGTTTTTAGCTCTACACAAATAAGTACAGTAGTGACACACTGTCTTGTAGTCCAGTTTTTTGCTCTACACAAATAAGTACAGTAGTGACACATTGTCTTGTAGTCCAGTTTTTAGCTCTACACAAATAAGTACAGTAGAGACACATTGTCTTGTAGTCCATTTTTTTGCTCTACACAAATAAGTACAGTAGTGACACAGTCTTGTAGTCCATTTTTTTTGCTCTACACAAATAAGTACAGTAGTGACACACTGTCTTGTAGTCCAGTTTTTTGCTCTACACAAATAAGTACAGTAGTGACACATTGTCTTGTAGTCCAGTTTTTTTGCTCTACACAAATAAGTACAGTAGTGACACATTGTCTTGCAGTCCATTTTTTTGCTCTACACAAATAAGTACAGTAGTGACACACTGTCTTGTAGTCCAGTTTTTTTTTGCTCTACACAAATAAGTACAGTAGAGACCCATTGTCTTGTAGTCCATTTTTTTGCTCTACACAAATAAGTACAGCAATGACACACTGTCTTGTAGTCCAGTTTTTTGCTAAACACAAATAAGTATAGTAGTGACACACTGTCTTGTAGTCCAGTTTTTTTGCTCTACACAAATAAGTGCAGTAGTGACACACACTTGTAGTCCAGTTTTTTGCACTACACAAATAAGTACAGTGGATACACATTGTCTTGTAATCCATTTTTTTTTCTCTACACAAATAAGTACAGTAGTGACACATTGTCTTGTAGTACAGTTTTTTGCTCTACACAAACAAGTACAGTAGTGCCACATTGTCTTGTAGTACAGTTTTTTGCTCTACACAAATAAGTACAGTAGTGCCACATTGTCTTGTAGTACAGTTTTTTGCTCTACACAAATAAGTACAGCAATGACACACTGTCTTGTAGTCCAGTTTTTTGCTATACACAAATAAGTATAGTAGTGACACACTGTCTTGTAGTCCAGTTTTTTTGCTCTACACAAATAAGTACAGTAGTGACACACTGTCTTGTAGTCCAGTTTTTTTCTCTACACAAATAAGTACAGCAATGACACACTGTCTTGTAGTCCAGTTTTTTGCTATACACAAATAAGTATAGTAGTGACACACACTTGTAGTCCAGTTTTTTGCACTACACAAATAAGTACAGTGGATACACATTGTCTAGTAATCCATTTTTTTTTCTCTACACAAATAAGTACAGTAGTGACACACTGTCTTGTAGTCCAGTTTTTTGCTCTACACAAACAAGTACAGTAGTGCCACATTGTCTTGTAGTACAGTTTTTTGCTCTACACAAATAAGTACAGTAGTGACACACTGTCTTGTAGTCCAGTTTTTTTCTCTACACAAATAAGTACAGCAATGACACACTGTCTTGTAGTCCAGTTTTTTGCTATACACAAATAAGTATAGTAGTGACACACACTTGTAGTCCAGTTTTTTGCACTACACAAATAAGTACAGTGGATACACATTGTCTAGTAATCCATTTTTTTTTCTCTACACAAATAAGTACAGTAGTGACACACTGTCTTGTAGTCCAGTTTTTTGCTCTACACAAACAAGTACAGTAGTGCCACATTGTCTTGTAGTACAGTTTTTTGCTCTACACAAATAAGTACAGTAGTGCCACATTGTCTTGTAGTACAGTTTTTTGCTCTACACAAATAAGTACTGTCTCTAGAGACATATTGTCTTTTCTAGTTTTTGCTAAGTGGAACTTGTCTGCATGTATATTCTTAAGACTTGTGCTATTTTCACCATCACTGCAAGTAATAGGCGTATGTATGCATGCAAGTCTTTAACATATTTCTTATTGCAAGGATTTAATGTATCCATTAATGCAAAATTTTATAAATTTTTGTGTGTTCCAATGATGACACTTTTAGCATCCTGGAACTATCAATTTGTGTGTTTATGTAAATTTTATAATCAGGAATGCTGGATTTCCTTCTATGTCTAATTCTTTTGTTGTTGGGTGTGCATTTTTATCCCTCATGTTTACTTTTTCAGAGGTTGAGATGTGCCTTCCGTATGTCTTAGGTTATATGTATTTTGTCTTTTCATCTAAAATGCACTTGAGGTTACCTTACTCTCCTGTAAACAAACAATTAGTTCATTTCGATTTGTACTTTTTTTTCAAAAACTTTTTGAATTGCACAAATAGGTGTAATAATCCTTCAAATGTATTTTATAATTTCATTAATGTATTTCTTCACATTACACTTGATATTTCTGACTTAACCATGAATCAAACTTGCAAATTGTTGCAAAAGTTGTATGAAATTTAAGAAAGGGTGATGAGGGAATTATTGAATACTGTAGTTGTATGTAGGCTGTTATGTGCATATGCCTGTAAAAATGCTATAATTATTGAGAGCAATTAAAGTAGTTTCAATTTTTTTTTTTTTTTTTTTTTTTTTTTTTTTTTTTTTTTAAGGAAGGGGGAGGGTCTGGTTTGGTTTTGAACCAGGTTGCATTTTAATCATAATGCATTTATTGCTGTTGCAATGAGAGCAGATTTTGTTGCCAATTCTGGATACAATGTCAGAGAATTAAATTCAGGTGAAATAAGGGTAGTCAAGATTTTGAGTGAGGTTATGTCTGTTTTAGGAGTGGATGAAGAAATTATTGAAGCAACGCCTAAAAGAATATTAAGAGTGAATTTGAGAGGAACCTTTTTCATTGAAATACATTAGTTTGGTTGGTGATAATTCAAAGACACTTGGATGGCGTACAAGAGAATTTACAATAATGCAGTACAGTGTTAAGATCTCTCTGCTCATATACATTTATTGAATTATATCCATACAAAAGATCTGTCTTTGCAATCTTTATTTTGGCTGGCTTTTGCAATCTTTATTTTGGCTGGCTTTGGCTAGACCAGTGACAGCTAAGATTTTGCATTTCGTAATTTTTATTTATTGTCCTGTTTTAATGATCTGGGTTCAGTGTTTTCATAAGTGTCTTATACATATGTAGATGTGTTCTCCATCACGAACACATATATATAATGTATTTGACTTCAGGTACTCATATAGGCAAAGGTTTTCTTTTAACATTGCCAAACGTCTTTCAATTATTATGCAAACTTCTTCATAAATGAATATTTTCTTCAAAGTTACGTTTGAAGTTATTCAATCTTTTAATCTTTTCATTCTCAGTCATGAATACTATAGCCTGGTTTCTGTCCTCATTTGTGTTTTTATTGGGGATGTCTATATGATGTTGCCTCATTGTGACAACTGTTTAGTACCTCTAACTGTGAGGCATTTGTTGACCGAATGCCCCAATTATAATAACTTAAGGAATAGATATTTGTTTGAGGCTCGAGGTGAGGGTGGCCGGTTCATCCTTGGCAAGATTCTAGGACATGAGGTGTCCTACTATGCAAGTGGCATTTTTAGATTTATTTCAGAAGCAGGTCTTCTGAAAACTGTCTAACTTTTATAATGACATTCAACTTTTATGGTTTTAATTGAATATTCTTTAATTTTATATATATAAACTAAATGATATCGGCGTCAATGACCTTAGATGTCAGGATGCCTGAAAACTTTAAATCAATCAATTTATCCTATTTGAATTTACGAGACCTTATCAATTTAGGTCATTTGGAGCCTCGATTTACTTTGGCAGTGCCATCTTATTTTTCCAGTTGCCTCTCATTCATTTAGAATACAGATTTTTTTTTTTTATTAGCTTTTAGGTGTGCACATCTGTTTTTATGTTTTCTTACGACCTACCCTTACTTTGTGCTTTATATAGCATCCTGCTTTTCCAACTAGGATTGTAGATTAGCTAGTGATAATTTCTTCCCATACTAACAAACCTTTTACTTATTTATGTGGATTATCTTTCCGCAAAGCTGGAAGATGATCCACATAAATAACTATGGGTTTGTATTAGTTTTAGATAGGTAACACAGGTTATCTTTATCCTGAATAGGTAACAAAGATCTTAACTTCTCCATCATGAGGCTCAATACTACACAGTTTTCTAGAAGTTTTATTCCAGCTGTTACCAAGTTGTGGAATGATCTTCCTAATCGGGTAGTTGAATCAGTAGAACTTCAAAAGTTCAAAGTGGGAGCAAATGTTTTTATGTTGACCAGGCTGACAGTTTTTTTTATAGTTTATATATGACATATCTGTTTTTGACGTTGTTAACAGTTTATATAGGACATATCTGTTTTGATGCTGTTATTTTTATTTTAGAATGATATATTGTTAATTTATTCTCATCATTTATTTATTTCCTCATTTCCTTTCCTCACTGGGCTATTTTTCCATATTGGAACTCTTGGGCTTATAGCGTTTTGCTTTTCCAACTAGAGTTGTAGATTGGCTAGTAATAATAATAATAATATTAGGTAACAAAGATTAACTTTATCCTGGATAAGGCTATTTTTCCCTGTTGGAGCCCTTGGGCTTATAGCATCTTGCTTTTCCAACTAGGGTTGTAGCTTGGCTAGTAATAATAATAATAATAATAATACTGTGCTTCCATTGACAAATGACATGAAAATTTCAATTTCAAGAGTGACTGTAGTTTTAATGTACAGCAGGTTACTAGATAGGTAATAGACATGTTAGCAACCATAATATCCCAGGGATATGCTGCTTCAGTGTCCATATTGGGATTTTGAAGGATAAATAAAAAGTATAATATTCTCTCTCTCTCTCTCTCTCTCTCTCTCTCTCTCTCTCTCTCTCTCTCTCTCTCTCTCTCTCTCTCTCTTTTTTTCTCTCTTTCTCTCTCTCTCTCTCTCTCTCTCTCTCTCTCTCTCTCTCTCTCTCTCCTCTCTCTCTCTCTCTCTCTCTCTCTCTCTCTCTCTCTCTCTTTCTCTCTTTCTCTCTCTCACGTAAAGTTTAAGGCGTTTCCATATGATATTATATTGGTAATTTGCATTACAATGTCTTATTTAAAACTACTCTCTCTCTCTCTCTCTCTCTCTCTCTCTCTCTCTCTCTCTCTCTCTCTCTCTCTCTCTCTCTCTCTCTCTCTCGTGAAAGTTTAAGGAGTTTGTGTATAACAGACGTTATATTAGTAATTTGGATTACAATGTCTTCTAATTTAAAACTATTTCCTTATCAATTTTGGGTTCTAACTCGGTTATTCTTATGGTTACGTTCTCACTAAAGTTCAGCCCATTTTGATGAACAAACCAAACTGCAGGATAAGTGCTCTTCATTGAAGTCAGGTTATTTGTAATATTGCATTATTACTTTTAATTCGACCAATTTCAAATATTTTGCTTAACTTTGTCTTTTACCTGGTTCTTTCTTTTTCTTTTTTCGTTATCCATCGTGTTTGTTTATTATCTCTGCCAACGGAGTTGGAAGGAGGTTATGTTTTCCCCGTTTATGTGTTTGTGTTTATTACATTTGCCAACGGAGTTGGAAGGAAGCTATGTTTTACCACCTGTTTATGTGTTTGTTTGTGAACAGCGTCCTGGCGACAAATTTAATCGTAAAGTAATGCAGCTTGCAGGGATTAACTGTTAGGTAAAAGGCTGGAAATTATTAGATTTTGGAGGGTCAAAGGTCAAGGTCACCATCAAGCAAAATAT
The DNA here is from genome assembly GCF_036898095.1 of Palaemon carinicauda. NCBI lineage: Eukaryota > Metazoa > Arthropoda > Malacostraca > Decapoda > Palaemonidae > Palaemon > Palaemon carinicauda. Next base: position 18,976,217 of record NC_090764.1, read on the forward strand.
CCAATTCACAAAATCGGCCATTAATTTCGACATCGTTGTCACTTTGAGACTTGAAACTTGTTTCATATTTGAGTGCGTGAAAATATCCCGCCAATTAATACATGTTATAGTCAAAGGTCAAGGTCGAGAAATAAGCTATCGCTGCGGAGGTCTGCGCTCTACTGAGTGTCCCTCTAGTTTGGGAAGTTTTATCCTTTTATGAGAAAGTGGCGATTTTTTTTATTGAAGGCTGAGTAACGTGTTGTCAAGTTTCATGAACTAAAGTTTCCTTTCACTTTGTTAACTTGTAATGATTACTAAATAGATTATTATATTATAAACTTGCTAAGCTACAACCCAAGTTGGAGAAGCATGATGCTATAACCCCAAGGGCTTCAACAGAGAAAAAATAGCCCTGTGAGGAAAGAAAAAAAAATACGAGAAGTATATGAACAATATCAAAATTAATCTTTCATATATAAAAGCTTCAAAATAACAAGAGGAAGAAGTTCTCACTAGTTTATGTATTCTATTTAATGTTACGAAATTAATTAATAATGCCAGCAGAAATGTCACAAAGTAATTTAATCGTTCGTTCTTGGGGTCGAAGGCTTGGTTATTTCAGTCTTGTTTTAATTATGTTTGCACAGTTAAGTTGACCTAACGCATCCCACGCTTCCAAAATAGACTTGGATTTTATTATCTCAAATATAACCGCAGTTATGTGTATGGTATATATATTCCATTGTTTCATGAAAATTTACTTCATATATTTAGGAAATCTTATGCACCAACACTTCATTTATTAAGAGATCGTTTGCACCAAACACATCATATAGGCTATTTAAGGAATCGTTTGCACCAAACACATCATATATTAAGAGAGTGTTTACACCAAACACTAAATATATTAAAAAATCGTTTGCACCAAATATTTCATTTATTAAGAGATCGTTTGCACCAAACACTTCTCGTATTTAAGAAATCGTTTGCACCAAACACTTCATATATTAAGATATCGTTTACACCAGACACTTCATGTATTGAAAAGTCGTTTGCACCAAACACTTCATACATTAAGAAATCGTTTACACCAAACATTTAATACATTCAACTAGAGTGAATATATATATATATATATATATATATATATATATATATATATATATATATATATATAAATTCTGGTACCAGATCAAGTAAAACATATTTCTACTGTATCTACTAAACTTTTTTTTTTTTTCTAAATTGTCACTCAGCATAAATGTACACTTCATGGTTTATGATTTGTTGATACGTTAACGCTGGTATGAAAATTTTCATCCTCACCTTACAGTTTTCCCTGATCATAAACTCCAGTTGTTTCCTTTTAAGCTTATGCACGTATAGTATTTGTGTTCATGTATGGATGGAAGTAAATATATACTTTTCATGAATGCAATGCTCCTCACATTTCGTAATCTCTGGAAAGTTTTTATTTTTTATGTACATTTTTTAATGAATCGTCTGTGTAATTGTTTTGCCTTAGTGATTTGAAATCTATCATTCAATATTGACAGATTTTTTTTATTTAGTATTTCTATTTTCAAAAAGTTTTTAATTTTTATATAATTTTTTTTTAATGCATTGACTGTCTAATTGTTTTGCCTTAGTGATTTGGAATCTTATCATTCAATATTGACAGGTTTTTTTTTTTTTAATTTTGATTTAAACTGACATATACAGTAGACATTTTTATGGTGGAACCTTGTTCTATGTTTATGTATGCAGGTATCCAAATTATATATAAGTTATTATTATTATGAAAAGTAAACCAGCACTACTTAATATAAAAAATAAAAAAACACGCGGGCACACTATTCTATCCTATTTCTCTTCCTCTTGTTTTGTTAAAGTTTTTTATAGTTTATATAGGAGATATTTATTTTGAAGTTACTCTTCTTAAGATATTTTTCCTTGTTTCCTTTCCTCACTGGGCTATTTACCCCGTTGAAGCCCCTGGGCTTATAGCATTCTGCTTTTCCAACTAGGGTTGTAGCTTAGCAAGTAAAAATAATAATAATAATAAAAAAACGAGAAAAATATATTAAGCGAAAAAATACTTATAATGATTAACTGCCAATGTATTTAAAGAAGATCATGTAAGCGTTTTTATTCATTTATAATCTCTCGTTCTTAGATTTATTCATTTTTATGAAGTTCTGTAATGGCCACTAATTTAAATCAGTAATGTATACAGCATTCGGGAAGTGTATTTATCACTAGTCATATATTTTTAAAATTACGCCTCATATTTATGCAAGAGGTAGAAACTCGTAAATTTTCTTGATGAAAACATGTGATATGAAGTTTTTTTTTTTTTTTTTTTCTTTGTGCCGTTTAATCTAAATATAAATATGTTAGTGAGAATCCCGCTGGGCCGTGTAGTGTTTTTGTTGTTATTGTGTTAATAATTGGACTTTTTTTTTTTCCTCAACTGAAATCAGCTGTAATTGACCCTCCCTTCTAAGGTGAATTATTTAAATTGTATATATGTTTGGGAGGTTTTTAATGTGGTCATCATCATCATCATCTCCTACGTCTTTTGATGCAAAGGTCATATGTTAGATTTCGCCAGTCAGTTTTTAAATCGATACTTCTCCATTCATCATCATCTACTTCACGTTTCACTGTCCTCAGCCATGTAGGTCTGTGTCTTGTAAATCTTCTCGTTGTAGTTGATGATTTCTTTGCTAATGTTAGCATTATTTCTTTAATGGAATTCCATGATTAGGAATATGATATTGAGTTAAGAATAATTATTATTATTATTATTATTATTATAATTATTATTAGCTAAGCTACAACCCTAGTTGGGAAAAGCAGGATGCTTTAAGCCCAAGGGCTCCAACAGGGAAAAATAGCCCAGTGAGGAAAGTTAAGGGAATAAATAAACTAAATGAAAAGTAATAAAGAATTAAAATAAATTATTTTAAGAACAGTAACATTAAAACAGATTTTTCATATATAAACTATAAAATGAGACTTTTAAGTCAGCTTGTTCAACATATAAAAATGTTCTGCAAGTCTGAACTTTTGAAGTTCAACCGATTTATCTACCCGGTTAGGAAGACCATTCCACAACTTGGAATAAAACTTCTAGAATACTCTGTAGTATTGAAGACTTTAATCCCTTTGATTAACTCGCAATGTCTGGTATTGTGACATATGTGGAATGGTAGGTGCCATTAGTAATGAAAGGTATGCAGCTTAAGGGTGCTATTTATATCTTGATCAGTGCGACGTGCTTGATAACATCAACACAATATTAAAGGGCGATGAGAAGGGTCTAAATTTTGCTTATTCTTGCAGGAATCGTTGGGAGGCCAGTTTATGTGTATGTATATATATATATTGATAGATATAGATATATAGACATTACATACATTACACACACACACACACACATATATATATATATATATATATATATATATATATATATAGATAGATAGATAGATATAGATGTAGATATATAGACATATAGACATTACATACATTACATATATATATACATATATATATGTAACTTGTTAGATTTATTTTGTGAGACCTAGTATTTTATTTAAAGGAAGGGAGGAGGAATCGTTGGGAGGTCAGTTTTTTTTCTATTTGTTAGACCTATTATTTTATTTGTTAGATCTATTTTGATTTTATTTTAGGAAAGGGAGGCCTATACAGTATTTCATATGTTGGACCGTTGACATGGGTGGATTCACTTGGCAGCTTATATTTTCTTGGAGGAAAGGTGGTCCATTAATGTGAACTGCATTTCCTTGGAAGTCCTTTTTTTTATTCTTTTGTAAATATATGTACATCTTGCCTTGTTTTTTTTTTTTTTTTTTTTTTTTAATAACAATTATAGATAGGTTAGCCTTATAATGAAAGTTTTTTTTCCTATATGTACTGTTTAGATGCTTTTAAAATACGAATTCGAACCATATAATTTATAGCCGATCACCTCCCGTCATTTGCAGTGTATTTCAATACCGGCGACGTTCCTTAATAGTTTTTCTCATGCGTCAAGATTTTTTTTTATTCCACCCATATGATTCATTAGACGAGTTAGAAACCCAGGCCTACATGGCTGAGGACTATGCAGCGTGTAGTAGTAGATGATGAATGGAGAAGTATTGATTTAAAAGCTGAAGATAGAGACGGCTGGCGAAATCTAACAGAGGCCCTTTGCGTCAATAGGCGTAAGAGATGATGTAGGGAGGATAATATTATTACTTTCTCTTGTAGTTCGCGTATGTTGGAATTTATTTAGAATTATTTTCTGTCGTTTGAAATTAGGCTGAAATCGTCAAAGTTCAATGTTAATTTATTAAAAATACAGTATAGTAAAAACAACAATTACTTGAAATTTCAGAGGCAGAAAAGACTTGTGGTGAATTTCTAGTAGTGTTGATAGAATATAAAATGAATTTTTATTTTACGAGCATATTATTTTAGTGTATTTAGTGTATGTGCAAGTATTCCTTTGGGACAGATGGCAATTCGTTTTATATATACAAAAACTAATAGGCTTCCACCGCAATGGTCTTTCAAAGATCAGGGTGAAGAAATGCGAAGTAGAATGTTTAACAATTAATTAAATAATCGAAAATTGCATATATTTACACCAGGGAGAAGTTTTTGTTATTGAAGGTTGCGTGTGGAAATTTGTTGTGAATTTATTCAAAATGGCTTTACAATCCTTCCTCATTATCTATTCTGGTTTATTTTTGTTCTCAGTATAACTGTTCTCTCTAAAGCTGGGAATTCAGAGTATAGGTTTGCTAAACGTTCCGAGAATTCAGAATACAGATTTGCTAACAAAATTTGAGAATTCTGAATGCAAATTTGCTAACAATCTGAGAATTCAGAATGCAGATTTGTTAACAAAATCTGAGAATTCAGAATGCAGATTTGCTAACAAAATCTAAGAATTCAGAATACATTGTTAAAAGAATCTGAGAATTCAGAATACACATTTGCCAACAAAATCGGAGAATTCAGAATACATTGTTTAAAGATAATCTGAGAATTCAGAATGCATTGTTTAAAGATAATCTGAGAATTCAGAATGCATTGCTAAAACTAAGAATTCAGAATACAGGATAAAATAAAACTGAGAATTCAGAATACACATTTGCTAACAAATTCTGGGAATTCAGAATACATGTTTGCTAACAAAATCTGAGAATTCAGAATGCCGATTTAACAAAATCAGATTTCAGAATACAGATTTGCTAACAAAATATTAGAATTCAGAATACATATTTGCTAACAAATTCTGAGAATTCAGAATATTGTTACAAAAATTCTGAGAATTCAAAATACATTGCTCACAAAATGGGAAAATTCAGAATACATTGCAAACAAAATCTGAAAATTCAGAATACATAGTTAAAAAATCTGAGAATACAGATTTGCTAGCATATTCTGAGAACACAGATTTGCTAACAAATTCCGAGAATTCAGAATACATTGTTAAAAAATTTGAGAATTCAGAATACAGATTTGCTAACAAAATGTTTTTCTTCCCCACTATCGCATGTTATTTTTGTCTTGCTATGCTGTTTACATCGTCACCGACTTCAAAGTCACTCGCTAATTTCTGTTTTTGTACTCGGGATCAGTGTTATTTGCACTTTTAATAGATCAGCAAAATTGTTTTGCTTCCGCTGAGGAATAACATTTATTAATTTTTATTTATTTTTTTGTTTTGGTCGATGTTTTGGTTGTGAAAGCGTTTTCGTAGATATCTGAGGTTTTGTTTGTTCTGTGTGTCTACATCAAAGTGTTTAAATAAATGTTACATGATTTTGTTTCTTGTTTTGATAGTACGCTAGGGCACTATTCTATCTCATTTTTCTTCATCTTGTTTTATTGAAGGTTTTTTAGATTTTACATAGGAGATATTTATTTGAATGTTGATACTGTGCTTGAAATATTTTATTTTTTTCTCGTTTCCTTCCCTCACTGGGCTATTTTTCATGCTGAGGCCCCTGGGCTTATAGCATCCTGCTTTTCCAAGATATACTACTACTACTACTACTACTACTACTACTACTACTACTACTACTAATAATAATACTAATAATAATAATAATGATAATAATACTGTAGTGTTCGAGAGGGGGTTTTGCTGTCTTTGATTATTGTTGATGGTTTTTGTTGCTGTATGATTCACGTTCTCTTAATTCATCATCATCATCATCTCCTGCGTCTATTATTACTACTACTACTACTACTACTACTACTACTTGCTAAGCTACAATCCTAGTTGGAAAAGCAGGATGTTATAAACCCACGGGCTGCAACGCGGAGAATAGCCCAGTGAGGAAAGGAAATGAAAAATAAAATATTTTAAGAACGGTAACAGCATTAAAATAAGCATCTCCTACATAAGTATATATATAAAAGAAACTCTACTATAGTTACTCATACGTCCTGAATCACGTCTGATCAGTTTCTTGAGTTGTTTTAGGTTTTTTTGCAATCAGGATTTTCGATGTTTATGCAATGCGAAGTGAGATAGGTTTAATCTTAATTTTGTAATTAGTTAAAACTAGAGAAATTGTGTTTATAGAATAGACAAAACAATGGCATCTCATTTTGGCATCAGTTTTGAAAAGTAATGATCTCCTTCAATCGAACTAGTTGGTTGTGGTGGCTGATGTGGTAACGTCGCTGACTGGGGTTCGAGTCCCGCTCAAACTCGTTAGTTCCTTTGGTCGCTGCAACATTACCATCTTTGAGAGCTAAGGATGGGGCTTTTGTGGAAGCCTATATGTCTATCTGCTGAGTCATTAGCAGCCATTGCCTGGGCCTCCTTGGTCGTAGCTTGGGCGCTGATCACACGTATAAATGGTCAGTCTCTAGGACATTGTCCTGCTTGATAGAGCAATGTCACTGTCCCTTGCCCCTGCCATTCATGAGCGGCCTTTAAACCTTTAAACAGTGGAAGCGAAATGTACGCACACATTTGTAGGTCATTGCTCTATTTAAGCGTAATTGGTTTATTTTTGAAATTGAATGAAACTCGCATACGCTGAGTAATTGTCTGTAGTGGTAAATGGCTTACGCACAAGCTCTCTAGTTGCCCTATTACTCTAGTAATAATCCTCTTTATTATAGGTCTCCGAAGGGCTTTTCTCTGAACTAAAATAGGTTCGCTGAGGGAAATGCCTTTGTTGTCTACATTGCTAGAATTCCTAGGTTCATTGTTCTAATTGTTCTTTTCCGTTATTGTTTTGCGTTATTGATTCCGCAAGGTGAATGGCGGCTTGTTCGAATAACTCTCTTGTTCTCGAACCTCCGTTGTGTAGATTCGCTGCGTTACGATTGGAGACTTAGTTAATTTATTTCCATATATCTTTCCTCAGGGACTAATTAATTTGTTTCTTTATTATCTTTCCTTGTTGGGCTATTCTTCCCTGGTGGGGCCCTCAGGCTTATAGGCTCCCGCTTTTCCAACCGTGGTTGTAGCTTTAGTACTACTACTACTACTACTACTACTACTACTACTACTACTACTACTACTAATAATAATAATAATCGATGATCATGTCTTGTTGTAATGCCCAGTAAACATAATTTAACCGACTCCAAACCAAAACCATGAATCTGTGACTGATATTCTCTCTCTCTCTCTCTCTCTCTCTATCTCTATCTCTCTCTCTCTCTCTCTCTCTCTCTCTCTCTATCTCTATCTCTCTCTCTCTCTCTCTCTCTCTCTCTCTCTCTCTCTCTCTCTCTTTATAGGTGAAACTAACAGGCCTGTGTAATTCATATTACATTACTGATGCCACTCGTTTAATTGGTGTGATCTGGGTGTAAGTTGGATTTAGCCGAAATTATTTCTGACCAGATTTAGTTTTTCGAAACAAACTTTACCTTTTCTACGAGTTTACAACTTTAGAGATAAAGAGAATATTATAGATATATTATTAGTGTGCTGTTGCAATGTCAAATCTCCATCTAGGATTACTGAATTGCTCAAATTTTCTTAAATGTTGGTCGTTTTGTTCTAAATTGTTCTTCCCGTCGTAAAAGTGTGTAATTTTTACGAGAGTTCATTGTATGTATATTATTATTATTGTTATTATTATTATTAGCTAAGCTACAACCGTAGTTGAATTATTATTATTATTAATATTGTTATTATTATTAGCTAAGCTACAACCGTAGTTGAATTATTATTATTATTATTATTATTATTGTTGTTGTTGTTATTATTAGCTAAGCTACAACCGTAGTTGATAAAGCATAAAGCTATAAGCCCAAGGAAAAAAATAGGCCTGTGAGGAAAGGAAATAAATAAACGATACCGTATGAGAAATAATTAACAATTAATAAGATATTTAAAAAACTAACAGCATCGAATCATATTTTATGCATAAACTATATCAGATTTTTGCGTTAGTTGTGCTCAATTTTTTGCATGAACTATTATGTCAAAATTTGTAAATTTATCTCTTGATAAACCACAGAAAAATCCTAATCTCTGGAGAGTTATTTAGCAATCAAGTTTTGTAGTAATTGCTTTGTTAATTGAATCAGTAAAAATACTCAATGAAAGATGGTTTGAGCTAAAGTTAATTTCTTTTAGCGAGGCATATTTGCACCGACTCGCAGCGGTGCCCTTTTAGCTCGGAAAAGTTTCCTGATCGCTGATTGGTCCAAGCAGCGATCAGGAAACTTTTCCGAGCTAAAAGGGCACCGCTGCGAGTCTGCAGATTTGCACCGACTTGCATCGGTGCCCTTTTAGCTCGGAAAAGTTTCAGTTCAATCCTGATCTCTGATTGGTTGGACGAGATAATTCTAACCAATCAGCGATCGGGAAACTTTTCCGAGCTAAAAGGGCACCGCTGCGAGTCGGTCTAACCAATCAGCGATCAGGAAACTTTTCCGAGCTAAAAGGGCACCGCTGCGAGTCGGTCTAACCAATCAGCGATCAGGAAACTTTTCCGAGCTAAAAGGGCACCGCTGCGAGTCTGTCTAACCAATCAGCGATCAGGAAACTTTTCCGAGCTAAAAGGGCACCGCTGCGAGTCGGTCTAACCAATCAGCGATCAGGAAACTTTTCCGAGCTAAAAGGGCACCGCTGCGAGTCGGTCAACCAATCAGTGATCAGGAAACTTTTCCGAGCTAAAAGGGCACCACCGCTGCGAGTCGGTGCAAATCTGCCTCGCTAAAAGAAATGGACTATAGTAAGTTATTGCCTGCACGTGCATGAATGAATTACACGTGGCTTTGGAATGTATTTTTTAAATGTAGGATGAACTGGATTAAGGGATGATTTCATTGACGGTTGTAATGGAGTGGGTATTTACACTTTCATTGTTGCCAATACAAGTTCTTGTTTATATTTTGCAGTGAAGAATTATACAGTAAAATGCCGACTCTTGCGGTACACGTTAACGTTACGTAATAGAGTAGACTTTTGTTTATATATATATATATATATATATATATATATATATATATATATATGTACATATATATATATATATATATATACATATATATATATACATATATATATATATATACATATATATATATATATATATATATATATATATGTGTGTGTACATATATATATATATATATATGTGTGTGTGTGTGTGTATGTATATATATATGTACATATATATGTATATGTGTGTATATATGTAAATTATATATATATATATATATACATATACACACACACATATATATATATATACATATATATATATATATATATATATAAATGCTTTCAGTGATAAAGATTATGAATATTTTTGATTTTTAGCGAATTGATTAATTTTGAAACCTAAGTTTAAAACATCTGAATTTTATTTATTATGGTTTTATTGTGCTTTAAAAATCATAATTAATGCAATGTAATTACTTACGATATCATAGTTGTATTAAATTTTTCCCGAATAAGGAAATCGTTGTTTGAAAGTACTACTCTTGCTGGCATTTTAGTCTCATTAAGTCATTGTACAGTTGGCATAATTGATTACGGTACACTTCACCGGAAGCCAGTGAGACGTCTGGTAGCTATTGGCAACCCTGCTTTTAAAACAAAGTACCCGAGCTTACAAACACATGATCAAAAGCATTTTTTAATAATTTTACAAAATTTATTGACAAATATTTGATCCGGATAGCTAGGTTGGTAGCGTCGCGGGCTTCTGTTTCAGAGGTTCCGAGTTCGCGTCCACGCCAGGACGTGGATACTGTGGGACCTTCTACTGGGGGGTACTCTCCAGGGTGGGGCCGGGGGGCGAGGTTAGAGGGGGCTTATGGTCGCCAGAGCAGAATGATGTAGATCGTCTGAGTGGAGACCTAAAACCCGCAACTTTAATTTTGACTTTTTAACAGCATTGCGCAGGATTAATAAAAATGCTTTTGATCTCTTCTTTACAAGTCCAGGTACTTTGTCAAAAGTTTCTCTTGATAAACACTGGTTTACCTGCTACAGTGTTCAGCTGTCAGACTTATGCTTTCAGTGAAGTGTACCGGAATGAACGAAGTATATTTTACCTGCATTGTTGATTATTGTATCTTTTATTAATTTTCTTAGGAAGTGATCTTAGTAAATTATTGCCTCAGGGTAAAGGTTATGAAAAATTGGAACTGAATGCTCTCCAAAGCAATAGGAATCGCTAAAGTGAATGCTCCCACTAAAAATAGGAATCTCTTAAGCGAACACCTCCAGTAAAAATGGGAATCTTTCAGTGAACACTCCCGTTAGGAATGGGAATCTCATGATTGAACACTCATGTTAGGAATGGGAATCTCATAATTGAACACTCACGTTAGGAATGGGAATCTCTTAGTGAACGCTCCCAGTAGGAATGGGAATCAGTGAACGCTCCCAGTAGGAATGGGAATCTCTTAGTGAACGCTCCCAGTAGGAATGGGATTCTCTTGAATGAACGCTCCCTCTAGGAATGGTTATCTCTTAAGTGAACACCTCCAGTAAGAATGGGAATCTCATAATTGAACACTCCCGTTAGGAATGGGAATCTCATAATTGAACACCCCCAGTAGAAATGGGAATCTCTAGTGAATGCTTCCAGTAGGAATGGGAATATTTAACTGAACACTTCCAGTAGGAATGGGGATCTCTTAAGTGAAGGCTCACAGTAGGAATGGGAATCTCATAATTGAACGCTCCCGTTAGGAATGGAAATTTCTTAAGTGAATGCTCCGAGTGGGGGATTCTTAAGTGAATGCTCCCAGTAGGAATGGGAATCTCATAATTGAATGCTCCCAGTGGTATAGGAATCTATTAAGTGAATGCTCTTAGTTGGAATGGGAATATCCAACAAAATACTCCTAGTAGGAATGGGATTCTCTTAAGTGATTGCCTCCAGTAAGAATGGGAATCTCTCAAGCGAACGCTCCCGTTAGGAATGGGAATCTCTAAGTGAATGCTCCCAGTAGGAAAGGGATTCTCAAGTGAACGCTCCCTATAGGAATGGGAATCTTTTTAAGTGAATGCCTCCTGTAAGAATGGGAATCTCATAATTGAACGCACCCGTTAAGAATGTGAATTTCTAAAGTGAACTCTCCTAGTAGGATAGGAATCTCAACGCTCCCTGTAGCAGTAGTAATCACTTACCTGAACGCTCCCCCGTAGCAGTAGGAATTTCTTAGTTGGGCATTGCTGGTAGCTGTAGATGTCTGAATGAACGCTCCCATAGCAGTAGGAATCTCTTAACTGAACGCTCCCATAGCAGTAGGAATCTCTTAACTGAACGCTCCATGATACAGTAGGTTTCTTAAATGAACGCCCCTCGTAGCAGTCGAAGAATTTCTTAACCGAAAAGTATATTATGATTTTCTGATACATATATTATGTATTTCATTTTATGGTTGTTTTTATCCGTTTCATAATTACGCTAGACTGCTTTCATTAGTAAGGCTTAATGTAGCATTTTGCTGTTCCAGTGTTGCAGATTTCCAAGTACTGATTGTCGGTCATAAAGCCATTTTTATATAAAAGTTTTTTTTTTTCTTTATATATTTTATTGATGATGAAGATAGGAGACTGTAAAGGGTCAGTTTACATTTTCCTCTTTTTGTCCTATGTCCTTAAACATTACTGCAAGCTAATAGGCATTACAAGGATGTAATTTGAGTTTTTGATGGTGGATGTGGAAGTTATTTTCGAATTGTTTTTCAACATTTTCTTGTTCCTTATTATACTGTCCCTTGCCTCTGCCATTCATGAGCGGCCTTTAAAACCAGAGAAGCGAAATGTAACATACTTCCTTGTATGCTCTTGAATTATCAGTTTCACATATTCATTTCGGTGTTAGCAACACTTCATGGATATTTTAATGATTTTTTTCTTGTATGTTTTTTGTCATTGATTACGGTTACCCGTGTCTCTTAGTTACAATTGTTTATCATCGTAATAACTTGAAGCATTGTGTTCCTGGAGGGATGTGTCTTTCCCAGTATCTGAGTTACAATTGTTCATCATTTTGTAACGAAGCATTTTGCCCCTGGAGAAACGTGTTATAATAGTTTATCAACTGGTAACTTAAGCATTTTACCCCTGGAGTGACGTGTCTCCCCAAGTTTCCTTTAGTTATAATCGTTTATCCCTTGGTAACTTGAAGCATTTTGTCCCTTGAGGGACGTGTCCCCTCCCCCTAGTGTCTTAGTTACAATTGTTTATCATTTGGTAACTTGAAGCATTTTGCCCCTAGAGGAACCAAGTTTCCCTTAGTAACAATTGTTTATCATCTGCTAACTTGGAGGAACCAAGTTTCCCTTAGTAACAATTGTTTATCATCTGGTAACTTGAAGCATTTTGCCCCTAGAGGAACCAAGTTTCCCTTAGTAACAATCGTTTATCCCTTGGTAACTTGAAGCATTTTGTCCCTTGAGGGACGTGTCCCCTCCCCCTAGTGTCTTAGTTACAATTGTTTATCATTTGGTAACTTGAAGCATTTTGCCCCTAGAGGAACCAAGTTTCCCTTAGTAACAATTGTTTATCATCTGCTAACTTGGAGGAACCAAGTTTCCCTTAGTAACAATTGTTTATCATCTGGTAACTTGAAGCATTTTGCCCCTAGAGGAACCAAGTTTCCCTTAGTAACAATTGTTTATCATCTGCTAACTTGAAGCATTTTGCCCCTAGAGGAACCAAGTTTCCCTTAGTAACAATCGTTTATCCCTTGGTAACTTGAAGCATTTTGTCCCTTGAGGGACGTGTCCCCTCCCCCTAGTGTCTTAGTTACAATTGTTTATCATTTGGTAACTTGAAGCATTTTGCCCCTAGAGGAACCAAGTTTCCCTTAGTAACAATTGTTTATCATCTGCTAACTTGGAGGAACCAAGTTTCCCTTAGTAACAATTGTTTATCATCTGGTAACTTGAAGCATTTTGCCCCTAGAGGAACCAAGTTTCCTTTAGTTATAATCGTTTATCCCTTGGTAACTTGAAGCATTTTGTCCCTTGAGGGACGTGTCCCCTCCCCCTAGTGTCTTAGTTACAATTGTTTATCATTTGGTAACTTGAAGCATTTTGCCCCTAGAGGAACCAAGTTTCCCTTAGTAACAATTGTTTATCATCTGCTAACTTGGAGGAACCAAGTTTCCCTTAGTAACAATTGTTTATCATCTGGTAACTTGAAGCATTTTGCCCCTAGAGGAACCAAGTTTCCCTTAGTAACAATCGTTTATCCCTTGGTAACTTGAAGCATTTTGTCCCTTGAGGGACGTGTCCCCTCCCCCTAGTGTCTGTTACAATTGTTTATCATTTGGTAACTTGAAGCATTTTGCCCCTAGAGGAACCAAGTTTCCCTTAGTAACAATTGTTTATCATCTGCTAACTTGGAGGAACCAAGTTTCCCTTAGTAACAATTGTTTATCATCTGGTAACTTGAAGCATTTTGCCCCTAGAGGAACCAAGTTTCCCTTAGTAACAATTGTTTATCATCTGCTAACTTGAAGCATTTTGCCCCTAGAGGAACCAAGTTTCCCTTAGTAACAATCGTTTATCCCTTGGTAACTTGAAGCATTTTGTCCCTTGAGGGACGTGTCCCCTCCCCCTAGTATCTTAGTTACAATTGTTTATCATTTGGTAACTTGAAGCATTTTGCCCCTAGAGGAACCAAGTTTCCCTTAGTAACAATTGTTTATCATCTGCTAACTTGGAGGAACCAAGTTTCCCTTAGTAACAATTGTTTATCATCTGCTAACTTGGAGGAACCAAGTTTCCCTTAGTAACAATTGTTTATCATCTGCTAACTTGGAGGAACCAAGTTTCCCTTAGTAACAATTGTTTATCATCTGCTAACTTGAAGCATTTTGCCCCTAGAGGAACCAAGTTTCCCTTAGTAACAATCGTTTATCCCTTGGTAACTTGAAGCATTTTGTCCCTTGAGGGACGTGTCCCCTCCCCCTAGTGTCTGTTACAATTGTTTATCATTTGGTAACTTGAAGCATTTTGCCCCTAGAGGAACCAAGTTTCCCTTAGTAACAATTGTTTATCATCTGCTAACTTGGAGGAACCAAGTTTCCCTTAGTAACAATTGTTTATCATCTGGTAACTTGAAGCATTTTGCCCCTAGAGGAACCAAGTTTCCCTTAGTAACAATTGTTTATCATCTGCTAACTTGAAGCATTTTGCCCCTAGAGGAACCAAGTTTCCCTTAGTAACAATCTTTTATCCCTTGGTAACTTGAAGCATTTTGTCCCTTGAGGGACGTGTCCCCTCCCCCTAGTATCTTAGTTACAATTGTTTATCATTTGGTAACTTGAAGCATTTTGCCCCTAGAGGAACCAAGTTTCCCTTAGTAACAATTGTTTATCATCTGCTAACTTGAAGCATTTTGCCCCTAGAGGAACCAAGTTTCCCTTAGTAACAATTGTTTATCATCTGCTAACTTGGAGGAACCAAGTTTCCCTTAGTAACAATTGTTTATCATCTGCTAACTTGAAGCATTTTGCCCCTAGAGGAACCAAGTTTCCCTTAGTAACAATCGTTTATCCCTTGGTAACTTGAAGCATTTTGTCCCTTGAGGGACGTGTCCCCTCCCCCTAGTGTCTTAGTTACAATTGTTTATCATTTGGTAACTTGAAGCATTTTGCCCCTAGAGGAACCAAGTTTCCCTTAGTAACAATTGTTTATCATCTGCTAACTTGGAGGAACCAAGTTTCCCTTAGTAACAATTGTTTATCATCTGGTAACTTGAAGCATTTTGCCCCTAGAGGAACCAAGTTTCCCTTAGTAACAATTGTTTATCATCTGCTAACTTGAAGCATTTTGCCCCTAGAGGAACCAAGTTTCCCTTAGTAACAATCGTTTATCCCTTGGTAACTTGAAGCATTTTGTCCCTTGAGGGACGTGTCCCCTCCCCCTAGTGTCTTAGTTACAATTGTTTATCATTTGGTAACTTGAAGCATTTTGCCCCTAGAGGAACCAAGTTTCCCTTAGTAACAATTGTTTATCATCTGCTAACTTGGAGGAACCAAGTTTCCCTTAGTAACAATTGTTTATCATATGCTAACTTGAAGCATTTTGCCCCTAGAGGAACCAAGTTTCCCTTAGTAACAATCGTTTATCCCTTGGTAACTTGAAGCATTTTGTCCCTTGAGGGACGTGTCCCCTCCCCCTAGTGTCTTAGTTACAATTGTTTATCATTTGGTAACTTGAAGCATTTTGCCCCTAGAGGAACCAAGTTTCCCTTAGTAACAATTGTTTATCATCTGCTAACTTGGAGGAACCAAGTTTCCCTTAGTAACAATTGTTTATCATCTGGTAACTTGAAGCATTTTGCCCCTAGAGGAACCAAGTTTCCCTTAGTAACAATTGTTTATCATCTGCTAACTTGAAGCATTTTGCCCCTAGAGGAACCAAGTTTCCCTTAGTAACAATCGTTTATCCCTTGGTAACTTGAAGCATTTTGTCCCTTGAGGGACGTGTCCCCTCCCCCTAGTGTCTTAGTTACAATTGTTTATCATTTGGTAACTTGAAGCATTTTGCCCCTAGAGGAACCAAGTTTCCCTTAGTAACAATTGTTTATCATCTGCTAACTTGGAGGAACCAAGTTTCCCTTAGTAACAATTGTTTATCATCTGCTAACTTGAAGCATTTTGCCCCTAGAGGAACCAAGTTTCCCTTAGTAACAATCGTTTATCCCTTGGTAACTTGAAGCATTTTGTCCCTTGAGGGACGTGTCCCCTCCCCCTAGTGTCTTAGTTACAATTGTTTATCATTTGGTAACTTGAAGCATTTTGCCCCTAGAGGAACCAAGTTTCCCTTAGTAACAATTGTTTATCATCTGCTAACTTGGAGGAACCAAGTTTCCCTTAGTAACAATTGTTTATCATCTGGTAACTTGAAGCATTTTGCCCCTAGAGGAACCAAGTTTCCCTTAGTAACAATTGTTTATCATCTGGTAACTTGAAGCATTTTGCCCCTAGAGGAACCAAGTTTCCCTTAGTAACAATTGTTTATCATCTGGTAACTTGAAGCATTTTGCCCCTAGAGGAACCAAGTTTCCCTTAGTAACAATTGTTTATCATCTGCTAACTTGAAGCATTTTGCCCCTAGAGGAACCAAGTTTCCCTTAGTAACAATCGTTTATCCCTTGGTAACTTGAAGCATTTTGTCCCTTGAGGGACGTGTCCCCTCCCCCTAGTGTCTTAGTTACAATTGTTTATCATTTGGTAACTTGAAGCATTTTGCCCCTAGAGGAACCAAGTTTCCCTTAGTAACAATTGTTTATCATCTGCTAACTTGGAGGAACCAAGTTTCCCTTAGTAACAATTGTTTATCATCTGCTAACTTGAAGCATTTTGCCCCTAGAGGAACCAAGTTTCCCTTAGTAACAATCGTTTATCCCTTGGTAACTTGAAGCATTTTGTCCCTTGAGGGACGTGTCCCCTCCCCCTAGTGTCTTAGTTACAATTGTTTATCATTTGGTAACTTGAAGCATTTTGCCCCTAGAGGAACCAAGTTTCCCTTAGTAACAATTGTTTATCATCTGCTAACTTGGAGGAACCAAGTTTCCCTTAGTAACAATTGTTTATCATCTGGTAACTTGAAGCATTTTGCCCCTAGAGGAACCAAGTTTCCCTTAGTAACAATTGTTTATCATCTGGTAACTTGAAGCATTTTGCCCCTAGAGGAACCAAGTTTCCCTTAGTAACAATTGTTTATCATCTGGTAACTTGAAGCATTTTGCCCCTAGAGGAACCAAGTTTCCCTTAGTAACAATTGTTTATCATCTGGTAACTTGAAAGATTTAGCCCTGGAGGGGGCGTGTTTCCCCCCACTGTCTTAGTATTGTTCATCATCATTGAAGCTAGAAGCATTTTCCCCATGAAGGGACGTATTTCCTTCCACTGTCTTAGTAATAATTGTTTATCATCTGGTAACTTAAGCATTTTCCCCCTGAAGGGACGTGTTTCCTTCCACTGTCTTAGTAATAATTGTTTATCATCTGGTAACTTGAAAGATTTAGCCCTGGAGGGGGCGTTTCCTTCCACTGTCCTAGTAATAATGGTTTATCATCTCGTAACGAAGCATTTTGCCCCTGAAGGGACGTGTTTCCTTCCACTGTCTTAGTAATAATTGTTTATCATCTGGTAACTTAAGCATTTTGCCCCTGAAGGGACGTGTTTCCTTCCACTGTCTCAGTAATAATGGTTTATCATCTGGTAACTTGAAGCATTTTGCCCCTGAAGGGACGTGTTTCCTTCCACTGTCTTAGTAATAATTGTTTATCCTCTGGTAACTTGAAGCATTTAGTCCCTAGAAGACGTGTCAATATCCCCGAATGGTCGTGTCATCACAGCCGTGCATGCGACCTCATTCGAGTTGGCTTTCACCGGCCCCCCATGCAAATTTCGTGCTTTTATTGGCCGTGTCGAAATATTCTTTGGGCTTTGTGTTTGTCGAAGGAGAGGGTGGTGGTGTAATGCCCAAACTTCTTTGCAGATTTGGTCCTTTCACCGTTGAACGAGTTCTTTGTTTCTGGTGCTCCATCATTTGACCTATATCCATATAATTTCACTGCTCGGTGATCGAATGTACAGTATGTGTGGGACTCGGTAGTATCGTGGGAGTGTATGTTTAGACTCGTTTGTGGCGTTTTAATTTGCAGTTTTTTATTTTTTTTTTTCTTGAAAGTCCTCTTTGTCTTTTGGCCTACTTTCTTTTTTTAACTGTACTTTGAAGACAAGTCCCCGTGCGTGAGCGCAACAAGTTTGTGCCTCTCTCTCTCTCTCTCTCTCTCTCTCTCTCTCTCTCTCTCTCTCTCTCTCTCTCTCTCTCTCTCTCTCTCTCTCTCTCTCTCCACACCGAATTTGCCTTCACTTAGTTTTCAATTATACTTTGTGTTTAGTTTTCCTTTTATAATTGAAAGTTATCTTGGCATTGTATATTCGGCTATTTTATATATAACTAAAAGCCATTTGATAGATAAACCTATATTTAGGATAATGTTTAACCTAACACATTTACTGTTCATTTTCAAAATAACTTATAAATACCTCACCATCATATCCGATTCCACAATTCTTTATACTTTTTTGTGTGTTCAAAATAAGATGAACAAATTGATGCATCATATGAGAGCTCAAGTTGTGAAAAATACTCTTTGATCTCCTCACTGACAAAGTTCTGTTGTCCATTTGTTAACTAATAGGAAGAATTCATTTTGATCTGAACAAAAAATTTTTTTTTGTCTATATGTTATTTAATAGAAAGAGGCTGTTTTAGTGTACTCTTCTCAACTTGTGAATTAATGGAATAAATGTGTTTATTGTACAATCGCACTATTTTCGGTTGTACCCCATTTGACATATGGTGTTTTTTTATGTACTCTTCTCGGCTTGTGAATTAATGGAACAAATGTGTTCATGTACAATCGCACTCTTTTGGTTGTACATCATTTGGCATATCAAGTTGGTATTTTGGTGTACTCTTCTCGACTTGTGAATTGATGGAACAAATGTATTCATGTACAATCGTACAATTTTCGGTTGTACCCCATTTGACATAGGAAGTTGGTAATTAGTGTACTCTTCTCGACTTGTGAATTAATGGAACAAACGTATTCATGTACAATCGTACAATTTTCGATTGTACATCATTTGACATATGGTGTTTTTTGGTGTACTGTTCTCGACTTGTGAATTGATGCAACAAATGTATTCATGTACAATCGTACTATTTTCGATTGTACATCATTTGACATATTATGTTTTTGGTGTACTGTTCTCGACCTGTGAATTGATGCAACAAATGTATTACTGTACAATCGTACTATTTTCGTCTGTACTCCATTTGACATAGGAAGTTGGTATTTTGGTGAATTGATGGAACAAATGTACTCATGTACAATTGCACTCTTTTGGTTGTTGGGGAAGGGGCTGTTTTGGTGTACCCTTCTCGACTTCTGAATGGATGAAACAAATGTACTCATGTACAATTGCACTCTTTTAATTATTGGGGAAGGGGCTGTTTTGGTGTACCCTTCTCGACTTCTGAATGGATGAAACAAATGTACTCATGTACAAATGCACTCTTTTGATTATTGGGGAAGGGGCTGTTTTGGTGTACCCTTCTCGACTTCTGAATGGATGAAACAAATGTACTCATGTACAATTGCACTCTTTTGATTATTGGGGAAGGGGCTGTTTTGGTGTACCCTTCTCGACTTCTGAATGGATGAAACAAATGTACTCATGTACAATTGCACTCTTTTGATTATTGGGGAAGGGGCTGTTTTGGTGTACCCTTCTCGACTTCTGAATGGATGAAACAAATGTACTCATGTACAATTGCACTCTTTTGATTATTGGGGAAGGGGCTCTTTTTGGTGTACCCTTCTCGACTTGTGAATTGATGAAGCAAATGTACTCATGTACAAATGCACTCTTTTAATTATTGGGGAAGGGGCTCTTTTTGGTGTACCTTTCTCGACTTGTGAATTGATGAAGCAAATGTACTCATGTACAAATGCACTCTTTTAATTATTGGGGAAGGGGCTCTTTTTGGTGTACCTTTCTCGACTTGTGAATTGATGAAGCAAATGTACTCATGTACAAATGCACTCTTTTAATTATTGGGGAAGGGGCTGTTTTGGTGTACCCTTCTCGACTTGTGAATTGATGAAACAAATGTACTCATGTACAAATGCACTCTTTTAATTATTGGGGAAGGGGCTGTTTTGGTGTACCCTTCTCGACTTCTGAATTGATGAAACAAATGTACTCATGTACAATTGCACTCTTTTAATTATTGGGGAAGGGGTTCTTTTGGTGTACCCTTCTCGACTTCTCAATTGAAACAAATGTACTCATGTACAATTGCACTCTTTTAATTATTGGGGAAGGGGCTCTTTTTGGTGTACCCATCTCGACTTGTGAATTGATGAAACAAATGTACTCATGTACAATTGCACTCTTTTAATTATTGGGGAAGGGGTTCTTTTGGTGTACCCTTCTCGACTTCTCAATTGAAACAAATGTACTCATGTACAATTGCACTCTTTTAATTATTGGGGAAGGGGTTCTTTTGGTGTACCCTTCTCGACTTCTGAATTGATGAAACAAATGTACTCATGTACAATTGCACTCTTTCAATTATTGGGGAAGGGGTTCTTTTGGTGTACCCTTCTCGACTTCTCAATTGAAACAAATGTACTCCATGTACAATCGCTCTCTTTTTGGTGTACCCTTCTCGACTTGTGAATTCAAACAAATGTACTCATGTACAATCGCTCTCTTTTGGGTGTACCCTTGTCGACTTCTGAATTGATGAAACAAATGTACTCCATGTACAATCGCTCTCTTTTGGGTGTACCCTTCTCGACTTCTGAATTGATGAAACAAATGTACTCATGTACAATCGCTCTCTTTTCTTTGCTTGTACCTCATTTGACCTACTTCTGCGCCTCCCGTCATTCCGTGGCGTTTGACCCCACTTTCACCTTCTCTAACCCAACGTCATTTGCATAAAATGGGGCCTCAGAGTTCATGGAATTAGCATTAGTCTCGACTTCATTGCAATTTGCACACCCTGTTTTAGTTCTCAGGGGCTTCGCCACTGCGTCACAAGGCTATTTTCAGTCGAATTTTACACAAACAACGCCGGGTGTTGATTTCTGAGTCAGTCTCTCTCTCTCTCTCTCTCTCTCTCTCTCTCTCTCTCTCTCTCTCTCTCTCTCTCTCTCTCTCTCTCTCTCTCTCATGTATGTATATATATATGTGTGTGTTTTATGTTTAACATTCATTTTGGAATCAGTACTCCCTGCGTTTTGGCTTAGTTTTAAATGTGAGGCACTGATGCAAAATTTACACACACACACACACACACACATATATGTATATATATATATATATATATATATATATATATATATATATATATATATATATATGCGGTATTGATGCAAAATTTACACACACACACACACACACATATATATATATATATATATAATATATATATATATATATATATATATATATATATATATATATATATATATATATATATATATATATATTAGTATCTATCTATCTATAATGAACTTTTTTGCCCTAGCCTATACCATTTGCGTTCTACTGGTCGTGAGATTTAATTCCCTATTCAGATAGCCACCGTTCTGTGTTTAATAAAGATTACAGCTGATCATATAGGGCTGTTGCTACTTTGCATTAATTGGAATAATTGAATAAGAGCAAGATACCCCACTTTAAGCAAGTTCAGAAATGCTGGTCCATAGTTTGTTCAAGGATTTTTTTTTTCTTTTTTTTAATAGAGGGTTTAAATTTTGGGTTTTCTATTTTAATACCTTACAAGGATTTTTTTTTGGAAGTTTCTTTAGAACCGTTGTAGAGGGTTTAAACTTTTAGAAGCTTTTGAAGGGTTTGAATTTTTGGTTTTTCCATTTTAATTCATGTCGTTGATATTGTTATTTTTGGAAATTTTCAAAATCTATATAGAAGGTTTTGTACCCCTTTTTTTTCATTTTAATTATCTTCAATTATTGGGTTATTTCAAAACTAAAAAAAATCTTATGTAGATGGTTTTGTACATTTGGTTTTCTTCCATTCTAATTCACTTCAATGGGTTTTGAAATTCTTCTCATACCAATAAATCCTTCCCATTCACATTAGATGTTAATCCCCTTGATTGATGGTAATTTTGATAGTTAGGGATGAAGAGGAATGAGGTCAGGTCAGTTGCTGGAATTATTTACGAGGAAACTTTTCTTGGGAATAGGTGACGGAAGTCGGGGTTTTAACCTCAATAGAGCTATTTAGAGTAACTGAAAAGGTTTAATTAATTTTTAATGCTTCTAGTCTTTTCTTTTTTAATGATTCTAGTCTTTTCATTTTTAATGGTTCTAGTCTTCCTTTTTAATGATTCTGGTCTTTTCATTTTTATTTATTCTAGTCTTTTCAATTTTAATGTTTCGAGTTTACATTGGAAATATCTGTTTTTGACGTTGTTAATAGTTTATGTAGGACATATCTGTTTTGACGCTGTTACTGTTTTTAGAATGATATATTGTTAATTTATTCTTATCACTTATTTATTTCCTTATTTCCTTTCCTCACTGGGCTATTTTTCCATGTTGGAGCCCTTGGGCTTATAGCTTCTTGTTTTTCCATCTAGGGTTGTAGCTTGGCTAGTAATAATAATAATAATTCTTAAGTTTATCATATGCTGAATTTATTTTTCTCTGCCTTCGCAAACTTCGTTGCGAAGGTTATGTTTTCATAGGCGTGTATTTATTCGTTCGTATGTGTGTTTGTGATTCTCATAACTAAACTATTTGACCGATCTCATGAAATTTGGTGGGATGATTGGCCGTGATCCAAGGACAATTTGATTAGATTTTGGGAGTGATTGGGTCAAAGGTCATGGTAACGAAAATGCCAAAAAAAGTCTATGCTATATCTTGGTAAATTTTTATCCCAATTTTATGAAATTGGTTTCCATGTTAACAAATGGGGCCTTGGCGAAGGTATGCGCTCTATCGAGTGCCCGTTCTAGTCTTTCTTGAATTCACAAGTTTGTTTATTTGAGTTTATGCATCCTTTATTTATTTCGAGAGTTAGCGTGTCGTTTTGAATTTTATATGAAGAGTTGAATTAACTTTAAATAAGACGAAGCAAACTTAATTTATTTTTGCGCAATGGTATCGAGTTGAATTTAATTGCAAGTTAATTGAATAAGTAAAGCTCTCTCTCTCTCTCTCTCTCTCTCTCTCTCTCTCTCTCTCTCTCTCTCTCTCTCTCTCTCTCTCTCTCATTTATTTGTCTACTAAGAATGTATTTTTGTAGAATCTCTGCCTGATGCATGTTTTTCTATTTCGACTTTTTAAAGTCTTTCATGTTTTTTAATTTTAATTTTTTTATTTTTTAGTCTTCCATGAATTTAGTAGTGTATTTTTGTTGGTCTTTAGGGTGTTTACCTATCATTATATTATATAGATTCAGAAATTATTATTATCATTATTATTATTATTATTATAATCATTATTTTTTTTATTAAAATTAATATAATTATTATTATTATTATCATTATTATTATTATTATTATTATTATTATTATCATCATTATTATTATTATTATTATCATTATTATTATTATTATTATTATTATAATCATTATTTTTTTTATTAAAATTAATATAATTATTATTATTATTATCATTATTATTATTATTATTATTATTATTATTACTATTATTATCATTATTATTATTATTATTATTTTGTTATGGCAAAATATTGGTCTAACGCTATTTGTAAACACTTACACATTTTTGGATCATATTTACTGATAAGTTTCTTTCCAATTAATTTTTTTTTTTTGGTGTGGAAGATTGTTATGCAAGTCTGGTCTACTTGGCTTGTAAGTGTATGGCCGCCATGAATGATCAGGATTATGTCCTAATCCTTGTATGCAAAATATGTTTTTCATACGTCAAGGTTAATGACCTTAGATTCATAAGGTGATGTGTTGAAAGTATATATTTCATCACAGTGGAGAATTCCACAAAACCTAACAATTCAGCATGTTGAAAGAGCAAGATTGCATCTTGCTTCCTGGGGAGGGGGGGGGGTTAGTCAGTACCATTCGAGCGATCAGTAGACAAGGTACTCACCTGAGAGTATCGGCTGTACACAGTGTATTCAGGAACCTTTTTGTAATCAAGTGAAAAAACCTATATTCCGATGTCTCATTATCCGTTGAAATGGGGCAGTTATGTATATAATCGGTGGATGGGTTTGCTTAAAAGCAAATGGGTGTTACAGACTAATTATTATTATTATTATTATTATTATTATTACCATCCAAGCTACCATCCTAGTTGGAAAAGCAAGATGCTATAAGCCCAGGGGCCCCAATAGGGAAAAATAGCCCAGTGAGGAAAGGAAATAAATAAATGAAGAGAACAAATTAACAATAAATCATTCTAAAAAAGGCAACGTCAAAACAGATATGTCATATATAAACTATTAACAACGTCAAAAACAAATATGTCTTATATAAACTATAAAAAGATTCATGTCCGCCTGGTCAACAAAAAAGCATTTGCTTCAACTTTGAACTTTTGAAGTTCTACTGATTCAACTACCCGATTAGGAAGATCATTCCACAACTTGGTAACAGCTAGAATAAAACTTCTATAAAACTGTGTAGTATTGAGCCTCGTGATGGAGAAGGCCTGGCTATTAGAATTAACTGCCTGCCTAGTATTACGAACAGGATAGAATTGTCCAGGGAGATCTGAATGTAAAGGATGGTCAGAGTTATGAAAAATCTTATGCAACATGCATAATGAACTAACAAAGTCCCTTCAACACCTAAAAATATAGGACACCTCTCACGTCTCGAATTGTCCATCTAACCGCGCTTGGACTCCTATCTGTTTGGAGGAAGTACGCTGGTGAATGGTACAACACATGCACATTCGCCACCGGTGTCTAAGCGATGTCAGGTAGGACAGCCGATCGGGACTACGGTATACTCCAAAGCCAAAGCAAGTCCTTCAAAAGAATTCAATAGCACTTACCTTATAAAAAAACTGGGAAAAGCACGTCATGAGAAGAAGGTAGCCATCATGAATATGATATTTTGTTTCATATTCATAGTTTTGCGTGAAACTATCTGAAATAAACCGGATATCAAATGCGTTACATATTGCGTTAATTGGTTACTTCAGTTTAGAAATTATATCATAGGAAAGGTATAAGGGACTAATTCGGTGTTACCACTGATGCCAGGTAGCTTTGTTCATCTTCGAAGAAGCATGTTTGTTGTTAGAAACCAAAATTAATTAGAGGTACGAGTTGCAAAAGAAATGGAAAGCAAAACTGTTTCCTTATAAGGAATACAGTTAACGTTGAATTAATTGATTTAACGTTAACGGTATTCCTTATAAGGAATACAGGTAACGTTGAATTAATTGATTTAACGTTAACGGTATTCCTTATAAGGAATACAGGTAACGTTGAATTAATTGATTTAACGTTAACTGTATTCCTTATAAGGAAACAGTTTTGCTTTCCATTTCTTTTGCAACTCGTACCTCTAATTTGTTACTGTTCCGTTGAGCTCTTGATAAGTGGTGATTGGTAACGCCCCTCGTAATAATATAATTATTAGCTAAGCTGCAACCCTAACTTAAAAACAGTAAGCTGTAAGCCCAAGTGCATGTGGTGGCCTGGTGGTAGCGTCCTTGCCTGGTGATTGCCAGACTGAGGTTCGAATCCCGCTTAAACTCGTTAAGTTCCTCTGGTCGCTGCAACCTCACCATCCTTATGAGCTAAGGAGGGAGGGGGTGTTGTTTGGGGGGAGCCTATAGGTCTATCTGCTGAGTCATCAGGAGCCATTGCCTGACCCCCCTTCGTCCTAGCTTGGATGGAGAGGGGGTTTGGGCGCTGATCGTATGTAATATGGTCAGTCTCGAGGGCATTGTCCTGCTTTCCAGGGCTATGTCACTGTCCCTTGCCTCTGCCATTCATGAGCGGCCTTTATTATTAAAATAGTCAAGTGAAGAAAAATATAATCAATGAATAAAGAATATATCTTGAGATCAGTGACAACCTTAAAATAGATCTGTCATATATAAGCTATGAAGAGACTCGTGTTAGCTTTTTCAACATAGAAACATTCTCTGCAAGTTTGAATCTTTGAAGTTACGATTCAAATGCCTAATTAAGGAAGATCATTCCACAATCTGGTCACATCTATGAGTTTCTCAGTCAGGGAATTTCGGTCTTTCCTATGCCGTCAGTGCATCCCAATCTCTACTTCTCTTATCTTTTGACCTCATCCTTTTCTTTTATATCTGTATCTAATTATTATTATTACCTCCGCCAAGCGGCGGAGGTTATGTTTTCGGTTCGGTTTGTTTGTTTGTTTGTTTGTTTGTTCGTTTCTCTGTTTGTCTGTCTGTCTGTGGACAACGTAGAGGCCACATTTCTACACGGAATCACTTCAAACTTGGCCAAGTAGTTCCCCAATGTGTATGGAAGAACTGATTAAATTTTGGTCAAGGTCACCCCAAGGTCAAGGTCACAGGGGTCACTGGTGTCACTATGACATAAGTGGCCATATCAAGAGACAGAAATAAAGCACTGACTTTTGCATAAGCCAACAGGGAAGTCCTAGTCCAGGCGCAACCCATGGGTGATGTTCAAATTTATAAAGGTCAAAGGTCAAGGTGATTGCCATTTCTAATTTTGCTCTAATAAACGTGCAAAGCATACATTCGTATTTGTTTTCTATACATCACCCAACGACATATTATTACTATTGCTCATTATTAATTCATATGTTCGACTCTCGCGTCAATGCCATCATCACGTCAAAAAAAAATAAAATCGAACACACCCACAAGAGCTTCCCAATGCTACCAACACACAAACAGTCAAAAGTCCTTCAACCTCAGTGTCAGGTAACTGCCAAGGCCATTGAATGGTTAAGCTAAATTAAAGGTCAAACGTTACTTGAAAGTCGAAGTCACATCAATTCATGATTCTAGGACATATGGCGCTCTAGGTCACCTTGGCGGAGGTATGTCCTCTACGAGGACCATGTCCGCGTTCAGGACTTGCTCACTTGTTATTACTAGCTAAGCTACAACCATAGTTGGAAAAGCAGGATGCTATAAGCCCAAGGGCTCCCAACAGGGAAAAATATCCCAGCGATGAAGGAAGCAAGGAAATAAACTATATGATAAGGAAAAACGATCATATTGAAATACTTTAAAAACAGTAACAACAGATCCTTCATATATAAACTCTAAAAAGAGTCTTATGTCAGCCTGTTCAACATGAACACATTTGCTGCAAGTTTGAACTTATTAAAGTTCAGTTCTACCGATTCAATTACCCGATTAGAAAGATTATTCTTACAAGGGAATTAATGGCCACAGGTTGAAGGTACTGGTGGCTTTGGCATTAAGAAAGGTCAATTAAATTTAATTTATTTCTAATTCCATTGAGAGACTTGGGAGTAAGTGCTATGCTGGGAACATTTGATGAATCAGATGTGGTGGACCCCCAGGTCTTTATAAAGGGGTTCCAGTATTCGTAAGGGGATTCCAGTATTCGTATGGGTGTTCCAGTATTCGTAAGGGGATTCCAGTATTTGTAAAGGGGTTAAAGTATTCGTGAGGGGATTCCAGTATTCGGATGGGAGTTCCAGTATTCGTATGGGGTTCCAGTATCGTATGGAGGTTCCAGTATTCGTATGGGGGTTCCAGTATTTGTAAAGGGGTTAACGTATTCGTAAGGGGGTTGCAGTATTCGTATGGAGGTTCCAGTATTGGTATGCGGGTTCCAGTATTCGCATGGGTGTTCCAGTATTCGTATAGGGTTCCAGTATTCGTAAGGGGGCTCGACGTTTCTCTCAGTTTTTGTACATTTGGTAGGAAATGAGAGGAAAGGATGTTTTTGTTAGTGTCTTATTCCAAAAGATATTTGCTACTTGAATCATATTGTTTCACTCATATAATTCGTCTTCTGTTTTAGCCTTGCAAATAAGAAAACCACTTAAATGAAGTTGTTTTAGCCTCCAAAACAACTGTTCATTAAGTGGTTTTGTTATTGTTTAGAAGCTGAAAACTTTCTTTATTTGCAGCAAAGTAAGGGTATGTGTTAATTAGACAAACAATTCAAGAAAATGTGGTAAATTTAAGATTTTGATAAACCTGAATGATAAATTCGTTTCTGTTGTTAGTCGTTATTAAACTTTACTATCCTCTGTATGATTGGCTTTATTTCAAGAGTTTGCCTATGATAATCCACTTGATTATTGCATGAGCAAAGTATATTATTATTAATATTACTAGCGAAGCTACAACCCTAATTGGGAAGGCAGGTTTTGAGCCCAGGGGCTTCAACAGGGAAAGATAGCCCAGTGAGGAAAGAAAATAGGGAAATTGATAAATTACAGATGTGAAGAATTAAAATGAAATATTTTAATAACAGTAACATTATTAAAATATATTTTTCTTAAGTAAGCTATGAAAACCAATACAAAGAGGAAGAGAAATAAGATAGTATAGTGTACCCTCAAGCAAGAAAACTTTAATGGGTAAGATAGTGGAAAGCCATGGTACAAAGGCCATGGCACTACCCAAGACTAGAGAACAATGGTTTGATTTTGGGTTGTCCCTCTAGAAGAGCTGCTTATCATAGCTACTGTAGAGTCTCTTTTACCCTTACCAAGAGGAAAGTAGCTACTGGTTTAAAGGAATGAGAAAGAGATGATACATGAAGTCTCTACTAATGAAACTGAATGATGTAGATAGGGTTTATGTAGTTGAGGTAAATGCAGTAGTTGATTGTGGCTTAAAATGTTATGTTTTGAATACTCTAGGAGAAATTTAGTATGCAGGTTAGCTATTCCAAGAAAGGCTCCTCATTGTAATGAAAGTTCTCAATCTTCGTTCCAAGCGTCTTGAATGTTTTTCATAAGTTTGAAGATATTTGAGGGGTAATTAATAATTGATTCAAATATGGGATGTGGTAAAACATTGTTACTATTTCATGTAGCGGTTATTTACAACTGATTGATTATATATTAATCCGGAATTATTAAGAAACTGACAGGTGTTGGATCCCCTTCTCCTGTATAAATACGATGTCTTTGTATATGCATTCTCATTGTTGAGTCTGTTGATGTCCTGAGTGGATATAAGTACTAACTCCAATCAAGTCTCTTCATTTTTCCTTTCGTGGCTATAATACATTTTATATTCATCACGTGTCAGCTTTCGTGATTTCTACACACACACACACACACACACACACACATATATATATATATATATATATATATATATATATATAAAATTGTATGCGTGTGTGTAAATTAGGTGTAGAAGTCCCCTGGGGTCGTATATCTTAATCACATTACAAGTGTTACTTTACCTCATAACACCTGCCCAACTAATATTTGATGAAAGGCGTCATTATCAATCAGATTTGATATGGTATTCCCTCTCTTTCTCTCCTGCTTTAAATATATTACATTTATTATTAGTCATATCAATTTTTTTTTATTTGTTGATGATTGATTTCCCTAGATAACTTGCTTTACCATAGGAACATGACTTCCTCTGGTATTTATAATTTTTGTGAGAAACTTTATCTTTACCCACGAGTGACTGACAATCTCTGTCAAGCCGAATGTTTGGATAATTTATGGTTAATCGTAAATTTTATTTTACGTCATAATGTCAGTCATGATTTGTCTGTATTGAACTGACATCTGTTTCGCTGGGGAAATGGAATAAAATAACTTATCAGGGTTTTGAAGTGAATATATTTAAAGGTGTTGAGGGATTTTTTTAGTTTTAGGGCATACCTGAGCAGGATTTTTATATCAAGTGATTATAATAAATGTGAGTCTTTGATTATAGTCAAAGAGTTAGAAGTTTAATTATTTCTAGTCTTTGTCATTGATAATGATTGGACGATTGGGTTACAGTAAGGGTTTATATGGTAAACTCCTTGCCTGGTGATCGCCAGACTGGGGTTCGGGTCCCGCTCAAACTCGTTAGTTCCTTTGATCGTTGCAACGTCACCATCCTTGTGAGCTAAGGATGGGGGATTTAGGGAGCGTATAGGTAATTATGCTGAGTCATCAGCAGCCATCGTCTGGCTCTCCCTGGTCCTAGCTTCGGTGGAGAGAGGCTTGGCCGCTGATTTTATGTATGTATGGGCAGTTTCTAGGGCAATGCCACTGTTTCTTGCCTCTGCGGTTCATGAGCTGACTTTAAATCTTTTCTGTATAGGGTACAGCCTTTTAGTCCCCATGTTTGTGGCGTAATGTATTTTGTATTTCATTTTTATTATGGGGTTAATATTTTCCTTGTGTATACACCTATACATTTCCTCCATCGATTTACCGAATCATTTGGAAACCACCATAGAGTCATGATATAAGGAGCTTTGTTCTGTAGTTTTTAATTTTTAATTTCAAACAACTTCTAATCAATTTTGTTGTGGTCAGTGCATTTTCCGATCAAGTATTTCCTTATTTCCTTTCCTCACTGGGCTATTTAAAGGGCGTTCGTGAATAGCAGGAATAGTGATATTGGCCTAGAGATTGGCCATATTATATAAATATGATCAGCTCCCAATTACCCTTTTCACCCAAGCTATGACCAGGGAGGGCCGAGCAATGGCTGCTGATAACTCAGCAGGTTGAGCTAATATGAAATTACGGTATGCATAATAAATTGCAATTATATATGTTCAAGTAAGGCTTTGTATGTTAATAGTTTTGTTATCAATACATTTTTTATATTTAACTTGAATGGCATTTTTTCCACTTGCAGTTTGTCTAGCACTATTATTGGGTTCCTTCAGACTTTTAATGTATAATACCGAGTTATTTTACTCTTAATGCATGTTATTGGGTTCTTTTAGACTTAGCGCATATTACTGGGTTCTTTGAGACTTTTAATGTGTAATAAGTCAATGAGATTTTATACACCTCCTTGAGAGCAAGAACGTCGAAAGAGTATGAAATTGAGAGTTGTGCGAGGGTGCAATTAGGTGATAAACGTCAATGCGTTTTTATACAGCTCCTTGCGAGCAAGAACGTCAAAAGAGTTCAATATTAAAGGGATGTGAGCGTGCACTTAGGTGATAACAGTCAATGAGTTTTTATTGAGCGCCTTGCGAGCAAGAACGTCAAAAGTGTTTGAAATTGAAAGGGTTTTGTGAGCGTGCAGTTAGGTGATAAGTCAATGAGTTTTTATACTGCGCTTTGAAAGCAAGAACGTTGAAAGAGTTTGAAATTGAAAGTTAACAGTCAATAAGTTTTTATTGAGAGCCTTGCGAGCAAGAACGTTGAAACAGTTTGAAATAGAAAGGGTTGTTCGAGGGTGCAGTTAGGTGATAACCGTCAATGAGTTTTTATACAGCTCCTTGCGAGCAAGAACGTTGAAACAGTTTGAAATTGAAAGGTTTATGCGAGGGTGCAGTTAGGTGTTAACAGTCAATGGGTTTTTATACAGTGCCTTGCGAGCAATAAAGTCGAAAGAATTTGAAATTGAGAGGGTTTTGCGACTGTCCAGTTATGTGATAACAGTCAATGAATTTTTATACAGCGCCTTGCGAGCAAGAACATCGAAAGAGTTTGAAATAGAAAGCGTTTGAAATAGAAAGTGTTGTGCGAGGGTGCAGGAAGGTGATAACAGTCAATGAGTTTTTATACAGCGCCTTGCGAGCAAGAATGTCGAAAGAGTTTGTAATTGAAAGGGTTTTGCGAAGGTGCAGTAAGGTGATAACAGTCAATGAGGTTTTATACAGTACCTTGCGAGCAAGAAAGTCGAAAGAATTTGAAATTGAGAGGGTTTTGCGACTGTCCAGTTAGGTGATAACAGTTGTTGAGTTTTTATACAGCGCCTTGCGAGCAAGAACGTTGTAAGAGTTTGTAATTGAAAGGGTTGTGCGAAGGTGCAGTAAGGTGATAACAGTCCATGAGTTTTTATACAGTACCTTGCGAGCAATAAAGTCGAAAGAATTTGAAATTGAGAGGGTTTTGAGACTGTCCAGTTAAGTGATAACAGTCAATGAGTTTTTATACAGCGCCTTGCCAGCAAGAACATCGGAAGAGTTTGAAATAGAATGGGCTGTGCGAGCGTGCATTTAGGTTATAACAGTCAATGAGTTTTTTATAGAGTGCCTTTCGAGCAAAAATGTCGAAACAGTTTGAAATATAAAGGGTTGTGGAAGGGTGCAGTTGGGTGATAAGTCGATGAGTTTTTATACAGTGCCTTGGGAGCAAGAGCGTCAAAAGAGTGAAATTGAAAGGGTTGTGTGAGGGTGCAGTTAGGTGATACGAGTCAATGAGTTTTATACAATGCCTTGCGAACAAGAACGTCAAAAGAGTTTGAAATTTGAAGGGTTGTGCGAGCGTGCAGTTAGGTAATAAAAGTCAATGAGTTTTATAGAACCTTGAAAGAGTTTGAAATTTAAAGGGTTGTGCGTGCGTTCAGTTAGGCGATAACAGTCAATGAGTCTTTATACAGCGCCTTGCGAGCAAGAACGTCAAAAGAATGAAATTGAAACGGATTTGCGAGGGTTCAGTTAGGTGAAAAGTCAATGAGTTTTTATACAGCACCTTGCGAGCAAAATGTCAAAAGAGTTTGAAATAGAAGGGGTTGTGCGACGGTGCAGCTAGGTGCTAACAGTCGATGAGTTTTTATACTCACCTTGCGAGCAAGAAGTCGAAGAGTTTGAAATTTAAAGGGTTGTGCGAGCGTGCAGTTAGGTGATAAGTCAGTGAGTTTTTATACAGTGCCTTGCGAGCAAGAACATTGAAAGTTTGAAATTGAAAGGGTTGTGCTAGGGTGCAGTTAGGTGATAACAGTCAATGAGTTTTATACTGTACAGCGCCTTGCGAGCAAAAATGTTAAAAGGTGAAATTGAAAGGGTTGTGCGAGAGTGCAGATAGGTGATAAGTCATGAGTTTATATACAGCGCCTTGCGAGCAAGAACGTCGAAAGTGTTTGTAATTGAAAGGGTTGCGCGAGGGTGCAGTTAGGTGATAAGTCAATGAGTTTTTATACAGCGCCTTGCTAGCAAGAGTTTTTGAAATACAAAGGCTTGTGCTAGGGTACAGTTAGGTGATAACAGTCGATGAGTTTTTATACAGCCCCTTGCGATCAAGAACGTCAAAAGAGTGAAATAGAAAGGGTTGTACAAGGGTGCAGATAGGTAATAGAAGTCGAGTTTTTGTACAGCGCCTCGCGAGCAAGAACTTTGAAAGAGTTTGAAGCAGAAAGGGTTGTGCGAGCTTGCAGTTAGGTGATACAATTCAATGAGTTTTTATACAGCGCCTTGCAAGCAAGAACGTTGAAAGAGTTTGAAATTGAAAGGGTTGTGCGAATGTGCAGTTAGGTGATAACAGTCGGTGAGGTTTTATACAGCGCCTTGCGAGCAAGAACGTCGAAGGAGTTTGAAATTGAAACGACTTGATATATCCTGTCCCTGTTTATAGGGGGGGGGGTGTTGTTTACTCCTAGAAGTACTTTCGGAAGCCACAATCTCTGTGGGCTGACGTATGTATCTAAATATATAGCTGTCATTTTTGACAGGGTCCCATACACTAGTATAAGATATGCAGTAACTCCAGGACATTTCCCGTCTTTACAACCATTAGTTTAACCCATTACAATGATGAATAGGAAAATTTCTATCCTATTAATTCTATTAAATTGTCACCATTAGCTCCTCTGTTACGGTACATTGGCATTCCTTGCTTGACCTGTTTCCGATGCCTTTTGTTGTTTGTGCCTCTAATTTGCTTAACGAATGGTTAGATCTTGGTCGAGCTTGACTCGTTGGTTGAGTAAAGATCTATTAATAATAATTAATAATGAAGCATTTTTTAAAATCTACAAAATATAGGGATAGCATTTTGATTTTCACTTGGCTCTGTCTCTGTTTAATTGCCTCTTTATGAAGAGGTTTTTTTTTATGTGAAATGAAGATTTATCTTTTTTTTTCACTTTACCATCTACATTTTCATACTTGATTTATTATTACTACGACTATTACTATTAGCTAAGCTATAACCCTTCTAGGAAAAGGATGCAATAAGCCCAAGGGAGCCTATAGGGAAAAATGCCCTATGAAGATAGGAAATAATGAAATATTTCCCTACTCACACCTTTATAATTTGTCACGTATGGCATTGGGTGAATATATTTCCAATTAGATTTTGCAAAACTAATTTTATTCATATTCGCCATGGGGTTTTCCTACTTTCTTTTGTCCCAGTTAATCTTTGCAGCTTTCTGAAGGTTATGTTTTCTCTTAGTTCCTTTGTTATGTTCAATTGTATTATGAATTCCTTTTTTCCATATTCTAGTTCTTAATTGATCGTTTCATTCAGTTGATATCTTATATGTTTTATTTTTATTTATTTATTTATTTTTTTTACATTTACCCCTTTTTATTTATCTATTTGCACGAGTCACGTTTCCTCTCTTTCCTTAGCTCATTGCTTATTTTTGTCACCTTAGTCTCTGCCCATTTCTCCCGTATCTCTACTCTAAAGTAGGCATTTTAAGCCCACTATTAAATTATCTTTTCTCGCATGTTCTTTTTTAAAGATATAATTCCAGCATGCTAGTTGAGGTCAATGTTAAACGATTCACTTCTCTCCTGTTGGTTTGATTTCATATGGCCGATTAGAAGATAATCTCTCTCTCTCTCTCTCTCTCTCTCTCTCTCTCTCTCTCTCTCTCTCTCTCTCTCTCTCTCTCTCTCTCTCAATTTAGTTCAAGTCGTCTGTGCTCCATATTTTTCTTTTCGTTTGTTACATCATGTTTGACCTCTCGTTGTGATTTCATATTTGGCCCCTCCTTATTTCTCTCTCTTTAGTCTGTAACATGTTTGGACTCTTTTTGTTGGTCTGCTATATCATGTGTGGCCCCATTTTCGGTCTGTAACATCTTGTTTTGACCTCTTCCGGTCTGTTACATCGTTTGGTCCCATTTTAGGTCTGTAACATCAAGTTTGGCCCCATTTTCTGCCTGTAACATCAAGTTTGGTCTCATTTTCAGTCTTTAACATCATGTTTGATCTCTTTTTAGGTCTGTAACTTAATATTTGACCTCTTTATCAGCCTGTTACTTCATGTTTGGCCCCATTTTCGCTCTGTAACATTTCTGTAACATCATGTGTAGATCAGTTTTCGTCCTGTAGCATGTTTAGATCCATTTTTGTCCTGTTAACATGTTTAGGTCCGTTTTCATCGTGTGACATCCTATTTGCCCCCCCCCCCCTTTTTTTCATCATGTTCAGCCCCATTTTCGATCTATAACATCATGTTTCGCCCCATTTTCGGTTGTAACATGTTTGATCCTAATTTCGGTTTGTAACACCATGTTGGTTCTTATTTTCGGTCTTTAATATGTTAGACCTCTATTTTTGGCCTGTTACATCATGTTTCACCCATTTTGGGTTCGTAACATCATGTTTGGCCCCATTTTCAGTCTTTATCATTATGTTTGACCTCCTTTTCGGTTTGGAAAATCATGTTTGGTCTCACTTTCAGTCTGTATCATCATGTTATTTTCGGCCAGTTGCATCATGTTTTAACCTCTTTTTCGGTCTGTAAAATCATGTTTGGTCCCATTTTCGACCTGTTACATTGTTTAACCTCTCATTTTCACTGTTACATCATGTTTGTCCTCTTTCGACTCTTTGTCTGTTTCCAGAATTCATTATTGTCTTTCTTACTCTTGTTTTTCAATCATCTTGAAAACGCTCAGCTTTCGCTACCCAACCGGTCACAACCAGGTCCCTGTTTTTGTACATCACTTGGATATCTTTTTTTCCTTTGAAAAGTTTTTTTTTTTATAATAATCTCAAGTTTGCAATGTATATTTTATTTTTAAACTTTCGACTGTTGTATCGGGAAACAATATGGAAATATTTTAGCATCTGAATTTTAAATATGAATGTATGTGCTGTATATGCAAGATATTAGATGACATTTTGTGGTTGGGTCAGATCTCGAAAGATAGGTAATGTGTTGGAAGAAACTGGTTTTGTGTAGATAAATAACTGGGTATAAAAGAATATAGGATTATTATTATTATTATTATTATTATTATTATTATTATTATTATTATTATTTGATTAGCATTAGTATTATTATTTGATTAGTATTATTATTGTTTTTGTATTGTATTATTTTTCTTTTTGATACTTTGGCGTATCAGGTGTAGCACACTCAGAAAATAAATGGGCGTCTGCTTTCATTGTATTGGGAAGAATTTTAAAGTTTTGTAGGAATGCGAGTCTTGTGCGTAGCTGCGTTTGTCTGTTACATACGTTATTGGTAAATCTTTAGGAAAAGTGGTGGGAATATGGGGTTAAGGAATTTTTTTTTTATGTATGTATGTACACTTTATTTGTATGGATATAATATAGCAAGCAAAGCATTGTAAAACGCGGTATACCTCCGTCTTGTGTTCTTAAAGTTAAAAAGCCAATTTAGGTTTTTTAGTCTCAGGAAATCAAGGATTTTTATTTAAGCTCATGAAATCAAGGTTTTTTTAATTGTTTTTAGGCTGAAAATAGTTCTTTTTATTGTTTTTTTTAAGCTCATGAAGTCAAGTTTTTTTTTAGTCTCATTATATTGAAGTATAGTTTTCATTATATTGAAGTATTGCCTATATTAACTTTAAAATCTCAAAAAGAATAATCCTTGCGAGTCTTTAAAAACATCCTTTACATTAAAATCTCAAACAATGAAATGGTAAGCATCTTATTTTCTTTTTTTTTTCTTTGTATTTTTTAGCTTTCGTTTTACTTATTTTTTTCCATACTGGCTTTTTATCATTGTATTTTTCCATACTGGCTACTTACCTTTTTAGTCTTGTAGAATTCTACTTTTCCTACCGTGGTTGTGGCATTTTATCTAATAATGGTATTCATGAATAAGGTTAATGATAGTGATAGTATGACTCAAGAAGAAAGTAATTAAAACCTGACGAAAGACCATGGAAAAGTGATGTAGGCAGTAAAATTAAGTGAACTTTTTTTTTTAATGATTGAGGCAGAAATAAAGGAGACATTTCGTATAATTGAATATGTTTAGAATATAAAATTTGCGTGTTTTTCAAAGCAGAGCAATTTAATTTGGTATGATTATGTAGTTAGATAAGAGCTAATGTTTTTAAAGACATTTTGTGGCGACCCAGTGACTAATGACTCTTAACTCTGGATTCATGGGTCGGGAGTTCGATTAATGTCTCTCTTAACTCTGGATTCATGGGTCGGGAGTTCGATTAATGTCTCTCTTAACTCTAGATTCGTGGGTCGGGAGTTCGACTAATGTCTCTTAACTCTGGATTCGTGGGTCGGGAGTTCGAACCCTGCAACTAATGTCTCTCTTAACTCTGGATTCGTGGGTTGGGAGTTCGAACCCTGCGACTAATGTTTCTTAACTCTGGATTCGTGGGTCGGAAGTTCGAACCTTGCGACTGATGTCTCTCTTAACACTGGATTCGTTGGTCGGAAGTTCGAACCCTGCGACTAATGTTTCTCTTCAATGTATTCGTGGGTCAGAAGTTCGAACCCTGCGGATAATGTCTCTCTTAACTCTGGATTCGTGGGTCTGAAGTTCGAACCCTGCGACGAATGTCTCTCTTAACTGTATTCGTGGGTCGGAAGTTCAAACCCTGCGACTAATGTCTCTCTAACTGTATTTGTCGGTCGGAAGTTTGAACCCTGCGACGAATGTTTCTCTTAACTGTATTCGTGGGTCGGAAGTTCAAACCCTGCGACTAATGTCTCTCTTAACTGTATTCGTGGGTCGGAAGTTTGAACCCTGCGACGAATATCTCTCAACTGTATTCGTGGGTCGGAAGTTCAAACCCTGCGACTAATGTCTCTCTAACTATATTTGTCGGTCGGAAGTTCGAACCCTGCGACGAATGTTTCTCTTAACTGTATTCGTGGGTCGGAAGTTCAAACCCTGCGACTAATGTCTCTCTTAACTGTATTCGAGGGTCGGAAGTTTGAACCCTGCGACAAATATCTCTCTTAACTGTATTCGTGGGTCAGAAGTTCAAACCCTGCGACTAATGTCTCTAACTGTATTTGTCGGTCGGAAGTTTGAACCCTGCGACGAATGTTTCTCTTAACTGTATTCGTGGGTCGGAAGTTCAAACCCTGCGACTAATGTCTCTCTTAACTGTATTCGTGGGTCGGAAGTTTGAACCCTGCGACGAATATCTCTTAACTGTATTCGTGGGTCGGAAGTTCGAACCCTGCGACTAATGTCTCTCTTAACTGTATTCGTGGGTCGGAAGTTTGAACCCTGCGACTAATGTCTCTCTTAACTCTTCGTGGGTCGGAAGTTTGAACCCTGCGACTAATGTCTCCCAACTGTATTTGTGGGTCGGAAGTTCGAACCCTGCGACTAATGTCTCTCTTAACTATTCGTGGGTCGGAAGTTTGAACCCTGCGACTAATGTCTCCCAACTGTATTTGTGGGTCGGAAGTTCGAACCCTGCGACTAATGTCTCTTAACTCTATTTGTGTGTTGGAAGTTCGAACCCTGCGACTGATGTCTCCCTTAACTCTATATTCGTGTGTTGGAAGTTCGAACCCTGCGACTAATGTCTCCCTTAACTGTATTCGTGGGTCGGAAGTTCAACCCAATGACTAATATGTCTCTTAAGTCTGTATTCGTGGGTCGGAAGTTTGAACCCTGCGACTAATGTCTCTCCTAACTGTATTCGTGGGTCGGAAGTTCAACCCAATGACTAATATGTCTCTTAAGTCTGTATTTGTGGGTCGGAAGTTTGAACCCTGTCTCCCTTATCTCTGTATTCATGGGTCGGAAGTTTGAACCCTGCGACTGATGTCTCCCTTTATTCTGTATTCGTGGGTCGGAAGTTCGAACCCTGCGACTAATGTCTCTCTTAACTCTTCGTGGGTCGGAAGTTTGAACCCTGCGACTAATGTCTCCCAACTGTATTTGTGGGTCGGAAGTTCGAACCCTGCGACTAATGTCTCCCTTAACTCTGTATTCGTGGGTCGGAAGTTCGAACCCTGCGACTAATGTCTCTCAACTGTATTCGTGGGTCGGAAGTTTGAACCCTGCGACGAATGTCTCTCTTAACTGTATTCGTGGGTCGGAAGTTCAAACCCTGCAACTAATGTCTCTCCTAACTCTGTATTCGTGGGTCGGAAGTTCAAACCCTGCAACTAATGTCTCTCCTAACTCTGTATTCGTGGGTCGGAAGTTCGAACCCTTGACTAATGTCTCTTTTAACTCTGGATTCATTGGTTGGAAGTTCGAACCCTGCGACTAATGTCTCTCCTAACTCTTTATTCGGGTGTCGGAAGTTCGACCCCCTCAACTAATGTCTCTTTTAACTGTATTCGTGGGTCGAAAGTTCGAACCCTGCGACTAATGTCTCTCTTAACTCTGGATTCATGGGTTGGAAGTTCGAACCCTGCGACTAATGTCTCCTAACTCTTTATTCGGGTGTCGGAAGTTCGACCCCCTCAACTAATGTCTCTTTTAACTGTATTCGTGGGTCGAAAGTTCGAACCCTGCGACTAATGTCTCTCTTAACTCTGGATTCATGGGTTGGAAGTTCGAACCCTGCGACTAATGTCTCCCTTAACTCTGTATTCGTGGGTCGGAAGTTCGAACCCTGCGACTAATGTCTCTCAACTGTATTCGTGGGTCGGAAGTTTGAACCCTGCGACGAATGTCTCTCTTAACTGTATTCGTGGGTCGGAAGTTCGAACCCTGCGACTAATGTCTCTCCTAACTCTGTATTCGTGGGTCGGAAGTTCAAACCCTGCAACTAATGTCTCTCCTAACTCTGTATTCGTGGGTCGGAAGTTCGAACCCTTGACTAATGTCTCTTTTAACTCTGGATTCATGGGTTGGAAGTTCGAACCCTGCGACTAATGTCTCTCCTAACTCTTTATTCGGGTGTCGGAAGTTCGACCCCCTCAACTAATGTCTCTTTTAACTGTATTCGTGGGTCGAAAGTTCGAACCCTGCGACTAATGTCTCTCTTAACTCTGGATTCATGGGTTGGAAGTTCGAACCCTGCGACTAATGTCTCCTAACTCTTTATTCGGGGGCCGGAAGTTCGAACCCTTCAACTAATGTCTCTTTTAACTGTATTCGTGGGTCGAAAGTTTGAACCCTGCGACTAATGTCTCTCCTAACTCTGTATTCGGGGGTCGGAAGTTCGAACCTTTCAATTATTTTCTCTCTTAACTCGGGATTCGTGGGTCGTAAGTTCGAGCCGTGCTCGCTGCTCGAAAGGTTTTCCCTTATTTTCACAACCTTGCTGTCCCTGTGTACTAAGGTCGAGGGTTAAGGGAAAGTCTATTATAAGTCTACCTTCGCAGTCATAGCAGCCATTACCTGGCCTCCCTAGCTAGGTCATAGCTTGGGGATTGA
This sequence comes from Palaemon carinicauda, assembly GCF_036898095.1. Lineage (NCBI taxonomy): Eukaryota > Metazoa > Arthropoda > Malacostraca > Decapoda > Palaemonidae > Palaemon > Palaemon carinicauda. Next base: position 19,016,696 of record NC_090764.1, read on the forward strand.
TCGGTCGGTTTTCCCTTGCCTCTGTTACTCATGAGCAACCTTTAAATTGCAGTTCGTTCTAAATGAAACTTATGTATTCAGCTGAAGTGTTAGAATGAAACCGCTAAACTTGATGAATTCTATAGGAGAGGAAAGGGTTGAATATAAATTTTAATGAGATTAAAGTTTTATAGGTAAGAGTTAAGTCGGGGACCTAGAAGGAAAGGTTGATGGTATTCGTAAGATAAGGTTTAACGTGAATGCAAGTTCATGAAGAGAGATGATTGTATGAGGATACAAAATAGTTGAAGATCTAGTCGATGAGTTGCTGATGTCATGTGCGTTGGCTTATTAATAAGCTGATGATGGAAAGTTGTTTGCATGCGAAGATAATCGTCTTAGTCGGATGACTTGCTTTTTTGCCCTGGAGGTAACATTGCATCTTGTGTTTGTGTGTTTTTTTCTTATATATAAATCTCGCACGTAGATAGGGTATACTTTTTGATTGTGCATGTGTATGTATGTATGTATATATATATATATATATATATATATATATATATATATATATATATATATGTATATATACACATACACATACATGTGACAAGTCACGGAACTAGAATTAAAAAACTTAATTGATTTTATCCTCTCGCTCACACACACACACACACACACACACACATATATATATATATATATATATATATATATATATATATATATATATATATATATATACATACATATACACATCTATAACCATATATGTATATATGTATTATGTATGTATATGTGTGTATATATATGTATATATATATATATGTATGTATATATATATGCATAATATAAATCTTTAAGCAATGAGATGTATATACATATAAACCTTTATGCAAGGAGAAATGACAAGCTGACGCCAAAATTGTGGAAGGAAAAGATTGGCCGAATCGTGTAAAATGACAGATAATTGTTGATAATCCGGGTCAGATTTAGGGTTTAGGATATTGAAGATGGATTATAGTAACTTATGGAAATTGAAGGGTATATTGTTTTAATAGAGTTGTTAGTTATTGTGAGCATGTGAGTGAGTGGTATTCTGTAAGATTGAGGAAGGATTGTTGATACCGGGGTTGGAAGAAGTTGAGGAGTTTATTCTTATTGGGCTTTGGTACAATTAAGAAAATTGCCGTAAAAAAAACGGTAGAAATTTCGGAATATATGTTGCCAGGCATTTACCATTTTAAAGACATATTGACACAAAGAAGTGATATTACGGTCACCAAACCGTAAAATATTACAACAAAGTATGGTAACATTACGGTCGCCTGTATATTACTGGAATACGGTTAAGAACAGTATATTTTTACGGATAATTTCCGATTAGAATTACGGTTTTTTAACAGAATAGTAAATATTGATGGTAGTGGGGATAAAATCATTTGTAGAAGCAGCAAGGAAGATAGCAAGGGTTCATAAAAGGCTTTCTTTATGAAAGAAGAAAAACCACTCTAAAGAGATGGAACTTACTGATCGCATTTGCATTATGTTAAGGTTTGAAGGGTAATGTAGAATCGAGATACATTAAGATGCAGTTGATTTAAAAAGGAAGATGAAATTAGTCTTGTTATTAGATGGATTGATCATCAGGAAAAAATGGATAGGGGTATGGAATTTGGTTGGGAGGTCTGGAAAATATTGGATAAATTATATGAAATAGATATAGGTAATACAAAGGCGGTCGGAACCTGTCGGAAAGCGCAAAATCAATTCCCTCTGTGCAAAAAGTATCGAAAAGCACAAGTTCAATTCCCTCTGTGTGCAAAAAGTATCGGAAAGCACAAGTTCAATTCCCTCTGTGTGCAAAAAGTATCGGAAAGCACTAGTTCGATTCCCTCTATGTGCAAAAAGTATCGAAAAGCACTAGTTCGATTCCCTCTATGTGCAAAAAGTATCGAAAAGCACTAGTTCGATTCCCTTTATGTGCAAAAAGTATCGAAAAGCACTAGTTCGATTCCCTCTATGTGCAAAAAGTATCGAAAAGCACTAGTTCGATTCCCTCTATGTGCAAAAAGTATCGGAAAGCACAAGTTCTATTCCCTCTATGTGCAAAAAGTATCGAAAAGCACTAGTTCGATTCCCTCTATGTGCAAAAAGTATCGAAAAGCACTAGTTCGATTCCCTCTATGTGCAAAAAGTATCGAAAAGCACTAGTTCGATTCCCTCTATATGCAAAAAGTATCGGAAAGCACAAGTTCTATTCCCTCTATGTGCAAAAAGTATCGAAAAGCACTAGTTCGATTCCCTCTATGTGCAAAAAGTATCGAAAAGCAATAGTTCGATTCCCTCTATGTGCAAAAAGTATCGAAAAGCACTAGTTCGATTCCCTCTATGTGCAAAAAGTATCGAAAAGCACTAGTTCGATTCCCTCTATGTGCAAAAAGTATCGAAAAGCACAAGTTCTATTCCCTCTATGTGCAAAAAGTATCAAAAAGCACTAGTTCGATTCCCTCTGTGCAAAAAGTATCGAAAAGCACTAGTTCGATTCCCTCTATGTGCAAAAAGTATCGGAAAGCACAAGTTCTATTCCCTCTATGTGCAAAAAGTATCGAAAAGCACTAGTTCGATTCCCTCTATGTGCAAAAAGTATCGAAAAGCACTAGTTCAATTCCCTCTACGTGCAAAGTGTCTGAAAGCACAAGTTCAATTCCCTCTATGTGCAAATAGTGTCTGAAAGCACAAGTTCAATTCCCTCTGTGCACAAAGTGTCTGAAAGCACAAGTTCATTATCCTCTTATGTGCAAAAATGTTTTTATTTAGTGAACTTTTAGTGATCGTAAAATTCTAGATGAATATAGAGAAACATTGCAAATGCAAAATTATCAAAATACTGTCTTTATTTTTTATATTTTTGATTATTCTGGACATTTTATGCAAGTTTGATTGAAGATACTGGCTGCCTCAGTGACGTCAATTTTTACAAGAAACCTTTTCTATTCCAATCTTCTTTTCATCAGTTCTGCAATTTACTAGTAAATAATGCTATTCTCACTCTTTAAAGTTATAAATTGATCAGTAAGGGAATTAATTATTTACTTAGAAAAATTATATCTTTGTCGTATCCCTAGTTACTGTAAGGATAACATGCTGATTACCAAGAAGAGCAGGATATTTCCTTATTTCCTTTCATAACTGGGCTATTTTCTCTGTTTGAGCCCTTGGGCTTATAGCATCCTGCTTTTCCAACTAGGGTTGTAGCTTAGCAAGTAATAATAATAATAATGACAATAATTATAGTAATGAATAGATGTGCCTTTGCTATATCTTTCTTATTAATAAGATTTTCGTAATATTAATTTTTAATGGAATTGTTTTTAGGTCATTTTTTTATTTTAAATTTTCTAATTATTACCGATAGATTGTTTTCCATCATTCCGTCCCTAACAATTTTTTTTTCGTTATGTTACGTTATTCTTATTTTATGTATTAACCAATTAGTTTTTGCTAATGATAATTATCTCTTTGGTCGCGGTTTTTTTTTTCTCCAATACATTGTTTCACTTTCTCATATCATTAAGCAAATTTGATCCTTTTTTTTTAATATATATATATATATATATATATATATATATATATATATATATATATATATATATATATATATATATATATATATATATAATATATCGGGGCTTGGTCACGCTATTATTTCTGGATAAGTGACAACCCTCGTTAGAAAAGTAGAATGTTATTAAGTCCTAGGGCTCCAACAGGGAAAAATAGCCCAGTGAGGAGAGGGAATAATGAATTGAATAAAGTATAAGAGAAGTAATGATCAATTAATATAGAATATTTTAAGAAAAGTAACAATATTGAAATAGCTCTTTCATATATAAACTACAAAAACATAAAAAAACAGGAGGGGAAATAAGATAGAATATCGTGCCGGAGTGTACCCTCAAGCAAGAAAACTCTAATTGAGACGTAGGCTTGTATCTAATTAAATATCACGTGTTGGTTAGTATCATTTTTTATGCTTGAAGGTTATTTAAGAATCCAATGCAGTTTCCCCTCCGGGGAGCCAGTATTGCAGGTGAAGCGGAAATTGTGATAAATATGGATAAAGTTAATTATTTAGTAGGTTGCGAAACTTGGAAGTTTTAAGTGCGAAATTGACACTGTGGTTGGGGAGGTTCACGTTTACGCAGTCTTACGATTAATTAGTTTGATACATGTCTTTTTCCTATATACTACTATAGTGTCCTTACGTGGATTAGTCGCTCTCTATACTGCTCTCTTCATGGTTACCTCATTTAGCTCGTGGTACCTTCTATTTCCCTTCAGGTTGACTTCTTTTTTTCCTTCCTCTGGGTCTTCGTCCTTCAAATTTACCTTCTATACTGTCTTCATTATTCGTTCATTATTTAATTTTCGAGGGGAACCTTGGTTTACTATATATTTTGTTCTGGTAGAAAGCTAAGTAATTCGTTTTTGTTAATCAGTAGGCTCATTTATTGGCGTAAGACAATTAAGGTGGTCTAGTGGTAATGAGTTTGTCTCCCCGATTTAAACGTTTCTTAAAGTCAATGGTTCACCAAACGTTCAGCTGGGCTCCACAAGGCACTATGGATAGTTGAAAGACCCAGGCCAACGTGGCTGAGGACTATGGATCGTGAAATAGATGATGAATGGAGAAGTATTGAATTAAAAGCTCAAGATAGAGACGACTGGCGAAATCTAACCGAGGCTTTTTGCGTCAATAGGCGTAGGAGATGATGATCAATGGTTCAATGGGATATTAGATTGAATTTAGCAGTGGTTCAATGCGATATTAGATTGAATTTAGCAGTGGTTCAATGCGATATTAGATTGAATTTAGCAGTGGTTACTTTTCTTCATATATTGGTGCACTCACCATGACTATTTTGATTGATAGCAGGGTGTAAAATTGTTGTGATTTTAATGGTTATGACATTTTATTGTGGTAAGCTATCTGTTGAACACTATTCAAAACAGTTGAACATTTGTAAGAAATAAGAAAAGATTGTCAGTACATGCTAGAATGAGTTGGGCGCGGAAGGCTATCACTAATAATCTTCAATTATATTTGATTACCGGTTATTTGAATTTGGTCTTGTTTGTAAGGCTTCTAGTGCTCTTACTGTTAAATTTACAGGGATAAGTTTGTTATATGTATGTGACTATTTTCTCTCTCTCTCTCTCTCTCTCTCTCTCTCTCTCTCTCTCTCTCTCTCTCTCTATATATATATATATATATATATATATGTATGTATGTATAGATAGACAGATATGAGCGCAATGAAATTGAGGGTTAAAATTATGTATGGAATCTCCTATGGAAAATGGCATTATTTCCAAGATGGGATACCAGCCTCTTTTCATTCATACTGTTGATCCTGATGGAGTTGAATTCTTTTAGCTGGTATAATATTTTATTGTGACCAAGTATAGAAACTTGTATGTTTTAATGGGTCCTTTTGGGAGACTGCTTGTATTAGTTTATTTAATCATATCAAATGAATATATTATTATTATTATTATTATTACTTGCTAGGCTACAACCCTATTTGAAAAAACAGGATGCTATAACCCCATGGGCTGCAACTGGGAAAATAGCCCAGTGAGGAAAGGAAACTTAAGGAAAAATAAAAAGCCTTGGATGTAATACGAAGACTCGTGACACATTATAATTATGGTTGGTTAGTTCAGAGCCAAGAGGTTATGATCCTGTCGGAAAGTTCAGCAATTCGAGGATGAATTTGAATTTATTATCAAAATCCTTTTCTTAACGTAGAGAAATCAATTGGGCAAACGATTCAAAGCTGCGTCAGTATAACTTATAGTTTATTTGTTATATTCTCTGCTTCCGTTAGGAATGTGTTAATTCGTTAGAAAGTGGATAGTGTTGAACAGATTCATCTTGAATAGTCGTTAATCATTGGATTTGGAGTGCTTGGTACTCTTCTAGTCTTTGGAGAAGCACCGTCTGTAGGAAATGATATTGAGTGCTCATACTGACAGTGAATTTTAGGCTGTGTTTTTATTTTAATTTTGCTTTGCACTTAAAAAGAAAATTTATTTTGATCTGAGCATCAGTACTATATTTTTCAAGCAACACTAAGAGACGGTGATTTTCTTTGCAGAAACGTCTTTAATTTAATCAGACTTTAAGATAATTTAGGTAAAGCTAAGATTTGTGGGGAAATCTGTTGGCTTTTAGGATGTTTTCTGTTGCTTTTAATTGAATTTTGTTAAAATGTACGAGTTACTGCTAAGGCATAGCGTAGAAGGAAGCAAAATCGCCTAAAAATCATACAATTAGTGTATGTTCATGGTAATGTTTTGAAATGCTGACGAGGCATTCCGATATTATACTTTTTTGGGGGCAATAACGTATTGCATTTCAGGGTATTTAAATGTATTTCTGAATTCGTTTGTACTAGACCTGTAACACGCAGAATCGGTACTACAATCAATGGGTGTTGTCTGTTATGAATATATAGTATTTAATCTTTTTATGAGGGTTTATTCTTTTGAAAAATACATTTTGTTCAAGGCTATATGTGTGTTTTAAGATGCTTCGTCGAATGGCAGGAAGTTGGTGTTATTGATGCAGTTACCGTTCGATTTATGTCTTGTCATTGATTGAGTGTCAGTCTGAGAAAGTCGGGATCTGTTTGTATGTTGCACGGTATTGCTCAGGGATTTCATGCAAAGAATAAAACAACTTTGTTCTGCATCAAAGACTAGGATAGTTATGGCCAGTTTGCGATAATCAATTCATGGACCAGGTTGCCAAAGTTCATTTGTCTTGCCGAATATCTTGATTTATATCAACTACATATACATTTTAAAACATTATTTGTGTGTAGTAGGTCTATTCCCAGAGAAATTCTTAAATTTTGAGCTATAAGAAACGAGAGAGGAATCAGTGCTCATGATTGGCCCTAGTTTGAGCTGTGAGAAACGAGAGAAGAATCCGTTCGCGTGATTATCCCAAATTTGAGCTCTGAAATACAATAGAGGATTGGCCCAAATTTGAATTGAGAAACGAGAGAGGAATCAGTGCTCATGATTGGCATGATTTCCGGTCACGTGATTATCCCAAACTTGAGCTCTGAAGTACAATAGAGGATTGGCCCAAATTTGAATTGAGAAACGAGAATAATCAGTGCTCATGATTGGCCCTAGTTTGAGCACTGAGAAATGAAAGAGGAATCTGCATTCATGATTGTCCCAAATTTCAGCCGTGTTAGATATGATAGAGGATTGGCACAAGTATGAAGTGTGAGATAAGAGAGAAGAATGAACTCTGAGAAACTAGGGAGGAATCATTGCACTTAATTGTCCCAAATATGAGGTGCTAGATACGAGAGAGGAATCAGCACTCACGATTGGCCCAAATATGAGCTGATAGAAACGAGAGATTAATCGATCAGTGCACATGATTAATTTAGATTTGAGCTATTAGAAATGAGGTGAATCTGCACTCATAATTGGCTTAAATTTGAGCAGTGAGAAACGAGTCAGTATTCATGATTTACTTAGATTTGAGTGTAAGGTATGACAGAAATTAGCACTCATGATTGGCCAAAATTTGAGCTGTTAGAAACAAGAGGAGAATTGGTAGTCATGATAGGTACAAATATGACCTGAGAAAGGGGAAAGGAATCAGGCCTTCCGATTGGCCCACAACATTTGAGATGCGAGAAACGCAGGGATTCAGGGTTCACGATTGTTCCAAATTTGAGCTGTGAGGAATGAGAGGAATTGATTATTATCACAAGCTAACCTACAACTTTGGTTGGAAAAGCAGGATGCTATAAGTCCAAGGACTTCCACAGGGAAAATATCCCAGTTAGGAAAGGAAATAAGGAAACAGAATAGCGTGCCTGGGTGTACCCTAAAGCAAGAGAAGTATAACTCAAGGCAGTGAAAGACCTTGATACAGAGAACAAGCTGCTTACCATAGCTAAGAGTCTCTTCCACCCTTACCAAGTGGAAAATAGCCGCTGAACAATTGGAGTGCAGCCGTTAATGACTTGAGTGCTGTCAAGTTTATAAAGAAAAATATGTATAAAATATACACCAGACTATTCTAAACGAAAAGAATCTGTGCACATGATTATCCCAAATTTGAGTTGTGATAAACGAGAGAAATCTGTGCTCATGATTGGCCCAAATTTGAGTTGTGATAAACGAGAGAAATCTGTGCTCATGATTGGCCCAAATTTGAGTTGTAATAAACATGAGAAAGCTGTGCTCATGATTGGCTCAAGTTTGAGTTGTGAGAATCGAGAGGAATCTGCTCACAATTGGCCTAAGTTTGAGTTGTGATAAACTCGAGAGGAATCTGTGCTCATGATTGGCCCAAATTTGAGTTGTAATAAACATGAGAAAGCTGTGCTCATGATTGGCTCAAGTTTGAGTTGTGAGAATCGAGAGGAATCTGCTCACAATTGGCCTAAGTTTGAGTTGTGATAAACTCGAGAGGAATCTGTGCTCATGATTGGCCCAAATTTGAGTTGTAATAAACATGAGAAAGCTGTGCTCATGATTGGCTCAAGTTTGAGTTGTGAGAATCGAGAGGAATCTGCTTACAATTGGCCTAAGTTTGAGTTGTGATAAACTCGAGAGGAATCTGTGCTCATGATTGGCCCAAATTTCAGTTGTGATAAACGAGAGGAATCGGTTCTTATGACTGACCCAAATTTGAGTTGTGATGAGAGGAATCAGTACTCATGATTTGCCAAAATTTGAGTTGTGATAAACGAGAGAAATCTGTGCTCATAGTTGGCCCATATTTGAGTTGTGATATGCGAGAGGAATCTGTTCACATGATTGGCCTAAATTTGAGTTTTGATAAACAAGAGGAATCGGTGCTCATGACTGGCCCAAATTTGAGTTGTGATAAGAGAGGAATTAGTGCTTATGATTGGCCCAATTTTAGTTGTGATAAATGAGAGAAATCTGTGCTCATAAATGGCCCAAATTTGAGTTGTGATAAACAAGAGAATTGTGTGCGCATGATTGGCCCAAATTTGAGTTATGATAAACAAGAGGAATCTGTGCTCATGATTGGCACAAATTTGAGTTATGATAAACGAGAGGAATCTGTGCGCATGATTGGCCCAAATTTGAGTTATGATGAACGAGAGGAATCTGTGCGCATGATTGGCCCAATTTTTAGTTGTGATAAACAAAAGGAGTCAGTGCTCATAATTGGCCCAAATTTGAGTTGTGATAAGAGACAAATCTGTACTCATGATTTGCCCAAATTTTAGTTGTGATAAACAAAAGGAATCAGTGCTCATAATCGGCCCAAATTTGAGTTGTGAAAAATGAGAGGAATCTGTGCTTATGATTGGCCCAAATTTGAGAGAAATCTGTGCTCATAATTGGCCCAAATTTGAGTTGTGATAAACGAGAGAAATATGTGCGCATGATTGGCCTAATTTTGAGTTGTGCTAAAGAAGGGAATCTGTGCTCGTGATTGTCCCAAATTTGAGTTGTGATAAACGAGAGAAATCTGTGCTTATGATTGGCTCAAATTTGAGTTATGATAAACGAGAGAAATCTGTGCTTATGATTGGCCCAAATTTGAATTGTGATAATAGAGAGAAATCTGTGCTCATGATTGGCCCAAATTTTAGTTGTGATAAACGAGAGAAATCTACTCATGATCTTCCCAAATTTGAGTTGTGATAAACGCGAGAAATCTTCACGATTTGCCCACATTTGAGTTATGACAAACGAGAGGAATCTGTGCTCATGATTGGCCTAAATTTAAGGTTAGTGATAAAAGAGGAATCTGCTTTCATGATCGGCTCAAATTTGAGTTGTGTTAAACGAGAGAAATTGGCTCATGATTGGCCCAAATTTCAGTTTTGATAATGGAGAGAAATCTGTGCTCATGTTTGGCCCAAATTTTAGTTGTGAAAAATGAGAGAAGTCTGTGCTCATGATTGGCCCAAATTTGAGTTGTGGTAAATGAGAGAAATCTGTACTCATGATTGGCCCAAATTTGAGTTGCGATAAACGAGAGAAATCTGTGCTCATGATTGGGCCAAATTTGAGTTATGATGAATGAGAGAAATCTGTGCTCATGATTGACCCTAATTTGAGTTGTGAGAAACGAGAGAAGTCTGTGCTCATGATTGGCCCAAATTTGAGTTGTGGTAAATTGAGAGAAATCTGTACTCATGATTGGCCCAAATTTTAATTGTGATAAATGAGAGGAATCAGTGAGCATGATTGGACCAAATTTGAGTTGTGAGAAACGAGAGAAGTCTGTGCTCATGATTGGCCCAAATTTGAGTTGTGATAAACAAGAGAAATTGTGCTCATGATTGGCCCAAATTCGAGTTGTGATAAACGAGAGAAATCTGTGCTCATGATTGGCCCAAATTTGAGTTGTGATAAACGAGAGAAGTCTGTGCTCATGATCGGCCCAAATTTGAGTTGTGATAAACGAGAGAAATTGTGCTCATGATCGGCCCAAATTTGAGTTGTGATAAACGAGAGAAGTCTGTGCTCATGATCGGCCCAAATTTGAGTTGTGATAAACGAGAGAAATCTGTGCTCATGATTGGCCCAAATTTGAGTTGTGATAACCGAGAGAAATCTGTGCTCATGATTGGCCCAAATTTGAGTTGTGATAAACGAGAGAAATCTGTGCTCAGGATTGGCCCAAATTTGAGTTGTGATAAACGAGAGAAATTGTGCTCATGATGGGCCCAAATTTGAGTTGTGATAAATGAGAGAAATCTGTGCTCATGATTGGCCCAAATTTGAGTTGTGATAAATGAGAGAAATCTGTGCTCATGATTGGCCCAAATTTGAGTTGTGATAAACGAGAAATCTGTGCTCATGATTGGCCCAAATTTGAGTTGTGATAAACGAGAGAAATCTGTGCTCATGATTGGCCCAAATTTGAGTTGTGATAAACGAGAGGAATCTGTGCTCATGATTGGCCCAAATTTGAGTTGTGATAAACGAGAGGAATCAGTGCTCATGATCGGCCCAAATTTGAGTTGTGATAAACGAGAGAAATTGTGCTCATGATAGTCCCAAATTTGAGTTGTGATAAACGAGAGAAATCTGTACTCAAGATTGGCCCAAATTTCAGTTATGATAAACGAGAGAAATCTATGCTCATGATCGGCCCAAATTTGAGTTGTGATAAACGAGAGAAATCTGTGCTCATGATTGGCCCAAATTTGAGTTGTGATAAACGAGAGAAATCTGTGCTCATGATCGGCCCAAATTCGAGTTGTGATAAACGAGAGGAATCTGTGTTCATGATTGGCCCAAATTTGAGTTGTGATAAACGAGAGAAATTGTGCTCATGATGGGCCCAAATTTGAGTTGTGATAAATGAGAGAAATCTGTGCTCATGATTGGCCCAAATTTGAGTTGTGATAAACGAGAGAAATCTTTACTCATGATTGTCCCAAATTTGAGTTGTGATAAACGAGAAGAATCTGTGCTCATGATTGGCCCAAATTTGAGTTGTGATAAAAGAGAGGAATCGGGGCTCGTGATTGGCCCAAATTTGAGTTGTGATAAATTAGAGGAATCAGTGGTCATGATTGGCCCAAATTTGGGTTGTGATAAACGAGAGAAATCTGTGCTCGTGATTGGCCCATATTTGAGTTGTGATAAACGAGAGAAATCTGTGCTCATGATTGGCCCAAATTTGGGTTGTGATAAACGAGAGAAATCTGTGCTCATGATTGGCCCAAATTTGAGTTGTGATAAATGAGATAAATTGTGCTCATGATTGGCCCAAATTTGAATTGTGATAAACGGGAGGAATTGGTGCTCATGATTGGCCCAAATTTGAGTTGTGAGAAAAGAGAGGAATCCGGGCTCATGATTGGCCCAATTTTGAGTTGTGAGAAAAGAGAGGAATCCGGGCTCATGATTGGCCCAAATTTGAGTTGTGAGAAAAGAGAGGAATCCGGGCTCATGATTGGCCCAAATTTGAGTTGTGAGAAAAGAGAGGAATCCGGGCTCATGATTGGCCCAAATTTGAGTTGTGAGAAAAGAGAGGAATCCGGGCTCATGATTGGCCCAAATTTGAGTTGTGAGAAAAGAGAGGAATCCGGGCTCATGATTGGCCCAAATTTGAGTTGTGAGAAAAGAGAGGAATCCGGGCTCATGATTGGCCCAAATTTGAGTTGTGAGAAAAGAGAGGAATCCGGGCTCATGATTGGCCCAAATTTGAGTTGTGAGAAAAGAGAGGAATCCGGGCTCATGATTGGCCCAAATTTGAGTTGTGAGAAAAGAGAGGAATCCGGGCTCATGATTGGCCCAAATTTGAGTTGTGAGAAAAGAGAGGAATCCGGGCTCATGATTGGCCCAAATTTGAGTTGTGAGAAAAGAGAGGAATCCGGGCTCAGGATTGGCCCAAATTTGAGTTGTGAGAAACAAGAGGAATTGGTGCTCAGGATTGGCCCAAATTTGAGTTGTGAGAAAAGAGAGGAATCCGGGCTCATGATTGGCCCAAATTTGAGTTGTGAGAAAAGAGAGGAATCCGGGCTCATGATTGGCCCAAATTTGAGTTGTGAGAAAAGAGAGGAATCCGGGCTCATGATTGGCCCAAATTTGAGTTGTGAGAAAAGAGAGGAATCCGGGCTCATGATTGGCCCAAATTTGAGTTGTGAGAAAAGAGAGGAATCCGGGCTCATGATTGGCCCAAATTTGAGTTGTGAGAAAAGAGAGGAATCCGGGCTCATGATTGGCCCAAATTTGAGTTGTGAGAAAAGAGAGGAATCCGGGCTCATGATTGGCCCAAATTTGAGTTGTGAGAAAAGAGAGGAATCCGGGCTCATGATTGGCCCAAATTTGAGTTGTGAGAAAAGAGAGGAATCCGGGCTCAGGATTGGCCCAAATTTGAGTTGTGAGAAACGAGAGGAATTGGTGCTCAGGATTGGCCCAAATTTGAGTTGTGAGAAAAGAGAGGAATCCGGGCTCATGATTGGCCCAAATTTGAGTTGTGAGAAAAGAGAGGAATCCGGGCTCATGATTGGCCCAAATTTGAGTTGTGAGAAAAGAGAGGAATCCGGGCTCATGATTGGCCCAAATTTGAGTTGTGAGAAAAGAGAGGAATCCGGGCTCATGATTGGCCCAAATTTGAGTTGTGAGAAAAGAGAGGAATCCGGGCTCATGATTGGCCCAAATTTGAGTTGTGAGAAAAGAGAGGAATCCGGGCTCATGATTGGCCCAAATTTGAGTTGTGAGAAAAGAGAGGAATCCGGGCTCATGATTGGCCCAAATTTGAGTTGTGAGAAAAGAGAGGAATCCGGGCTCAGGATTGGCCCAAATTTGAGTTGTGAGAAACGAGAGGAATTGGTGCTCAGGATTGGCCCAAATTTGAGTTGTGAGAAAAGAGAGGAATCCGGGCTCATGATTGGCCCAAATTTGAGTTGTGAGAAAAGAGAGGAATCCGGGCTCATGATTGGCCCAAATTTGAGTTGTGAGAAAAGAGAGGAATCCGGGCTCATGATTGGCCCAAATTTGAGTTGTGAGAAAAGAGAGGAATCCGGGCTCAGGATTGGCCCAAATTTGAGTTGTGAGAAACGAGAGGAATTGGTGCTCAGGATTGGCCCAAATTTGAGTTGTGATGAATGAGAGAAATCGGTGCTCATGATTGGCCCAAATTTCAATGATAAATGAAAGAAATCGGTGCTCATGATTGGCCCAAATTTCAATGATAAATGAAAGAAATCGGTGCTCATGATTGGCCAAAATTTGAGTTGTGATAAAAGAGAGGAATTTGTGCTCCTGATGGCCCAGATTTAAGTTGTGATAAAAGAGAGAAACCTGTGCTCATTATTGGCTGATGATTGGCCCATATCACATCAGTTGTCCTTTTGGCAATGTAGAACTCAGAGATTTTAATAATAAGATTTTATGAATCTTTACATGCGCTTTTAGCCTTTTAAATCCCGTTAGCTGGTTGCTTTACTGAGATTATTTTGGAAGAGTGAATAAGTAACATGTAGCAATACTCATTGAATATTTCGGGTAGATCGTATAGATTTCTAACACGCTTGGTCAATGACATGCTATCTATTTTAGGTACGTAAGGGTTGAAAATATTTTTAGACTTTTTTTTTTTAATGGATGAGATATTGTCTATATTAAGAAAGTGGTTAGTTGAAATTTCTGTCTTATTGTTACATGTTATAGAAAAATTACTGAGAACTCTCTAGACTTCTTACAGCTACTCTTGATTAATTGTTTGTGAAATTTTAGGGGTAGATGTACTTATAAAACTTGTTCGCGTGAAGCAGTTAAAGATTTTTTTAGAAATTTCATGAAAAGAGTAGCTCACTTGAATTGCAGATATGTCTGGTTTTCGGAGTTTAGGTAATATACTTTTTTAATTCATCAATAAAAGAGGAGGGGCGTTATAGACGACCAAAAGCTATACTTTGGTTCCCGTTTCCTTCTTGACTTTTATCACAATTTGCGGGGAATACTAAACAGTTGCACAAGGGTGCCGAATAGACTTCTAGGCAATGTGACTCAAATTCATTAGTCTATAAGTGAGATATCATTTTGTGATGTTTCTTTGAAAGGTCTTGGGAGACTCCTCCCAAGTAAATGTTTGAATGTAGAGCCTTTTTTCAATCTTTATTGGGGGAAGATTGTTTATTCTTGTCCCCATTTGTATACTATACTTACATATACATATCAATATACATACATACACACGTGTGATTGATTGTAGATTATAGTTTGTTAGTACTTAATTGGCCTTGTAGTTTAATTTATCCTTTTTGCAGGGGCTTTAAGCTTTCAAATTACCATATGAAATAAGACTACAATTTGAGTAATAGAGATGAATAATTTGTATATACTGTATATAGAATTTGAGTGTCATTCTCTTTTGGTATTTTACTGAACAATTCAACCTTAAGTTTTTATCCAGAATATTTATTAACACAGTCAAATTAACTAAGGTTTTATATACTCTATAGAATATGAGTATCATAATTAAGTAATTTTTAGAACAGTTTAACCTTAGTGTGTTTCCAGAATTATATATATATATATATATATATATATATATATATATATATATATATATATATATATATATGTTAACAAAGGTTAGATTACATCCTTTCCTGTATTATCCAGATATATATTAACACAAATCAACTATAGGTTTTATATACCCCAGTATCCTTCTCAAGTATTTTATAAAACAATTTAACTTCACCTTGTCCCTAGAATATATATATATATATATATATATAATAAAACAAATTAGCTAGATTACACCCTTATCTAAACTGTTAATACAGTGATTGCTTATATTGAGTTGTGTCCATACCTGGTGTAGTAGTACAGAATGACTAACAGTCCTTCTTCTCCGGGTTATCCCACAGGCCTTCCTCCAGGGATCTCGGCATTGCCGGGTCCTTCCATGTCACAAGGTGCTGCTAGTCAAGATGCCAGCCAAGGTATGTACGAAATCCTTGCCTCAGTTCCTATTATTGGACCTTCACAGTCTCCTTTCGATTTTTATTTTTTTGTCAGTTCATTTTTTACTTTTTTTTC
Organism: Palaemon carinicauda; assembly: GCF_036898095.1. NCBI lineage: Eukaryota > Metazoa > Arthropoda > Malacostraca > Decapoda > Palaemonidae > Palaemon > Palaemon carinicauda. Next base: position 19,032,269 of record NC_090764.1, read on the forward strand.
TTAAAGTTTTATGCATTTTTTTTTATTTTGTTAAGCTGTTCTTGTAGAATGATAGTTCGCTTATGAGTATTTTTATTTTTCTATAGTAATTCCGCAATTAGAATTTTCCTGGTGGTCAGATCTCACTGTAAAGATAAAGATAAATTTTTGCTGGTAGCCAGATCTCAAGTTAGGAATAAAGATAATTTTTTGCTGGTAGCCAGATCTCACCGTACAAATAAATATAAATTTTTGCTGGTAGCCAGATTTCACCTTACAAATAAAGATATAAATTTTTGCTGGTAGCCAGATCTCATCAAACAGATAAAGATAAATTTTTTGCTGGTAGCCAGATCTCAAGTTAGGAATAAAGATATTTTTTTTGTGCTGGTAGCCAGATCTCACCGTGCAAATAAAGATAAATTTTTCCTGGTAGCCAGATTTCACCTTACAAATAAATATAAATTTTTGCTGGTAGCCAGATCTCAGCAAACAGATAAAGATAAATTTTTGCTGGTAGCCAGATCTCAAAATACAAATAAAGATATTTTTTTTTTTTTGCTGGTAGCCAGATCTCACCTTAAAAATAAAGATAAGTTTTTGCTGGTAGCCAGAGATCACCTTACAATAAAGATAAATTTTTGCTGGTTGCCAGATTTCACCTTAAAAATAAATATAAATTTTTGCTGGTATCCGGATTTCACCGTACAAATAAAAATTATTTTTGCTGGTAGCCAGATTTCATCGTACAATTAATTATTTTTGCTGGTAGCCAGATTTCATCGTACAATTAATTATTTTTGCTGGTAGCCAGATTTCATTGTACAATTAATTATTTTTGCTGGTTGCCAGATTTCACCGTACAGGTAAAGATGAATTTTTGCTGGTAGCCAGATTTCACTGTACATATAAAGATAATTTTTTTGCTGGTTGCCAGATTTCACCTTACAAATAAATATAAATTTTTGCTGGTTGCCAGATTTCACCTTACAAATAAATATAAATTTTTGCTGGTTGCCAGATTTCACCGTACAAATAGATCATTCTTTGCTGGTAGTCAGATCTCACCGTACAATTCAAGATAATTCTTTGCTGGTAGTTAAATCTCACCGTACAAATCAAGATAATTCTTTGCTGGTAGCCAGATTTCATCATACAGATAAATGTAAACTTTTGCTGGTAGCCAGATCTCACCTTATAAATAAAGATAATTTTATTTTTGCTGGTAACAAGATCTCACCTTATAAATAAAGATAGTTTTATTTTTGCTGGTAACAAGATCTCACCTTACAAATAAAGATACTTTTATTTTTGCTGGTAGCCAGATCTCACCTTACAAATAAAGATAATTTTATTTTTGCTGGTAGCCAGATCTCAAATAAAGATAATTTTAATTTTGCTGGTAGCCAGATCTCGCCTTACAAATAAAGATAGTTTTATGTTTGCTGGTAGCCAGATCTTACCGTACAAATAAAGACAATTCTTTGCTGGTAGTCGGAACTCACCGTACAAATAAAGATAAATTTAACTGGTAGCCAGATCTTACTGTACAGATAAAGATAGATTTTTGCTAGTAGCCAGATCTCACCCTTAAAGTAAAGATAATTATTTTTGCTGGTTGCCAGATCTCACCTTACAAATAGATAAATCTTTGCTTGTAGCCAGATCTCACCGTACAGATAAAGATAAATTTTGCTGGTAGCCAGATCTCACCTTACAAATAAAGATAAATTTTTGCTTGTAGCCAGATCTCACCGTAAAATAAAATAGATTTAGCTAGTAGTAAGATGTCACTGTAAAATAATTTTTGCATAATGAATTTTGTAATTTGATTCACGATTCGTCAGTTAATTTTCAAATGGCATCGAATGTTTTGAAATATTAATAAACAATTTCTCAATTATGTCAGTAGGCAAATTCATGATAAATCCATAAGATATAGTATTTTTAAAAATGTCTTATGTAATTTTTTAACTAAGTCCGTATATTGAAATTTTCAACTACTCTACAATATACTTCGAGATCGATATTGCTCGTTTTTTTGGCACCAGTCAACTAGTTTAGATAACCTAGTAATGCATTATTTTTATTTTTTAATCTATAAGTTTTCCAAAGTCACTCAAAAGAGCAGAGACTGTGAAGATCCAGGCGATTGATTGAAAACAATTATCAGTGGTGTATCCAGCGGTGGGTTGGAAAAATATCTAAGGGATGAGAGGAATATGACAAAGTAATATTGAAATGTTCAAGGGAAAAAGGGGAGGTTAGTATTTATGTTTGGACTTCTCACTTCATGTTGTGCTAAAGTCCGTGATGGGGAATATATGCTGATTTTGAGTCTTTCAGTTTGTTATGGTTTGGAGTTAAGTCATTCCTCTATGTCAAAAGGCTCGATACACCACACTTTTTGTTTTCAATCGGTAGTTCTTTGATTATTATTGATATTTATACATATGTCTTGGCGAGTGGGCATTGTTTAAGGTACATCCATATGAATAAATTACCCATAATTACGTATTTGATTTAATTGATCTCAACATTGTAGTTTAAAGTTATTGCTAGAAATTAATTCTTAGATGGAAGAGATTTAATTGATCTCAACATTGTAGTTTAAAGTTATTTCTAGAAATTAATTCTTAGATGGAAGAGACCTAAACGATGCCTACTCGCCCACCATTTACTGCTTGATTTATCCATGGACATGAACTGAATATTGTAGTTTGATATAATATTTAGTTCCTATGTATTATTTTTTTATGTTGATGTAGAGATTATTTTTTTCCCAAAATGGCCCAATCAGCTCCTGTCTTGCCTAGTTTAGGAAGTAGTTTATTGGTGGTCATTGTTATATTGTTCTTTCTTTTCTTCTCATTTCTTTCAAAAAAAAAGATAAAAAAAAAATTATCTAAAAGAGAATGGGGCTGGCCATGTATTTATTTTGTTTTCATATCCCATCTGGACTATATATATATATAGAGAGAGATTTTACACATATATATATAGGCTCGTATATCTAATTTTTATTGTAGTTCTATCTATCTTCTCTTCTTCCTTATTTTTTGGGATCCTTGAGGTCTTTGTTTTTGTTGCATTTGCTACTGGTTGGGCCATAACCAAACACCATTAGCAATTATGATTATTAGTTCAATATATCTATGATGACTACTACTACTACTACTATTGTTGTTATTTCTCCATATATTGCCTTATATTTAAGTCCTGGATGCTGGCTCAGAATATATAAAAAAAATTCATATCACTATCCATACTATCATACATTCATTATCTTTTTTTTTAATTCATGGTGTTTGGCTTGTAGTGTCCATTTTGAAACATACATTAACCATTTAGTGAAATAAGTGATGAAACCCAGGGGGAGTATCATCTCTCTCCCTCCCTCTCTCTCTCTCTCCCTCTCTTTGTTTGTCTCTATTCATACACAAAGGTGAGAGAGGGATCAAGAGATGATGCTTCTCAAGCAACTGCCTTAAAACAGTGAGTTTGTTTATTTATTTATTTATTTTTTTTTTTTGCTTTTTTCATCTGGCGATTTTCACGTAGATCACCAATTTCAAATTTGAAAAGGCAAAAAGTTGAAAGCTGACTCCTCGGGGGAGTTTATAAATGTTCATAAATGTTCATTTTCCCAAGTCATTGTAATATTTGAGACCCAAAATTTAATTATTTTTTTTTAATCATTTAATCAACTACCTTTGTTGTTTATAACAATTTTATCTGCATTCATGAGAAAAATTTAGTTTTTTTAAATATCAATTGATGATATGCATACCCCAACTTGCTGTTTTAATTAAGCAGGTAGGTAAATGGCAGTTGCACCTGTGTAGAGAGTGAACTGTGACACAAAGTAACACCAATCCCGAAACTTTCATTTTGCATAAGCAAAAAAAAAAAAAAAATTAATTAAAATGATAATAAAAGAGAGAAACCCTGACATATTTATATCTTGACGAAGGTTCTTAGCCCGAGTCTCATATGTGCCTTCTGCAGGAATATCGTACTTTTTTTTTATATTATATATCTATATATATCATATAAAAAAGAACTGATATAAAGGAAAGCTAAATTCACAAATATATATATATTATATATCTGATATATAAAGTGACAGCAGGCTTTAGTCCTATGTATATAAGGATTTTCATGCGTTATTGAAGCTAACACAAATCAAAAAATATATAAAAAATCAATTTTTCTAACAGACTGGTAAGGGGAACTCAAGAAAAATGAATATATATAATAATAAAAAGGAAATTGACACATCCACCAAACTGCCCAAAGACATGCATAACACAACAGCACATATATACACATCCCAGAGAAATACATTAAGGAAAGATATATCTATATAATAAAAATAAAAGGCCATTTTGTTGGAGGTCAGACTGATTATTTAAAAAAAAAAAAAAAAATTAAAAAGGTCAAAAAAAAAAAAATTAAAAAGGTCAAGACTGATTATAAAAGGTCAAAAAGGTCAGACTCTGATTGCCGGTTTTTCCTACCGTTTCAGGAGGGATCAAAGTGCGCTTCAATCGGCCTTACAGTTGTACAGTGTGTGACTTTAGCACATTTTGTCGCCGCTCATTCTCCAAACACCTCCTAGAGACACATCCGGCCATCAAAGTCTGTGACATGATCAAGAGAAAGAAGTAGAGGGACAGTGATTTTAGAAGTTTTTTTTTTCGGATTTATTTGAAAATTGATTTCCGGTGGTTTTGAAATATTTTTTATTTTTGGATAGAGATTTCCGAATATATATTTTTTTTTATTTTGGCTAGAGACTGGAAAAGTGGAGGCACAGTGATTTTTAGAAGTTGTTTTTTTTTTCGGATTTATTTGAAAATTGATTTCCGGTGGTTTTGAAATATTTTTAATTTGGAATAGAGATTTTCCGAATATTTTTATTTTCATTTTTTGGCTAGAGACGGGAAATAAGTGGAGGGACAGTGATTTTTAGAAGTTTTTTTTTCGGATTTATTTGAAAATTTATTTCCGATTTTGAAATATTTTTAATTTGGACAGAGATTTTCGATTTTTTTTTGGGGGGGGGCTAGAGACTGGAAAAGTGGAGGGACAGTGATTTTAGAAGTTTTTTTTTTCGGATTTTTTTTTGAAAATTAATTTCCGGTGATTTTAAAATATTTTTATTTTTAAATAGAGATTTCCGAATATTTTTTACAAGAGAAAGAAGTAGAGGGACAGTGATTTTAGCAGATTTTTTTTTTTTTAATCTCGGAAAATTTATTTCCGTTTTTAAGATATTTTTTATTTGAATAGAGATTTCCGAATATTATTTTATTTTTATTTTGACTAGAGACGAGAAAAAGTGGAGGGACAGTGATTTTGTTCTTTGTAATTTCAGTGTTTTTTTTTTTTTTTGTTTTTTTTTTTTGCTAGAGATTTCCGAAGATGCTAGTTGTGTGTTTTTATTTTTTCATAAAGATTTTTTGAAAATTGATTTCCGAAGATTTTGTAATATTTTTATTTTTTGAATAAAAATTCCCGAAGATTTTTATTTTATTTATTTTGTTTTGGGCTAGAGACGGGAAATAAGTGGAGGGACAGTGATTTTATCAGTTTTTTCTTTTATTTCGGATTTATTTGAAAATTGATTTCCGAATTTTTTTTTTTTTTTTTTTTTTAAGAAATATTTTGTTTTTGTTTTTGCCTAGAGACGGGAGAGGTCAAAGTGACAATTAAGAAAAAACAGGGTGATGATATGCTCAAGAAAAATAATGGAAAGGGACTGATTAATTTATAAATTTTTATTTATTTAGAATTTGTTTTTTCAAATTTAATTTATTTTTTTTTCTGGCTAGACGCGGGAGAGATCAAAGTGACGATAGAGAAAAACGGGTTATTAAACAGGAAGAGAGTGAGAGAGGGAGAGAGAGTGAGAGTGACGAGTGTCTTGTTTTGGGAGAGTGCAATAGTGCGCGTTGAAATCACCTGGAAGAAGGGGGGCGGGGTAGTGTGTGACCTGGTCCTTACGCCTAATTTTATTTTATACCGTCATTTTTTATTTATTATACTGCCAATGGTGTGCGATGTTTAAAAAAGACTTATTGAAATATCGGGGGCAATTGTAAATAGCTAGTGAGCTATCTTTATAAATATATACTTGTATATGTACATATAAAAAGAAAAGAGTAAAGAAAATAAAAAAAAACTTACCCACCACAGACGCTTACCATTCTTGGATATTTTCTCCCGATCATAGAGGAGTTTGAACATTGGTGCTTGTTTTTCTTTGACAATTTGCAGTCCTTTAAAAAAAAAATTAAAAAAAACATCCTAGTCCGGAATGACGTTCAAAGGATTATGATCCTGTGATTTAATTGTTCTTGCAATAAATCTATTTGTACTGTATAAATGTTCATGTGAAAGTCATGTAAGTTTTGTCAATTAAATGGATGAAAAATTAATGTGTATCATTGAATTAGTCAATCCATTATTGCTCCTTTGCTGCTACTACCACCAATCCTACTACTACTACCACCACTCCTGTTGCTAATACTGCCACTACTACTACTATAACATCAACAACTACTACTACTATTACAATTACTTCCCTTTTACTACTACTACTATTACCACACCACTGACTGCAACTAGCACTCCCGTTTCACCTCCTTCTTCTCCTCCTGTTCCTCTCCTGGAAGGCTACTACTTCTGTAAATTTCTCTAAGTGGGATGTTTTCACTCTTGCAGGGCCCAGCCTGGCCTCAGACGTTACAAGCCTGTATTGCCCATATTGTGGTAGAGTAATCAGGCACCGCAGTAACCTGCGTAAGCACATAGCCGACATGCACTCTGGTGTATACTACCAGTTTAAGTGCGTGGTGTGCGCTAAAGTGTTCCGCACGAAGAACTCGCTGTTGACGCACACCTATAGGCAACACCCAGGCATTAAGGTGAAGGGTTACAACCATAATCTTAATAGTAGCACCACCACCACCTCCTCCACCACCACTACTACTACTACCACCACCCCCACCACCACAGCCGCAGCTTCCATTTACTACCGTAACACACCTACCACCACCTCCAACAGTCATTTATAAGAGCCCCTTATCTTCTCTTACAGGAAGGTTAAACATTGGGTTCGTTGTGTGTAGCTTCTGTAAGAAAACCTTCTCGTGCATTAGCAGCCTGCGCACGCACATCCGAGACATCCATGACAATAGTGGCCCGTATTGGTGCCCGCACTGCAATAAACCCTCAAAGAGTCAGTCTGGGTTAAGAATGCACATCCAGAGACATCACCGTAATTAACACCAGCTTCTTCAACCCATCTCCTCCTCCTCTCCTCCTCATCCTCGCAAGAAAGACTAAGAACTGGCCTTTGGTCTCTTTCCAGGCCGTGTTGTATCCTCGGGCCTGCCATGTCCTCACTGTTGGAAACTATTCTCCTGCGCAGGTAGTCTGCGCATCCACATCAGGGACATACACACTACAAGTGGCCCTGTCTGGTGCCCCATATGCAACAAGCCGGCCAAAAATAAGAATGCATTGAGGGTGCATATTCACAGGAATCACAGGCGATACGATAACCAGTGACTATACAGTAGAAGAGTCGTCAATCAATCAATATATGGTGGACATGGGGTGGATTAGTAGTGATCATAGCTTGTGATAATAGCTGAATGTAGCAGAGCACTGTATAATTGTTGCTTTCTAGTCGTGATATGTGTGTGTGTGTGTGCTGTAGTGCTGAGACAGAAGATTGCAGGCTTTAGACTGTGAAGTTACGTGTCTGAAACACAGGTCCCTTCAGCAGTGTCTTCTCGTTTTGCAGGCCGGCCTCCGCCATCATCAATTGTCAGTGAGCAACTGCAGTCAGTGGGCCCACAATGTCCGCAGTGTGGCAAAGTGTTCTCATGTGTATCCAATGTACGTGTACACATTCGTGATGTTCATGGGACGGATGGACCTTATATCTGCCACTTATGCAACAAGTTCTCAAAAAGTGTAAATGGACTCCGTGTACACATGCATCGCAACCATAGACACCTCCAGCACCACCCACTCCTCCCCCATCTTCCTACTCCTTCACAACCTCTACATTAAGGTTTCCATTTCTTTCCAGGCAGGGCCATCACCACCACCACCACCACCATCTCCTCCTCCTCCTATATGATGGACTTCATGCATTGTCCCTACTGTGGAAAAACGTACACGTCTATTGGCAATCTGCGGGTGCACATAAAAGACGCCCATCTCAACTATGGTCCCTTCCCATGTTCCCTGTGTGATAAGGTCTCCAGAACTCAGTCGGGCCTGAGGATGCACATACAGAGGCATCACCGCAGCAAAGTCAACTGACAACAACACCTCCACCACTACCACTACCATCACCACCACCTTCCCCTTCCTACTCCTCCTCTTCCTCCACCCCTTCCTCTACCTCTACCTCCTCCTCATCCTCATCCTTCTCCTCACTCAGGATGTCGTAGGATTGGCCAGTGCCATGCTTGCAAACTGTGTCCACTAAGTGCTTATTAAGCTAAAAGTGAGAATTAGATGTATGCATGAAATGGTGCTTTTAGGACGGATCACAAATGTCTTTTTTTTTCGCTTGATGGAATTGCAAGCTCGTATAATCCTAATTCAACCGCTATAAGATTTTAATTTTTTATTTTTGTATGATACTTGTTGTGTATTTTTTGAAATGGGTCTTGGCACAGTGATAAGAATGAGTGTTTAACACCAAGGCCTTCTTTTGGGTGAAATTGGAATGTAGACGAGTGATATTGATGATGATTATGATACGGTGTACAGCGTATGGTTATGGTTGAGATATATAAAAACTATATATATTGAAGTCCCATTGTGGCCTATTTAAACAAATGAAAGTCTATTATCTTGAAAGAAGGGTAAAAAAAAATAATATAATCACGAGGCTTCAGAGCTTGGTATACGGGTTGAAGCTAAAGCCGGCCTCTTTGTCAATGCCTTGTGGTAGTGTTGGTCCCTCTCTCTTGTAAGGCATCTGTTCTATACTTACGTTATGTGGAGAAATATCTTGGTAGTCATTAGGTGTATTATATATATATATGAATATAACATATTATCTTCCTCTTTTTCCTTGCGACTTCTCGTTTCACTGTTGAAGAATTTGGAGTGTAGCCTTTTCATGAACTCTTCTTTTTTGTCACCTGTGGTGGATTGGGTGAAGTTGTATCCTAGTCTTGGTTAATAGGAGGTTTTTTGGTGGCAAGTATCAGGAAAGTTCCGTAGAAAAAGAGTCCTTTGGGTATGTTTGATGTCTGTGTGTGTATGGTAGTGTGCAGAGAGAGAGAGAGAGAGAGAGAGAGAGAGAGAGAGAGAGAGAGAGAGAGAGAGAGAGAGAGAGAGAGAGCATGCTACCAGTATAAGTCACGGGACTGAGTAGTCATATATAAGAAGTAGTATCTCCTCCACCTGCCTGCTGCCTGAATTGCCTGCATCTTCCTTTGCATGCCCTCACATCATACTGCTCCTTCCATGGCAGTAGAGATAGTAAAGGGTGTTGTTTTGTCGTTACAGGTTTGGGCTTTTTCCCCCTCGTGCGTGAGCGCAGGCAGGTCCGGTATGAATGCTTGGTTTGTGGTCGTACATTCAGTAATGTGTACAATCTGAAGGTCCACATACGGGACCAGCACTCGGGCCTGGGTAGTGCCAAATGTGAGCTTTGTGGCCTCTCGTTCAAAAACCTGAGTACTCTGCGGGTGCACAAGAGTAACTATCATCGCAAGATACCCGGCGAGACGAACGCTTCTACCTCCTCTACTGCTGCCGCTGCGACTGCTGTTGCCGCCGCCGCTGCTGCCGCTGCCGCTGCTGCTGCGACTTCCACTGCCAGCAGTGCTTCTCAGGCTCTCGATGACCCCCGCCTGCACGCCTGACCGTGCAGCAGAGTTGCTGCTGCTGCATCCAACGCCGCCATCTCCTCAGGCAGTATCCTCCTTACACAACAGGTGTCTTAGTATTGTTAATATTACGCCGATTGCAGCACAACACAGCGGCACAGGTCTTTACGGTCCTCAGGATTTTTTTTACTCTGCAGCTGCTGTTCCTCCTCTTTCTCCTCGATTTGCACTTTGGGGAGAATGTTGGTTGTTTTTTGTTTTTTTATAAAACCATTGTTTATTATTTAGAGTTACGTGATTAGTAGAAACACCTGGGTGTGATTTTCATGGTCACGTGATATCTTGGAAGAAAGGTTTTTTTTTATTGTTTTATTAAATCTGTTCTTTGAAAATCAAATCATCTTCGGGATCATGGTCCTGTGGTTTTATATTTATATATGTACGTATATTTATATGTATGCGTACATGTATATCTGTGTGTGAACTTTTTTTTTATGAATCATGAATTTTCAGCACGTGTTAATGTGTCATGGTGTAAATTGATTGACATTTTTTTTATTTTTGAAATCAGAATTGCTGTGTTTTTTGTATGAGTGTAGAAGATTTGATGATTGATGCTGTTGTTGCTGCTGTTGTATACTTGCCATTAAGTAAGACAAATAAAAAGTGTTCAGTTGAGGGCGAGGAGAGAATGAGAGAGGACGTGTTTTGATGTCTCTCTCTCTCTGCCTCTTATGTCTCTCTCTCTCTCTCTCTCTCTCCGTTGTTTTGTACAAGTTTCTCTTCGATGTTTATCATCGAAGAAGAAGTGTAGCGTTGTGACTTCAACTTGGACGAAAAGGAACCTCCAGGGATAATGCGCACTAAATGAGAAAAAAAAGGTGTCAATGTGTTACCGGTATATTTTTACCTGATTAGTTTATAGAGAAATAAAAAAACTATACTTTATAGGTTGTGTAGTGAAGTGGCGCAAATGATTTTTTTTTTTAATTTGTATTCCTGTTGGATGGATTGTGGTATAAAAAAAGAAGTAAGACTTAAAAAATGGTTGTTTTGATATTTGTTTTTAAATTCAGGCTACGAGTGGATTGACTGCGTGGGGATCTCAGGGAGTCTTACCACCCACCCAAAGGTTTCCTTTAGTAGACTGCTAGCAGCTTCTGTTATTGGCCACATGACACAATTTATTCAATAATAGAACAATTTATTAAGTAATAGACGGCTCCTATTTCAATGGACGGCCACTGTGCTCACTTGAATCTGTTCAACGGAAATAAAAAAACTCGTTTATCGTCTTCAAATGCCGTGTCCAAAAAAATGTCCTCTCCTGTAATTTTACATTTAAGTCTCAGGAACAGTTAATTGTATTGGTCTCTGAAGGGGACCTAATTGTATTGGTCCCTTTCTTTGGGGACCCAAAGCGGGTAATTAAACCTGGCGGATTTTATAATGGATCTCTCTATACGAGAGGAGTTTTTTTAAACGGGTTTGAAATGGGTAACAGATTGTAATTTTAAGGATCTACGGCATGACAGGATTCCAGGAATCGTGACTGGAAGTCAGGATTTGTGACTGGAAGTCAGGAATGTTTTACTAAGGCGGGAGTTGACTTCTTTTTTTTTCCAGCACTGCATTTGATGACTTTAAACGAGATTTATAATTTTTTACTTTTTAAAAATGAGATAAAAGAGTTTTTGATGCTAATGACAAAGCCGAGGCTGTGCAGCCTACGGGGGAAAAAAAGGGCTTCACTCGTAAATATATAAAAATATGAAAAGTCAATATACAACCTTAAAGTACACCAACAGGACGTCCACTGTTAAACCTATACAAATGGCATTTTTTATTACTATTATTGTTTTTGTCTCGTATTTTTTATTATTCTGTATGTGCTGCGTGGAAAACAAACCACCGGCGAAAATGGTCTCAGGCAATTCCCTCTCAGATAGATTATATTAAAAAAATGGTAAACACACTCCCCTCCCCCCCCCTCATTGTTCCCCCTCAACAATTTGTATATATACATTTTATACATGATATGGTTGAACGCACTTTATGACTCCCGATGCGGACTCTGTGTAAATCTCCTCATGACGCCGTCAACCACAAGGTGTCTTTGTCATGACTACATTTGTTACTACTGCAGTTAATTTATTTGTTTAATTTATTGTTAAAAAAAAAGATGATTGTGAAACATATACCTCCTACAGTATTAACTCACCATTCACAATTATCCTCAAATCCCCCCTTTTACCTTATGATGTACAGTGATTACCACACCTCCCCTCCTCCCCCCCCCCAAAGAAAAAATATCCCTTTACACTTGAGAAATCGTATCTACCTCTTTCCTCATCAACCTCTGGACGACACATTTGAATATTGTAAAATGTAAAAAAAAAAATATATATATATATTAAAAAAAAATATTGTATGATGTCAAGAAAACCAGCCCAACCTCATTATATAAATAAAACGCCACTGCCGTACAAGAATGAGGGATCAAAAGAGAATTATATAGATGATGCTATTTTAGTCACTGCTATAAACATTTTAGTGCCTAGGTGCCAAAGACAGCCAGGAAACGCGAAAAACCTCATGTCATATACCTCCACATTGTATGTTGATCATATATATAGATTATATGTATGTATATTATTAAAGAATTGAGACATACACTACATAATCACAAACCCACATGTACAGGGTATTTGTACAGTAGAAATATACAATAAAAATACTCAGTATAAACAGGAATGTGTTGTTTTTCTGGACCTTATTTTGTAGTTTTTGTAGATTTGGACCGTGTGTTGGGTCTCTTATATATTCCCATTGAGTTGGGAGTTAAATTGGTATTGGACCAAATGGGGATTTTGTCTTATATTTTATATTTCCCATTAAAATTGGGAGTTAAATTGGTATTGGACCAGATGGAGATCTTGTCTTTTATATTTTATATTTCCCATTAGAATTGGGAGTTAAATTGGTATTGGACCAAATGGGGATCTTGTCTTTCATATTTCCCATTAAAATTGGGATGTAAATTGGTATTGGACCAAATGGGGATCTTGTCTTTTATATTTATATTTTATATTTTCCATTAGAATTGGGAGTTAAATTGGTATTGGACCAAAAAAGTATCTTGTCTTTTACATTTTATATTTCCCATTAGAATTGGGATTTAAATTGGTACTGAACCAAACGGGGATTTTGTCTTTTATATTTTATATTTCCCATTAGAATTGGGATTTAAATGGTACTGAACCAAATGAGGATCTTGTCTTTTATATTTATATTTTATATTTCCCATTAGGATTGGGATTTAATATTGGTAATAGACCAAATGGGGATCTTGTCTTTTATATTTTATATTTCCCATTAGAATTGGGAGTTAAATTGGTATTGTACCAAATGGGGATCTTGTCTTTTTTAAATTGGTATTGGACCAAATGGGAATCTTGTCTTATATTTTATATTTCCCATTAAAATTGGGATTTAAATTGGTACTGAACCAAATGGGGATCTTGTCTTTTATATTTATATTTTAATTTCCCATTAGAATTGGGAGTTAAATTGGTATTGGACCAAATTGGGGATCTTGTCTTTTATATTTTATATCTCCCATTAGAATTGGGGTTTAAATTGGTACTGAACCAAATGGGGATCGTATCTTTTATATTTTATATTTCCCATTAGAATTGGGAGTTAAATTGGTATTGGACCAAATGGGGATCTTGTCTTTTATGTTTTATATTTCCCATTAGAATTAGGAGTTAAATTGGTATTGGACCAAATTGGGATCTTGTCTTTTATATTTTATATTTCCCATTAGAATTGGGAGTTAAATTGTTATTGGACCAAACGGGGATTTTGTCTTTAATATTTTATATTTCCCATTAGAATGGGGATTTAATATTGTTATTGGACCAAATAGGGATCTTGTCTTATAGTTTATATTTCCCATTAGAATTGGGACGTAATATTATTGGACCAAATTGGGGTCTTATCTAATATTCCCTTACAATTGGGACTTAAATTGGCATTGGACCAAATTTGGGTCTTTTATATTCCCATTAGAATTTGGAATTTCATTGGTATTTATATGACAAAATTTTGAATTAGGGAAAAAAACATTACTGTTTTTTTTTTTTTTTTTTTTTTTTTGTATTTTTTATCCAGAATGGTGTTACTGATACATGGCGAATCTTGAAGAAATAACCTTATTTTAAATTTATTTATTAAATGAATGTTGTTGGTACTATGTAAATGGCTGCTCCAACAGTTAAAAAAATATAATGGAACTATTTATAATATGATCTAAGAAATATGTCGAACGTCAACAAGAAGTTGTGCTTGAGCAAGGGTAAGGCGCTTGAAATAATGATGGGGGTGTGACACAAAAATGCTGCTGTTAATACTACTATACCATTACATATCTCTCTCTCTCTCTCTCTCTCTCTCTCTCTCTCTCTCTCTCTCTCTCTCTCTCTCTCTCTCTCTCTCTCTCTCTCTCTCTCTCTCTCTCTCTCAAAGAAATTACCTAATGGATGACATTTGTCGTCAGTATTAATGGCAAAATATTGCCTTCCTTTAAAAAAAAAAAAAAGAATGGAAGCCTGGCTGTGCGTGACCTGACTGACCTGGGCCTCTTTCTTGTTTTTTCAGGCCGGTCAGCTACAGGCACAACAACCACCACCCCCTCTACACCAACCAGTCCTTCATCACTGTTGTCGTTCCAATTCCAACAACATCAACAACAACAACAACAGCAACAACAGCACCAGTGCCCCCATTGCTTTAAATGGCTGTCCTCCCGACAGAGCCTCTTGAGGCACGTCGAGGATCGGCACGTGATCACTCAGCCCTACCGTTGTGCCATTTGCGGGAGTATGTGCAAAACTAAGAACGCTTTGCAGAAGCACCATTATACCTACCACAGAGGCCTACCCTTGCGAATTCTCTAATGGTGGCCTGTTCGGTTAATTGTTGAAAAATGTCTTCGCGAGGAGAGACTTTCCTTTTCTGATATCGAATCACTCAGAGCAAAAGTTTTTTGACATTTCTATGAGAAGAGAAATAGAGGAATTCTTAAATGTTCTCCCCCGCCCTTCCCTCCCCCCCGCTGTTCTGCTGCTTTATCTTTGTCACGCTTTTTTTTTATTCTCTTAAGCCTTTTTCTAATTCTTCTTGTCTGTCTGTATATCTGTCTATCTATTTATCTATCTAACCCCGCTTGTATTCCCATCTATTAAGAATGATTTCATGTGTTACTCTAGAAATGTGGCTCTAACTGGTTCCTATGTTTATATATACAGTATATATATATATATATATATATATATATATATATATATATATATATATATATATATACATATATATATATATATATATATATATATATATAATTAGCTTGCAATTACACATGTAGTGCAATGAAACATATATGTGTACAGTTGCAACAACACGTGCAGTGTTAATGAAACAAACATGTGTACAGATGACTGTACAGGTGTGCCTACCTGGTCTTATTAGACTTAGAACAGAACCCTTCTCGAAGACGGAAAATGTAAAAAGAAAAAAAAATAATAAGCCTTGTCTGGGGGATAGCTGATGTTCCTATTTGAGTGAAAGTTAACTAAACATTTCTATCTGTGGAAAACTATTAATGGCATAAATGTATTTACACTGTGTCTTTATCCAGTGATGAAGGATACTGAAAACATATAAATGATGTTAGATCTTAAGTCCTATCCTTATCGCGAAAGGTGTTAGATCTTAAGTCCTATCCTTGTCGCGAAAGGTGTTAGATCTTAGGTCCTATCCTTGTCGCGAAAGGTGTTAGATCTTAAGTCCTATCCTTGTTGCGAAAGGTGTTAGATCTTAAGTCCTATCCTTGTCGCGAAAGGCGTTAGTTCTTAAGTCCTATCCTTATCGCGAAAGGTGTTAGATCTTAAGTCCTATCCTTGTTGCGAAAGGTGTTAGATCTTAAGTCCTATCCTTGTCGCGAAAGGTGTTAGATCTTAAGTCCTATCCTTGTCGCAAAAGGTGTTGGATCTTAAGTCTTATCCTTGTCGCGAAAGGTGTTGGATCTTAAGTCCTATCCTTGTCGCGAAAGGCGTTAGATCTTAAGTCTTATCCTTGTCGCGAAAGTTGTTAGATCTAAGTCCTATCCTTGTCGCGAAAGGTGTTAGATCTTAAGTCCTATCCTTGTCGCGAAAGCTGACATACAGGTATCAATGAATCGGCCAATTTGGCTATTTGGACACACATACACACGAACACTTGTTAAACTATTCATGGCTACCTCCGCACAGTTAAAGAAACACGGGCTCTACGCCCTACGCCCTACGCTGGCCGGGCGTCATCCTTTATTGGGGAAAATGTGATGATAATGTCGGTGTATTCCTTCTTGTGTAGCTTTGGTGGTGACTTCGACTGGAATTGAAAATGTGATGTAATCTATTTCAACTGAATTATTATAATTTTTTAGGGGTAATCAAATACTGGAAATTTATGCTAGATGAGTAACTGGAATTGAAAATGTGATGTAATCTATAATTTTTTAGGGTTAATTACTGGAACATTGTGCTAAACGAGTACCAAATTCTTCGACTGATATTGAAAATGTGATGTAATCTATTTTTACTGAATTATTATAATCTTTTACTGGGTAATCAAATACCATTACGTTAAATGAATACCAACTTCTTGGACTTACATGGAAAATATGATGTAATTTATTTCAACTGAATTATTTTTTTTTTAGGGATAATCGTATACTGGAACATTACGCAAAATGAGTTCCAGGTTCTTGGACTGAATTTGGAAATATGATGTAATTTTTTTCAATTGAATTATAATTTTTTTAGGGGTAATCGTATACTGGAAACTAAATGAGTAACACATTCGATTGAAATTAAAATGTGATGTAATTTATTTCAACTGAATTATAATTTTTTTCGGGGTAATATACCGGAACATTACGCTAAACGAATATCTATGATTAAACTATTTCCCAAAAGCTCTGTCAAAAATAATTAAGTTTCATATGAAATTTGATGGTCTTTGAAGACCTTTTGGTGCATTCCATAAGTCATCTTCACTTTGTAATACTTGAAGTGTGGATTACTTAAGAAAAAGTGAAAAAATCAAGTTAACTATTATCTCCACTTGGTAATAATTAAAGGGTGGGTTACTTAAGAAAAAGTGAAAAATCAATATTAAATTGATTAATTTTGTTTACATGCTGTGATGATCTGTTGTTTTATGAAGGGCTGAACTGGTTTGAAATTGTAAATACTAATGTTTAAATATTTGCGAAGGATAATTTTATTTTAAACGTTAAATTTTATGTCATCTGCAGTTCGGTGTTACGTTCTAAAAAATATTTATAATGTTAAATAATATTTTGAAATTTAAAAAAAATATTTATAATCTTAAATAATATTTTGAAATTTTAAACATTAATGACGGCACTGGCTTCTTGTTTGAAATTCGTAATTTAAACAAATTTTAAACCAAAAGACTTCAATTAAATTTTAAATCTTAAACTTTACTGCGTTATAAGTAAATTACACAAGAGTGGTTGTACTATGTTTAACTTGTAGAACTATTTCTTGTACTGTACGTCTTTGGAAACTGGGAATGTAGGGAATATAAAGGAAAAAGTCAATATTCGAGTAATATATGAAAAGCATTACCCAAGAATAATAGAAATAGAAAAATATCTAGTGAAGAATTACACCGATTCGTGTGTAAGAAGTAAAAGTTTAGGAAAATGTATTTGTTTTTTATTTTTTGTTATTAATCTTTATGGTAGAGATTGGATCATGAATAACATCGATTTGAGCCATCACAGTTGTAATTTACATTGGGAATGATCCGTATCTTAAGCCCTGTCCACATGATCGAGCATGCCCGACGGGCAAACAGTGATACCAGCCCACAATAGTTACTGGAAATGAGTGTTGATGGCGTAAGAAGCGGGAAAACTAAAGGCATGGATCTGGCAACACTGTTTGATGCCAGATCCCTGTCTGTGGTTTCCCCGCTTCTGGCGTCATTAACCCTCATTCTTACTAACTATTGTGGTCTAGGGCTTTAGTTGGGCTGTGTATGTATGCATTTATGTATAAACAAATTGAACTGGTCTAGGAAAATAATGAAGTAAAGAATGAAATACTTAGAACTGGAGGAAGCGAAGTCTGAAATTCCAAGGAGTCTAGATGTTAGAAAAACTTCCCGATTGTCGAAGATGAAAAACCTTGAAATAGTTTCATTAGAATTTTTTCCCCTGATATTATAGGGTGAGATACGGGGCTGTAAGTGTATTGGGGCACGAACAGGTAATAAACAGAAAGATAACTATAGGAAGCCAGTAACTTGAAAAATAACTATAGGAAGCAAAAATCTTGAGATAACTATAGCAAGGAAATATCTTGAAAGATAACAATAGGAAGCAAAAATCTTGAGATAACTATAGCAAGCAAATATCTTGAAATATAACTATAGGAAGCAAGTAACTTGAAAAATAACTATAGGAAGCAAAAATCTTGAGATAACTATAGCAAGGAAATATCTTGAAAGATAACAATAGGAAGCAAAAATCTTGAGATAACTATAGCAAGCAAATATCTTGAAATATAACTATAGGAAGCAAGTAACTTGAAAGATAACTATAGGAAGCAAATATCTTGAGATAACTGTAGGACGCAAATATCTTGAAAGATAACTATAAGAAGCAAAAATCTTGGGATAACTATAGGAAGCAAATATCTTGAAAGATAACTATAGGAAGCAAAAAGCTTGAAAGATAACTATAGGAAGCAAAAATCTTGAAAGATTAAGAAGCAAAAATCTTGGGATAACTGTAGGAAGCAAATATCTTGAAAGATAATTCTAGGAAGCAAATATCTTTAAAGATAACTATAGAAAGCAAAAATCTTGAGATAACTATAGCAAGCAAATATCTTGAAAGGTAACTATAAGAACCAAAAATCTTGGGATAACTATATGAAGCAAATATCTTGAGATAACTGTAGGACGCAAATATCTTGAAAGATAACTATAAGAAGCAAAAATCTTGGGATAACTATATGAAGCAAATATCTAGAAAGATTCCGGGTGGGGGACGAGTCAATAGCTATTAGTTCTGATGTGTATCTTGGAGCTGCTGCTAGAAAAAAAAAAGATAATGGTTAATATCTTAATCTTAAGGAGTAGGACACTAAGATGAAGGACCCCTGAATGGTCGAGTAAAGCCTTGCATAATGGATGTATGTGATTGCAAGACCGCTACCAACGGGGCCTTTTTCTTAATTGAAAAAACTAAAACTGCCAGATTTAGAAGTCTTATTGTGATAGCATTAGGAACTGGACTGTGATGTATAAACTGCATAGGTAAGGCATTAAGGTTTGTCTGTAGAATGTGTCGGACAATTAAAGATTGTCGTTAATGAAGTGATACTGGATAATTTAGGGTTGCTATTTATATATTGGCTGTTGGACAATGGATAATTGTCGTTAAAGAAGTTATGTTGGATAATTTAGGATTGATATTGATATATAGACTGTATTGGACAATAGATTATTGTCGTTGATGAAGTGATACTGGATAATTTAGGATTGCTATTTATATATTGGCTATTGGATAATTGTCGTTAAAGAAGTGATACTGGATAATTTAGGATTGCTATTTATGTATTAACTGTATTGGACAATGGATAATTGTCGTTAATGAAGTGATATGGGATAATATAGGATTGCTATTAATATTATGACTGTCGGACAATTAAGAATTGTCGTTAATGAAGTGATAATGGATAATTTAGGATTGTTATTAATATATAGACTGTCGGACAATTAAGAATTGTCGTTAATGAAGTGATAATGGATAATTTAGGATTGCTATTAATGTATAGACTGTATTGGACAATGGATAATTGTCG
>NC_090764.1:19057063-19082063 GCF_036898095.1 Palaemon carinicauda
TATTATAGTTAATGTTATTTTTTATTATTATTATTATTAATTATTATTATTATTATTATTATTATTCAATATCAAGAAGGCAAACGAAATAAAACAGGCTGAATTTTATACGATAACTATTTCTTAAATGTACGATAAACTTTCGAATTTGATAAATCTGCTGGTCGTGAAATATTCTGTATGATAACGGACAAAGTTATCAAGAATTGAATTTCCTCGTTCGTTTGAGCAGTACTGGATAGCTTATTTGGCGCGTTTATGAATCATCAACATTAAAAAAATGTTAGTTACATTAAAGAATTGTTAGTTTGCATTTGAAGAATGTGGAGCTTTAAGTTCAATTGGCCAAATTAGGAGTCCTTAGAGAGATCTAGGAGTCCTTAGGGAGATCTAGGAGTCCTTAGAGAGATCTAGGAGTCCTTAGGGAGATCTAGGAGTCCTTAGGGAGATCTAGGAGTCCTTAGGGAGATCTAGGAGTCCTTAGAGAGATCTAGGAGTCCTTAGAGAGATCTAGGAGTCCTTAGGGAGATCTAGGAGTCCTTAGGGAGATCTAGGAGTCCTTAGAGAGATCTAGGAGTCCTTAGGGAGATCTAGGAGTCCTTAGGGAGATCTTTTGCTTAGGTAAACAATTCTAAAGTCGGATATTTCACTAAGAGTATTTTTCATGGCGTTGCCAAATGATTTTCATGTCGGGTTAAGTAATGAACTACATAGAATACCTATATTTAAACTAGTTTACTTATTCATTATTACCTCAAAAGAAACTTTTAACATTTATTCAGAATATTTAAATTAATCGATAATGCAAGTTTTATGATTTTAATAGCCATTATTCGATGAAAGAATTTATCCATAGTGTTTTGGGTGATTCCATAAAGGTACCGCATTTCTAGAAATATTTTTTTTTCGGTACCATTAAAGTTTTATATGAAAAAAAATGGAAATTTTTATATTTTTAGTTAGAAATTCAGAAAATATTTATTGCAATATAGCAAACTGTAGTGGAAACCTTTTTATACCAGATAAATGAAAAGGATTTGAAAATCTCTCTCTCTCTCTCTCTCTCTCTCTCTCTCTCTCACTCTCTCTCTCTCTCTCTCTCTCTCTCTCTCTCTCTCTCTCTCAATATATTAGTTTAGCAGACAGATTTATTTATTTTTATATTTTTAAGCCATTTCGGTCACTTAGATATCATTATAAGTAACACTTAATTTTCCTACGAATATTCGATTTCTTTTAAGCACTTTTAGATATATATATATATATATATATATATATATATATATATATATATATATATATATATATTTTGTTTTTAAAAGAATTCCTTGTGACGATAATTGCTTAGTAAGCATATAATATTCTCCAGTTCCGACGCATTGACATCACCGTGAGTAAGAGACAGACGCCATGGATTTCCAGTGTCGCTTTGAAATGCTGATTGCTTTTGTTATTATTATTATTATTATTATTATTATTATTTATAATTTTTATTAGAGTCTGGAAACGAATCGGTTAATTCTGTTTTATCTCTCTCTCTCTCTCTCTCTCTCTCTCTCTCTCTCTCTCTCTCATTAATTGGAGAAGAAAATACTATGGTAACGCACATAGGTACAAAGAGAAGCATGCGTATTTGCTATTAACAATGTAACCACTTCAATAGAACTTGAAGTTACTTAAGCATAACGCGCACGCACGCACGCACGGATGCATGAACGCACGTACGCACACACATACACGCACACGTGACATAACACGAGAGATTTCCCCAAACTGTGTCTTGTATGTTTTGAATTAATGGGAAATCTTGGAATTGGTGCAAGTGAATCATGAATTGAAATTGATGCATGCGAAGTAAATTGTAGGAATTGGTGCAGGTGAATCATGAATTCCTGGAATGGGTGCAAGTGAATCATGAATTCTTGATATTGGTGCAAGTGAATCATGAATTGGAATTGATGCTTGCGAAAGATTGTAGGAATTGGTGCAAGTGAATCATGAATTTTTGGAATTGGTGCAAGTGAATCCATGAATTGTAATTGATGCATGCGAAACAAATTTTAGGAATTGGTGCAAGTGAATCACGAATTCTAGGCATTGGTGCAAGGGAATCATGAATTGTTATTGATGCATGCGAAAGAAATTGTAGATATTGGTGCAAGTGAATCACGAATTCTTGGAATTGGTGCAAGGGAATCACGAATCGGAATTGGTGCAAGTGAGACTTATAGATTATAGGAATTGGTGCAATTGAAACTCTTGTGCTAGGATCTCAAGTACGTAGTCGAACGGTGCTAGCTAGACTCTGGTTGAAGGAGCCCCACATGGAATGTGATATAGCGCCTAGTGCCTCGCGATGACGTCATCGTTAGGATTAGGAACACTTAACGCAGTTTCTATTGGTGCTGATTGGCCGGTGGCGATCGACCAATGGCGGAGAGGTATTCTTGGGACTTTGGAAGTAGGGCCTGTGCTGAATAAGGGGGGGGGGGGGTTGTAATTTAGAGTTGTAGATAGTTGGAAAATTGATGTAGCGGAAAATAGAAAATGGAAATGTATTTTGAGTTTATTTATAGATTATTTTAGCGAAATTCGTTGTTGATAAGCGAGGGGTTAAAAGAAGGTTATAATAGATGTATAACATAACTGAAATTAAAACAAAGGTAGAAGGAGTCCTCAAGGATTGTTGATTGGAGTCCTTAAGGATTGTTGAAAAGAGTCCTTAAGGATTGTTTATAGGAGTCTTTAAGGATTGTCAAAAAGTGTCTTTAAGGATCGTTAAAAAGAGTCCTTAAGGATTGTTAATAAGAGTCCTTGTAGAGGGTCCTTAAGGGTTGTTAATAGGAGTCCCTAATGATTGTTAATAAGAGTCCATAAGGATTGTAATAGGAGACCTTACGTGATGCTAATAATTTAATAAGAGTCCATAAGGATTGTAATAGGAGACCTTACGTGATGATAATAAGAGTCCTTAAGGATTTTTAATAAGATTCCTTAAGGATTGTAATAGGAGTCCTTACGTGATGCTAATTAGAGTCCTTAAGTGATGCTTAAAAGAGTCCTTAAGTGATGCTTAAAAGAGTCCTTACGTGATACTAAAAAGAGTCCTTAAGTGATGCTAATAAGAGTCCTTAAGGATTTTTAATATGATTCCTTAAGGATTTTTAACAAGAGTCCTTAAGGATCGTTCATTTAATTCCACTAGATTTTTAATGTTTCTTTATTGCTACTCGGTGTTACCAGGTGTGATTAGAGGGTGCTAACAAGACTTGAGAAAAAAAAAACATTTGCTTCTAGAAATGTTGACTGTGTGATGTGTTTTATATACATATTGACTATTGCTGCGGAAATCCTATCTATTTGTACTCGAAGGTAGGATTTCACGTACGTTTTAACAGGGGCTACACGTAGTAGAGACCGCTAGAAATATGGATTATTACAATGCTGTGAAGTACACTGATGTTTTTAAATATAGGTATATAAGATATAAATATATATATATTGATTTGCCAAATTGTGAAGGATATAAAAAATAGTAGCGCTTCCACAGTAACTAATAGACTTAGTCGTGTACAATACATAGTGCAGTATTGCTAAACATTAGTGCGGAAAGAGATAGTTTTATTGTATAGGATATATTTAGGCCATTTTTTTTTTTGTATTTCATTTTGCTTTTTTTTTCTGTAGACGGTAGATATGTAAGGATTTGGTTGTCAATTGGAAATGTCCGTAGAAGGGACATTGGTGAAATGAACGATGGTGGTATATTGAAGTGGAAATTTGAGGGACTTATGATAATGCTGTTTAGGGGAATGAATACACTGCTGTTCAATAACTAACGTTTTGAAACGTTTCTTGATACCAAGAAAGACAAAATAAAACTCGATAAATGGTTACGCATTGCTGTTCAATAACTAACGTTTTCGAATGTTTCTTGATACCAAGAAAGACAAAAAATCTTTAGGTACAACACATTGAAATAGTTCCCACACCAAAATTGCATTAATGCTTGGAGGGCAAACATGTTTGTGAATAGCGTTTTGATGAGGATTGCATAGTGATGATAATGATGATGATGATGTTTGTGATGATGATGATGGTGGTGCGTGTGTGTGTTTGTAGGCTCCGGCGATAGAAGCAGGAGGCTGCTGCACCGGCACACTTTGTCGCTCACGGCCCCTCCCGACTCTATTGCAGGTGGCTGGTATGGGCGGCGACAGTGTGACGTGTGCGGCAAGTCGCTCTCCTCCAAGTACGCGCTGCAGGTGCACATGCGGGACGTGCACACGGAAGCGCGGCGCTACTTCACGTGCTCCCTGTGCAACAAGGTGTACGCCTCGCAAAACTCGTACAGAGTCCATATGAGCATCAAGCATCGCCAGCCTCATCTTCAGCCTCTGCAGCAGCAGCAGCAGCAACCACTACATCTACAGCAACAACAACAACAGCAACAGCAGCAGCAGCAGCTTCCCCAGCAGTTAATGCAGCAGCAAATGGTGTCCCCTCCCATGGCACCGACCTCCTCGCCTTCACAGAAACTCTCCGCCAGTGCCACGACTGCGACACCCCCTCCTCCTCCTCACTTGGGCCACCCGATGTGAAACGAAAACTGTAAGTGGTAACGACAGCCCCGGGTGTGTCTTCTGATTGATAGGACTATTTTTGTCTCTTGAGGGTTTATATAATTGGGCCCACTTACCCTCAGTAAAGGAGGAGGTGAAGAGGACCGCCTCCTTTCACTTCCTAAGCAAGGCGTCGGTGGCCACGTTTGCCAAACAGTGACACATGTTGACCTTTTGGAGGAGTAAGATGTGGAGTTGTGGACTTATAAACTTTTATCTTCTAAGTTGGTGAACACGACGAAAACTTTTGTGACAGGGCAAAGTAACTAAAATAATAAAAACAAGGTGGTGGTTGTGATACTGATAATGGCGATCATTGGCAGAGAGAGAGAGAGAGGCACTCTTACAAATGTTTCCGACTCATATAGTCTTTGCCTGTCTGTCTGTCTGTCTGTCTCTCTGCTGCCCGTTTGCAAACATACAAACACAAACACCAGAGGTGGGCTGACGTAGCTGTTTTCTGTTTGCAGGAGAGGCGGGCTCTGGAGGAGGAGTGGCGTGTCCGCTGTGTCGGGCTGTGGTGCCACACTTGGAGCTCCCCGCCCACCTCCGCCTCCACTCCCGCACACAGCGCCCACACGCCCACCACCACCACCACCACAACACCCAAGCCCTTCAGTGCCCCTTCTGCCTGAAGAAGTACTCCACTTGGAATTCCCTGAAGAAGCACAAGAGTGTGTACCACCGAGAGCAATCGTGGAATGCCAGGGGCTTTCAACGAATCCTGGAACGGGACAGTCATGAGAACACCTGATAGGTGTGTGCTGGTGGGGGTGGTTGTGGTGGTGGTGGTTGGGGAGGGGGAGGGGGAAGGGAATGAAAGATGTCTTTGGGGATTTGCATAGAAGGATGTGTGGGGAATGTGGGGATAATGGACTTGGACTTCCACTCCCCATCTCGAGATGATCCCTGGAGCCAAAATTTATATCCAATATTTAATTTTTTTTTTTTACAATATTGCTACCGCCGCTGCCCTCTACTGTTGCTGCTGTTGATTCTCTCTCTCTCTCTCTCTCTCTCTCTCTCTCTCTCTCTCTCTCTCTCTCTCTCTCTCTCTCTCTCTCTCCTGTGTCCTTGCGTATGTGAAAAAAGAGAGGGCTCTCAAGTGCCATGATTAATGCTTCTTTGCCCAAAGCATAAATATTCCTAACATATAAAGGTTGTATCTACCGGATGCAACTGGGTGAAAGTAATGGATTCCTGTTTCCAATCTTTATATATATAAATATTGATACACATATATAAAAGAATTTTTTTTGCGAGTATAATAACAAGTCTGTATGTATGTATGTATAGGATTCATACACATTTACTATTAGTCCTGTTGAATGCGAGATTTTTTATATTGAAATATTTCCTGACAACATTTGTATTTTAGTTTGTACCTTTACTGTATAAAGAGTTGAGTAACACCAGTGCATGGCGTAACTATACTCTTGACGCACTAGGAAAAAATGCTAGTCGGCTTTAGTGATGAGCTCTGCTTACGTTGATGTACGATATAATAATAATAATAACAACATGTAGTTAAAAAAAAAAAAACATATGCTTTGTATTGATGCTAGTGTAGCTCTAGTCCTACCTCAATAAATTTATCAACTATTTTGTCTATGTATTCCAAACTATGCATTATGTTTTATTTCTCCCCTCTCATTTTGGATTCTGACGTGAGTCAGTGATAAGGAAAATATCAAGAAATTGAATTGGATTAATCGTGTCATGAATACATTTATATATTAATACATTACCAAGGGATACGATGCATGATAATGTAGCCTTGATGGCGGTTGTGATATTGGGTTGTATTCTCAGACATTAGTCAACAATAAGGAAAATATCAAGACAGTTCATTAAATTAAACATAGTCATAAATACATTTATATAATACATTACCCAGGGATACGATGCATGATAATGTAGCCTTGATGGCGGTTGTAATATTGGGTTGTTGTTGTTGTTGTTGTTGGATCTTTCGATGATGTTGGTTGTGTATGGGAGGTACTGAGGCTGTGTGTCTGGTCACTTGCAGGGGCCGGTGTGGTGGCGCGGTACAGGGTTGGCGACTATGGGCATCGCGATTTTGGGCGGGCGGGAGGCGGGGTTGGTGGTGGAGGTGGTGGTGGTGGTTGTGTTGTCGGGGGCGGCCGGGCGGAGGTCACGCCCTGGCAGTGCGAATTCTGCCACAAGTACTATGGCTCCAACAACAGCCTGCGGAACCATCGGAGTGTCTACCATCGGGGTCAGGTCTCCTCCTCCAATTCTTCTACCTCCGACAACTCGCCTAAAGTGCCTGCCGCCCTTCCCTTGCCTATGGGTGGGGGGTGTACCTGGAGGAGGGGGTGGAGGAGGAGTAGGAGGTGGAATAGGTCCTAATAGTGCCAGGACTCTAGGTAGTGCCAGCCGCTCCTCTTCCGCCACCTCTCCCTGCTCTTCTTCCATGCCCGCCTCTCGCCTTGCCACGAGGAGTGCCAATACCCATCAGCAGGTCTTACCCGCTGCCCACTACCAACAACACCATCCTCATCATATGGCAAGATTGACCTCGCACGGCTATGCCAGCGCAGTATCCTCGTCTGGGTCATCACCTTCGTCGACTGCGACAACATACACTTCTATGAACTTGCCCGAACAGCCGAGTTGAATGTGCTCTCTCTCTCTCTCTCTCTCTCTCTCTCTCTCTCTCTCTCTCTCTCTCTCTCTCTCTCTCTCTCTCTCTCTCTCAGCTGAAACTCTGATGTAAATGTTAAATTCTTTTGAGAATTTTAGCGTTTTAATCATATGTTTAAAGACCATATTTGGAAAATTGAGGTAATGAAGATAACCATTCATGAACAATCTCTCTTTCTCTCTCTCTCTCTCTCTCTCTCTCTCTCTCTCTCTCTCTCTCTCTCTGGTTAAACCTCTTGTTCATGAATTTTTGTTTTATTTTTTCTTTTATTTACACTTCGCCTAAAATGGTGTTAAATAAAAACGGCATTTACCAAATGTCCGTGTTTATATAGAGTCGGTGCCAAGAGAGCCAAGCCATTGAACACTACCCTGTGAAATTTCAGTGATCAACCTGTTTATTTTTTTTATGTTGCTTCAAAGTGAACTATATCGTATTTAGCATGACTGATAAAACGGTCAAAGTGGACTATATCTTATATAGCTCTCGATAAAACGGTCAAAGTGGACTATATCCTATATAGCATGGCTGATAAAAGTCCAAGTGGACTATATCGTATAGAGCATGACTGATAAAACGGTCAAAGTGGACTATATCTTATATAGCAGTCGATAAAACGGTCAAAGTGGACTATATCCTATATAGCATGACTGATAAAACAGTCCAAGTGGACTATATCTTATATAGCATGACTGATAACAGTGTTTAAACCGTCAGTTATCGTGGAAAGAACATAAGTCGATAATATGGTCATGAACTGGAGCAGTTTACTTCTGCAAGTGATGTAAAAGATGTCGACTGAAACATTTGTCGGTAATGTAAACTGGATCTAAAGCAGTTTGCTTCTGTAACTGATGTGTAAGATGTCGACTGAAACATTTGTCGATAATATGAACTGGAACTAGAGCAGTTTTCTACTTCAACTGATGTGTA
The DNA here is from genome assembly GCF_036898095.1 of Palaemon carinicauda. NCBI lineage: Eukaryota > Metazoa > Arthropoda > Malacostraca > Decapoda > Palaemonidae > Palaemon > Palaemon carinicauda. The sequence goes on from NC_090764.1 coordinate 19,065,287, forward strand.
AGATGTCGACTGAAACATTTGTCGATAATGTAAACTGGATCTAAAGCAGTTTGCTTCTGTAACTGATGTGTAAGATGTCGACTGAAACATTTGTCGATAATGTAAACTGGATCTAAAGCAGTTTGCTTCTGTAACTGATGTGTAAGATGTCGACTGAAACATTTGTCGATAATATGAACTGGAACTAGAGCAGTTTTCTACTTCAACTGATGTGTAAGATGTCGACTGAAACATTTGTCGATAATATGAACTGGATCTTGAGCAGTTTGCTTCTTCAACTGATGTATAAGATGTCAACTGAAACATATGTCGATAATATGGACCGGATATAGAGCAGTTTGCTACTTCAACTGATTTATAAGACGTCGACTTGAAACGTATGTCGATAATATGGACCGGATCAGGAGCAGTTATCTTCTCCAAGCGATGTAAAAAAATGTCGACTTGAAACATTTGTCGATAATATGGACCGGATCAGGAGCAGTTAGCTTCTCCAAGCGATGTAAAAAAATGTCGACTTGAAACATATGTCGATAATATGGACCGGATCAGGAACAGTTAGCTTCTCCAAGCGATGTAAAAAAAATGTCGACTTGAACATATGTCGATAATATGGACCGGACCAGCAGTTAGCTTCTCCAAGCGATGTAAAAAAAATGTCGACTTGAAACATATGTCGATAATATGGACCGGACCAGCAGTTAGCTTCTCCAAGCGATGTAAAAAAAATGTCGACTTGAACATATGTCGATAATATGGACCGGACCAGCAGTTAGCTTTTCCAAGCGATGTAAAAAAAAATGTCGACTTGAAACATATGTCGATAATATGGACCGGATCTAGAGTAGTCTGCTCATCAAGTTGTCGACTGGCGATGTGTGTCTGATAACAGTCAAAACGGCCTCGCTAATTTTTATGATTTTTAATGTACAACACAAAGTTAACTATGACGTGGATTATCTCTTATCGGTTGTAATAAAGGAAACGATTGGTTTGATACTCGTTTTTATATACATCCTGTTTTGGACGTGTGTGTGGTTTTTTTTTTTTTTTTTTTTTTTTTTTTTTTTTGAGATGCATCAAGTAAATTCTTTGGTCTTCGCAACCGTTTGGAAAGACATATGTAAGATGGAATATATTGTATATATGTAATTCATGTAATTGCACGAATACACATAAATTTTATGAGGTAAATAATTACCTTTCATAAGTAAAAAAGAGGTAAATAATTACCTTTCATAAGTAAAAAGAGGTAAATAATTACCTTTCATTTCATAAGTGAAAAGAGGTAAATAATTACCTTTCTTGATAAGTAAAAAAAGTTGAGGTAAATAATTACCTTTCATAAGTAAAAAAAAAAAAGAGGCAAATAATTACCTTTCATAAGTAAAAAGAGGTAAATAATTACCTTTCATTTCATGAGTGAAAAGAGGTAAATAATTACCTTTCTTGATAAGTAAAAAAAGTTGAGGTAAATAATTACCTTTCATAAGTAAAATAAAAAAAGAGGCAAATAATTACCTTTCATAAGTAAAAAGAGGTAAATAATTACCTTTCATTTCATAAGTGAAAAGAGGTAAATAATTACCTTTCTTGATAAGTAAAAAAAGTTGAGGCAAATAATTACCTTTCATAAGTAAAAAAATAGGTAAATAATTACCTTTCATGATAAGTAACAAAAGTTGAGGTAAATAATTACATTTCATAAGTAAAAATAGGTAAATAATTGCGTTTAATAAGTAAAAAGAGGTAAATAATTACCTTTCACGATAAGTGAAAAGTTGAGGTAAATAATTACCTTTAATGATAAGTAAAAAAGATGAGGCAAATAATTACCTTTTATGATAAGTGAAAAGTTGAGGTAAATAATTACCTTTCATAAGTAAATAAGTTGAGGTAAATAATTACTTTTCATAAGTAAAAAAGTTGAGGTAAATCATTACCTTTAATAAGTAAAAAAGAGGAGGTAAATAATTACATTTCATGAGTAAAAAAAGTTCGAGGTAAATAATTACTTTTCATAATCCTTAAAAAAGTGTCGATGTAAATAATTACCTTTCATAATCCTTAAAAAAAGATTTGAGATAAATAATTACCTTAAATACTTATAAAAGTTTTGAGGTGAATAATTGCCTTTTGTAATCCTTAAAGCAATTTATGAAGTAAATAATTACTTTTCAGTTTCCTTAAAGAAGTTATGAGGTAAATAATTACTTTTCAGTTTCCTTAAAAAAGTTATGATGTAAATAATTACTTTTCATAATCCTTAAAAAGTTATGAGGTAAATTATTGCCTTTCATAATCCTTAAAAAAGTTATGAGGTAAATTATTGCCTTTCATAATCCTTAAAAAAGTTATGAGGTAAATTATTGCCTTTCATAATCCTTAAAAAAGTTATGAGGTAAATTATTGCCTTTCATAATCCTTAAAAAAGTTATGAGGTAAATTATTGCCTTTCATAATCCTTAAAAAAGTTATGAGGTAAATTATTGCCTTTCATAATCCTTAAAAAAGTTATGAGGTAGATACCTGTCTTAATCCTTAAAAAATGTTATGAGGTAAATAATTACCTTTCATAATCCTAAAGAAATTTATGAGGTAGATAATTGCCTTTCATAATCCTTAAAAAAAAGTTTTAAGGTAAATAATTACCTTTCATAATCCTTAATAAGTTATGAGGTATATACAATAGTTACATTTCATGATAAGTAAATAATAAAGTTAATTAAATGACCTCATAATTATTTATTTACGAGGTTATTGCAGCATTTTAATTAATATGACAGTTTAATCTCTTAATTTACTCAAACAATACGTCTAGTATGACAATGGCAAAGCAAATTGAACTTTGGTTCAAAGAAAATTGAACTTTGGTTCAAAGAAAATTAGATTGCCTCAAAGAAAAATAAACTTTGTCTTAAAGAAAATTGAACTTTGTCTCGAAGAAAATTAAACTTTGTCTCAAAGAAAATTGAACTTTGGCTCAAAGAAAATTAGATTGTCTCAAACGAAAATAAACTGTGTCAAAGAAAATTTAAATTTTTCTCAGAGAAAATGAAACGTTGTCTCGAAGAAAATTAAACTGTCAAAGAAAATCTAACTTTATCTCAAAGGAAATTAAACTGTCAAAGAAAATTGAACTTTGTCTTAAAGAAAATTAAACTGTCTTTAAGAAAATTTAACTTTGTGTCAAAGAAAATTAAACTCGCAAAGAAAATTAAACTATATATCAAAGCAAATTAAACCTTGTCTCAAAGAAAATTAAACTTTGTCACTGGATTAACATGTACATTTAATAACGCATTATACCACATATATAATCTATTAGAAATGAAAAAGCAATTGAAAAACGTATTTTTTTTTTCTTTTAGAATAAGTTTATCTACCGACATAAACACAAATACAAGTACATTGTTTATCTTTCTTATCTGAATTATATCTTTAGACTCCGTATCAGTTATTATTGAACTTTTTCTATATATTTCTTTATACTTTTGCTAATTCTTGAAGGTCTTTAGTTATTGTGTTTGAACACAGATAACTTATGTTTAAGCCCTGTGGAAAAATTAGTCTTCTGTGTATATATAAAGTATATAACTCAAAAATTCAGTAAATCAGGTAAATATAATTATTTCGATATGAAGACTGAAAGTAAAGTATTGTAATTAATATTTTGTGTATGGATTATAGAGAGAATCTCTCCCATAATGGTTACATTACATTTTGAAAACATGCAAAGAATATGGTCATACAACAGTGACAAGACTGTTTCAAAGTTTTCGGAAATTCTCGTTTTTTATATATATATATATATATATATATATATATATATATATATATATATATATATATATATATATATATATACTGTAAATATATATATATATATATATATATATATATATATATATATATATATATATATATATATATAATGTATATAGAAACTCAATAAATGCTGCCTTTTCTAGTCCACTGCAGGACAAAGTTTTATATATATATATATATATATATATATATATATATATATATATATATATATATATATATAATCAAACACTAGTTCTCAAGCAAATGTAAATGTATGAGGGTAAGAAGTTACTTAAGTAAACTCATCATGACTTGGAAAGTCAGTGCCATGCGCATGCTAATTTGGTAATTGCCCTAAGTACTGTTTTCTTAGAATACTCTTTGGCAAGTGTAGAACACGTTGCATGTTGCATCTTATGATGGTAAAGGGGAATTCTGGGGAGAAAGGTCGAAGCATGGAGACGTGTATTGAAATGGTGGATGATATAAGTCATTTAAGTAAAGGGGCTAAAGCAAGTAGATGTCTGGGATTAAGTTGTTTGACCGAAGAGGTAGCACGTCTAGGTATGAATGGGGATGGATCGTAAATAAGAAAGTGAGAGAAACAGTATAAGAAAGCGTAAATAAGAAAGTAAGATGGTATAAGAATATGAAGAAGATAGTGAGAGAGAAACAGTTTAAGAAAGCATGAATGAGAAAGTGAGAAATAGTATCAAAACATAAAGAAGAAAGTAAGAGAGAATCAGTATAAGAATGCATAAATAAGAAAGTAAGAGATTGTATAAAAATATGGAGAAGAAAGTGAGAGAGAAACAGTATTAGAAAGCATAAATGAGAAAGTTAGAGATTGTATAAAAACATGAAGAAAGTAAGAGAGAATCAGTATAAGAAAGTAAGAGAAATAGTATAAGAAACATAAAGAAAGTGAGAGAAACAGTATTAGAAAGCATAAATGAGAAAGTAAGAGAGAAATAGTATAAAAAACATAAAGAAGAAAGTATGAGAAACAGTATAAAATAGCATAAATAAACTAAGAAACTACATGAGATAACATAAATAAGAAAGTAAGAGAGAAACAGTATAAAAATCAAGAGAGAAACAGGATAAGAAAGTAAGAAGGAAACAGTAAAGACTAGATGATAAATAAGAGGTGGTTTGGAAGTAGCAAATCCTGAAGTTCTTGAATTAAGTGAGTGTTAACAGAAATCTCTATGAATAAATGTTTCTCAGAATGAAACTTGGAGAAATGTCTGAAAATAAAGCTTTGTTTTGATGAGGAATTACGTGTTTTAAAAAATTTATTTATGACGCATTAAGAAAAGGAATGTATGTATCAAAGATTAGGAATGAACGCTTGCAGTGGTAGAGGTGTCGCTGTGTTGGAGGGCGTCAGACGAGTTGCTGGTGAGATATGAGTGGGGTGGTTAATGTAAAGTTTATAGCAGGAGACGAATGTTAATTAATGTAAACGTGACATTCGTCTTAAATTTTAAAATTAATTTATTAAAACTTTGTAATAGATTTTCTGCCTCTCCGCTTAAATAAATAATGTTAAGTTTATTGAAGTACTAAGTGGAACTACATGCTGTTTATGTACTGATTTTCAAGGAAAATCATGAAAATCTTTATTGTTTTACATAGGGTTTGAATTATTTGAACCTTGCTTCGAAAATAGTTTGTTTGGGCAGTTGACTGAATCAGTAATGCAGTTATGCGGAAATTAATTAATTGGTTTAGTAATTACCAAATTGTATATGAAGTTATTAAGTGGAGCTAGGTACGGTTATATATATATATATATATATATATATATATATATATATTTATATATGTGTGTGTGTATATATATATATATATATATATATATATATGTGTGTGTGTGTGTGTGTGTGTATGTGTGTAATGATTTACAAGTAAAATTGGGAACATTTTTATTGTTTTTCATAGGGTTCGTATATATACACATACACATTAGAATATATACACATATACACATTAGTATATATACACATACACATTAGTATATTTATTTTACTATACGTCATATTCCTCTCTTGATATGATTCTTCCAAAGCAAACATCTTTTCTTTGTGTCAATCTTTAGCGATGAGATATTCATCCCCGCACCTAGCAAACGTTAACCACACTACAGCGTCATGCACTCTGGTTATTTCCCGAAGGTGGGCGCTTGGAATGAAGGGAAATTGAATATGAATTTGAAATGGATAATGAAGATAGCGATTGAAGCGATTAAATTTGTTTAGTGGAACGTTATAAGGGAACTTGGAATGTTAAAAAAAAAAAACTGGGTCTTGTATAATGTGTAGTGAATGTGGAAGTGCATATTGAATGAACATATCGAAAGTTTTCTCTACATTTTATGCAATTTTTATCTATATCTTTGAGACTAAATTAGAAAGTGATTCTTGTCAGTATTATTATTATTATTATTATTATTATTATTATTATTATTATTATTATTATTATTATTTTAACTAGATAAAGTACAACCCTAGTTGGAAAAGAAGGATGCTATAAGCCCAAGGGCTCCAACAAGGTTGAAATATCCCAATGAGGAAATGAAATAAGGAAACAAGTATATGAAAGCAACTTGAGTGACTCAGGATAGGTAACAACGTTAAAATAGATCCATCCTATCTATGAACTTACACACATTATATATATATATATATATATATATATATATATATATATATATATATATATATATATATATATAATATGCGAATAATTTATATATAATTATACATGCATAAAATTATCGATATATTTATTGGAAGAATAAGAAGCTGAACTGTAGTATGTTTACTTGGGTTACACAAGAGTTAAATTAATCTAAAACATGTAAGAGAAAATACGTGGTTCCGTACATGAAGATTTGCAATACAGATATATAAATGAGACTGAGCCTTAATAAATATATATTTAATAAGGTTCACCTACAAGCGTAATTTTATCACTTTGCAAAAGTCATACTTGAGAAATAATTTTTAATCACTGCAAAAGTCATACTTGAGAAACAATTTTTTTCACTTTGCAAAAGTCATACTTGAAAAACAGTTTTTATCTCTCCAAAAGTCATACTTGAGAAACAATTTTTATCACTGCAAAAGTCATACTTGAGAAACAGTTTTTATCTCCAAAAGTCTTACTTGAGAAACAATTTTTACCACTATGCAAAAGTCATACTTGAAAAACAATTTTTATCACCATGCAAAAGTCATACTTGAGAAATAATTTTTATCACTCCAAAAGACATACTTTAGAAAACAATTTTTAATCACTATGCAAAGGTCATACACAAAAAATTCTATTGCTCAATATGAAGAGGAACCATTTTTAATTTATTGACCAATGTATCTTTTTATGAATGGATCATTGTACTCTACATAGTAAATGCCTTTTTGTTTGTTGAGAAACACAACCGAGTCCTTTCATTATCAAAGCAATATATTCCCCCTTATGAATGGCTTACGAGGTTCGAATTAAGTTTTATTTGATTCGCTGCCTCGTATCACATATTAATTGGCAGGTTGAGTTTGATGAACTCTCTTGTACGTAATATTCCAATGTATTATTTTCCTTTTTGGGATGAATTAAAGAGTCAGATGCCTCTTGCGTGTTTAAAGGTTTCTCATGAATAGCGAAGACGAGTGCCAGCACAATACCTTTTGAGACTTGACCTTGCATATGATCGTCGCTCAACTTAGGACCAGGGAGGGCCAGGCAATGGCAGCTCTCGTATGTAATATCCCAATGTATTATTTTTCCCCTTTGGGATGAATTAAATGGTCAAAGGCCTCTTGCGCGTTTAAAATAGTTCATGAATGGCAGATGCAAGGGACAGGGACCATTAAGACTGACCTTGCATATGATCGTTGCTCAAGTTAGGTCCAGGGAGGGCCAGGCAATGGCAGCCGAGTCATTATAGGCTCCCCCAAACTCCCCATCCGTAGCTCTCAAGGATGGTGAGGTTGCAAACACTATAGTCCGTTTCTTTTAGCGATGAATATTTACACCGACTCGCGGTGGTGCCCTTTTAGCTCGGAAAAGTTTCCGGATCGCTGATTGGTTGGACAGGATAATTCTAACCAATCAGCGATCAGGAAACTTTTCCGAGCTAAAAGGGCACCGCCGCGAGTCGGTGCAAATATGCATCGCTAAAAGAAATGGACTATAGTAGAAATTATCGAGCTAAAGCAGGTCGCGAACCCCCATCCAACAGATTGTGAGGCAGGGACGTTTCCGATAGGCCACCATAAATGGTAGATGTATTTTACATATCATGATTTAATTTTTGTTTACATACTTCAACGAGGGGTCGTTTGGGAAAAAAACTTTCTTGCACAAAATTTAGTGCAAATTTTTTTTTTAATACTAAATCTATTTTCTATTAATACAATTTGTATTTTGAAAGGAATGGAATTCAAACTATTTTGTGTTAAAGGCATTTTTACTGATAACTGAGAAAGCAAACGTACAAGATTACCTGTTCATTTACGTTCATATACAATTTTAATTTTTTTTTTTTTTTTTTTTTTTTTTTTTTGGTAGAGATGAAAACCATTGTTGTCCAAATCCAACCGGTATTTAAATATAATTACTCTGATAATGTCCGTCGTGCTGCTGTTAAACTCTCTCTCTCTCTCTCTCTCTCTCTCTCTCTCTCTCTCTCTCTCTCTCTCTCTCTCTTTCTCTCTCTCTCTCTCTCTCTCCTTTGAATAAAAGTGCATCGTTTATCTTTTTTTTTTATTAATAATCACTGAATCTCCGGAGGCCATTGTAAACCAATAGCAAAAATCCATGAGAGATAAACGGGCTCATAATGATATATTTAGATCCTTGTAGGATTCCTAAAGGACTCCGTTTACATCTCTATTTTACAAGAAAAGTAAAGCAAATAAGCGTGGTTCATGTTAAGATGAATTTATTGAAAATACACCAGCTATACCTTTGAGCATTTTCAAAGGGTACTACATCTACCTCTTGCTTGAGAGTAACACTCGGGCACACTATTCTATCTAATTTCTCTTCCTCATGTTTTTTAAAGTTTTTATAGTTTATATAGAAGATATTTATTTCAATATTCTTAAAATATTTTTTTTTCCTTGTTTCCTTTCCTCACTGTGCTATTTTCCCTGTTGGAGCCGCTGGGCCTATAGCATTCTGCTTTTCCAACTAGGGTTGTAGCTTAGCAAGTAATAATGATAATAATAATGTGAAATGAAGAGAATCTTGGCATCTAATGAGTTTTTATTGAAATATCAAAATCAATTTTTGATATTCTTTGTGCCAATTCTATAATCAGTATATATCATAATGGATTATGGAACCCAGACCTATTTTTTTTTATTTGTAATTTGAATGAGAAAAAAGAATTGTGCAATTTTTCATCTTTGAAAATATTGATTTCCTTAATGGTTATAGAGCCAAATTGTATTTTTCTGCTTGTAATTTGAAGTAGAAAAAGGAATTGTGCAATTTTTTATCTTTGAAAATATCGATTTCCTTATGGGTTATAGAGCCAAATTGTATTTTTCTGCTTATAATTTGAATTAGAAAAAAGAATCGTGCAATGTTTTTCTTTGATTACATCGCGAAAATAAGTGCTAAATGTTAATATCATTTTGGTAATATTCGAAATATATCAAATTCAGTTTTGATATAACTGAATATTTTTCATTCGGATTTATTTTCGGAGTTTACTCCTAACAACCTTAAGGACATAGTTTGAAGGACACAAGATGTGGACATGCTGTGTGACACCATCAATGTCCCTTCGTATCGATTTGTATCACCTGGGGTCACGTGACATCTATATTTGTAAACATGCTTGTGTGGATGTTTTGACGGTGTCCTAGAAATGTGTGTATGTGAAATGTTTTTGTTGATGACTTGTTTTTGTTTACGATTGGAAAAAGCGTTGATTGGGAGACTGTAGTCGTAGTGCGGATCACATGGTGTTCTTTAGATCTAGAAGGTGTCATTCATGCATGGTGGAGAAGTGGCCTTTTCCAATAGACATTTTTTTTCAAGTTTATTAAAAAAAAAAAAAAAGATGGAGGATATTGACTTAGGAGGCCAGTTGATGTCGTCGACTGAAGAGAGTTTATGGCTGGAGGGTAACCGTGGGCGTCTCGTGTTGCAGGTGGGGTGTCGGTGGGCGGCTTGGCTCCCGCCTTTACCCCCGGATACTCCCCTGAGGACCCCCCAGCCATGTCCAGTAGCAGCAGCAGCAGCAGCAGTGGCCTCAGCATTCTGAGCAGCAGGGGGAACCACTGTGGCACCACGGCATCAGCAGCCCTGATGAGGGGGCCGCTTCCAAACGCCGTTGCCACCATGAGGGCTTCGAACTCCATCATGACCACCTCGCCTTCGTCGTGCCCTATTTCCGCGCCGTCGGCCGCCTCTCCCCCTTCCTCCTCCTTCTTAGTCAGCGGAGGTCAGGCCGCTGCAGCGGCGGCTGCTGCAGCAGCAGCCGCGGCGTTGGCGGGGCACATGGGCTTGTCCCCACCGCCCAGCCAAGGGACGGTGGCTTGCCCTTACTGCCACAAGCTGCTGCGATCTCACTCGGGTCTCAAGACGCACATACGAGACCAGCACACCACCAACACCCAGGTCATGTGCACCATTTGCCACAAGTCGTACCGAAACCAAAACTCGCTGAGCAATCACATGAGTCTCTACCACAAGGGCAACAACGGACCTAGCAGTCACCTGGTGAATCACCCTCATGCCCCGCCTCCCACCCAGCTCTAAAGGAGAACTCTGGATTAGACTGTAAATAGGAGCATTGTTTTGTAGATAGTATACCACAGAAAGACAAAAAATTCTTTAAACCAAAAAATGCTTCCACCGCCTGAAGGAGTATTACAAGTTGTGTGTGTGTGTGTGCGTGCGTGCGTGAGGTTGCGTGTTTTGGGGGTGGCAGTCGATGGCCCTCTACTTGGAAGAGTTCGCTGGACGATAGTTTATGAATGCATGAAGAGTGGAAATTGATATTTTTCTTGGAAGTTTATTAAAAAGGGGAATTAGGTAGAAAATGAGTGAGTGAGTGATGTATAAGGGGGGGGGGGGGTGAGCGTGAGGAAGGAGGAAGTAATGCGTACTGATAGGCTGTGTTGTTTGTTGCAGAAGTGTACCGGCTGTTTGGGGACGGGCTGGGGGCGGCGCCCGTGTTGGGAGGACGGGGCGCCAGATTCGAGTGTCCCGTGTGTGGCAAAGTGTTGAGCACCAGTCATGGCCTGCGCCGACATATTAATGACAGACACACTGTCCACCTGACCTCTTATCGCTGCTACGTCTGCCACAAAGAATACCGCACTCCAAATAGCCTACAGAATCATATCTATGTATACCACAAAAGAGAAGGGAAGAGCTGAGGGTGAGTGTTCAAGTAGGAGTGGTAGTTTCCAACGCCTTGCAGCCTCTTGTAGCCAGAGCCGTAGTAGTGGCATGCCCTGTAGACAGACATGATGATGATGATGATGATGATGATGATGATGAGAGAGAGGGCTCCTCTCCTCCTCCTCCTGCACCTCCAAAACCCCCCCGCCACTTGACCATTTCCTTCTCTCTTGCAGAGAACAGCCAGGGTCGCTTAGAGTGTCCCCATTGCCACAAACTGTTGAAGGGCACTAGTCTACGCAAACACCTCGAAGACATGCACACTGTTCATCTGACATCTTACGAGTGCAAGATCTGTCACAGACACTACCGAACTCCCAACAGTCTGCAAAACCACAGTAGTCGGTACCATCGCCGTCACCACCACCGTCAGGATCCCATGGGCCCCGATGTCGAAGCACTGCCATTTCCCCCCCAAAGCCCCGTGCCCTCACCGGTACCCCAGCCCCTCTCCAACCTCTTGGCTGCGGCTGCGGCTGCCGCCGCCGCTCGGGTCACCTCCTCCTCCTCCTCCTCACATATCAGCGGCTCAAGATCCTTGGGCCTGAGTAACGGCGCCATGTCTCTAGTCCCCCTGCCTCCCCCTCCGGTTCCTGCCCTTCCGCTCCCGCCGTCAGAAAATCACCAAAATGTCGCTGAAAAACTCCATAGCTTTTCAGACATCTATAATTGATGAGGAATAGAAAGAAAGGGGCAACTGACTGTTGCAGAATGAATGACTTAAGTATTAGAAAGAAAAAAGAAACATTGCATCTGTGTAAAGGATTGTGATCTTGACCTTCTTCTGGTTAGCGCATGTTCTTCACTATGAATAAAGTGCCATAATTCAAAAATGTATAGTTAAGCCAGAGAAGTTGTTTTCTTTATAATTTTTGGTGCCAACTAACCCACACCCACCCAGCCCCCCTCAAAAAAAAAATTATCAATGAAAGCCGCCCACCCCTGCTAGTGACTTAATGGAAGCATGGTGGTCCTGGGTCAAAATGAGATTGTAACGGCCGTATTTTTCTTTTCCTGTTGCAGGGAAGCCCAGCATTCTGTACACGCCTGTCGAGTGCCCTCTATGTAAGCGTCGCTTCTTCAATAAATATTCAGCCAAAAGACATATGATTCAGGCTCATGGCGAGAATCGATTTCACACTCGGCCCTATGCCCGGGCAGATCCCAGCTGCACCTCGACGTTCAGTGCGGCTTTACAGGCAATGGGTGTTGGGTATTCTAGTGCAGGGCCATCTGTCAATGACGTTCATCGTCACCAGTCGGTTGCTAAGTCTCGATCTTCTTCTTCTTCTTTCGTTCAGGAGGGCTCGTCTTACCCTTCCCCTTCCGTCTCCTCCTCTTTGGTACAGTCAGGTAGTGGACAAGGTTTGAGTGGATCGCGACAGAATGTACACGAACAGCAGCAACAGCACCTCCACCTGCAGGGGTCCAACGCTGCTGCCTCCGTTGCTGCAGCAGCAGCTGCTGCTGTGGCTGCTGCGGCAGCGTGCGGTGCCAACACGAACACTTCGAGAAGCAATTCCTACGACCTGAGTAGTGGACCAGCCTCCCACCAACCACTCTTGCATAACCTCCTCAACAACATCACAGTTCCTTCACCTTCATCGTCGTCATCGTCATCCTCTTCGTCGTCCTCGTCGTCGTCACAGCCCTTGGCACCGGGCACTTTGAACAGGTCTACCCATGTGGGTGGACACGAGCCCTCTCCGGGCGGTCCTCTACCTCCTCCATCGCTGGCGCTTCCTCATCCGTTGTCTGTCGGATCCTTGAGGAACGCGTCGTCAGCATCATCCCACGACGGTACGTCAGCAGTGTCGTCCTCAGCATCCACGCCACTACCACCACCGCCTCTGTCATCGGCCTCATTGGCTTCCATATTCTCGTCCTCGCAAAACCTGTGATCTTGTCACTCCTTAAACACATTTTATCAATAGTATTATGAACTTGAAATGTCTACTTCAAACGGGGGTGTCATTGGGACGGAATGTAAACAAACTTTTAACATTGTGTTATCGAAAGTGCAAGAATGATTTTTCGAAAGACTGTCGAAGATGCAATGGTGACGAGTATTAGTGCTCATGGAGATCACTTTCCCTCCCCCTCACCCTCCTTTCCATTCCTCCCTCTCCCTCCCTTCCCCCTTATAAGAAGTGTTATTACCCGCCCCCTTACAAACTCCAAACCTCCTCCAGTGCCACAATGTGGTGGCTTAGAAACATGTGATACAGGCTCCACATGCCTCTGTAATTTTACATTATGTAATTGTATACGATTATGATTAACTGGTGCCATAAATTTTTATGTCATTTATTTTAATTTAAGAACAAAATACGAGACTTTTTGTACCGATAGTTGTTTATTTCGGTTAGAGATGCAGTCTTTTATTTTTTATTTTGAAGTCGAGGTGACTTCCTGTCTGTCCTTGGAAAGAAATAGATTTAGTTTTGTAGGGCCGTCATATGTAATTCATTAGACTTGCTAAAGGTAGGAATATTGATCTCTTGATTTTTAGTATTTAAGTCAGAAGTAGAAGCAATTTATGTTTGTATTGTACAGTACATGTATCTAGTTTGTGATAATAAAAATTTCAGACACGATCGTGGGTCTTGTGAATCTAACCTCAATTGATTTCTTATTGTAATTATGTGTGTGTGTATGTATATATATATATATGTATATATATATCTGTGTGTGTGTATGTGTGATACCCTGAACTTGAAAAACAAATATACAGATTATTGGTTTATATCATGACCTTTGAATAATTTTACTAATATATTTTTTTTTATTCCTTTTAATCCCTCGTTATTTTGCATTTAGATATTATTGTATGAAAGTTGTCTTTGGTTTAGGAATTAAAATGATACCAAATGTGAGAATATGATGGTTGATTAATTTGCATTATACTGCGCTGAATGGCCTTTGATGCCCCAATACTTAAGGCCTAAATTTGATATTCACTTCAATTAATTCAGTGTGGAGGGGATGGTCAAAGAAATGTCTTTTTCATAAAAACAAATGAATCATCAATGACGTTACCTAAGGTGGTTGTATACTTTGTACATTATAGTACACCATGTTCTTAAAAAATTTATTTAGATAATATTGCTAACATCTTGTTAACTGATATTGGTTGGTGAAGCTACCCACTGTTAATATTATCAGCGGTATACTCTTATCACTTATCAACCAAGGGTTTGGTACATTGCATTATTCCTCTGATATTGAAATAAGGTTATGTATTTTAATAGCATGAGTTCTATTCGGTGGTATAGAGTGGTTTGTATTTAAGTAAGAGTACAGTTTTGAAGTTCTGACACTTTATGTATAAAATACACATATACTTAAATGTATTTGGTGTGGAGGCTATAACAAGCTTGAGAAAAGAGGGGAAAAGTAATGATAAACCATAGAGAAATGAAGGAGACTGAAAATATCACCAGATTTTTTTTCTTTTTATTATTATTATTATTATTATTATTATTATTATTATTATTATAAAGAGTTTTGTGGCGAAGATGACAGTCCCGAAGGATATGGTTAAAGATTTGGGCAAATCAGTCACCTTCAAGCTCATTCTAAGGAAAGAAACTCTCTCTCTCTCTCTCTCTCTCTCTCTCTCTCTCTCTCTCTCTCTCTCTCTCTCTCTCTCTCTCTCTCTCAGTAATCAAAACAATATTGATATTACTGTAGCCCCTTGGTTTAAGAGTTTTTTTTTATAACCGGAAGATTTAAAGTTACTCGAACAAGGCTAGGGATTAAATACACACACACACACACACACACATATATATATATATATATATATATATATATATATATATATATATATATATATATGTGTGTGTGTGTGTGTATGTATATATTCCGGTGCATAATTTTTTTAAACATTAATGGCATGTTTTATTTTGCTATTTTTTTAGATTTTTTTTAATGAGATAGATTTAAAAAGATATTTAGATGAATTTTAAGTTCACAAGATAATTTCCTTCTAGTGTCTTGCTGTTTTTGTTGTTATATTAATTGTTCTTGTTGAGTGTCACCATAGCTTGTGACTTCTCTAAATTGGCTGTTTTTTTACCAGACTTGCTTAGTATGCACAACTTTTTTTTACTCTTCTCTCTCTCTCTCTCTCTCTCTCTCTCTCTCTCTCTCTCTCTGTATATATATGAAAATGACATGCGTCCATCAAGGTCCTCGGAGGAAAAATCTAGCGGTAAAATGGTTCAACTCTAAGGATAAGCAAACCCGCATTTAACTAACCAGCCTGTTTCCCCCCCCCCCCTCTCTCTCTCTCTCTCTCTCTCTCTCTCTCTCTCTTTCTTTTCTTAGTGGTGCGTATCGAGATGTGAATATTCGTAGTTTGAAGGGCGATTGACTTAAATAGATAAAGTGAAATAAATTGATTTTACTGTTATAAATGAAATATGACTGACACTGGAAAGTCGATCATAGAAAAATCGATCGAATAAGCCTTTTCAATAACTGTTAATAGTGTCATGATAATTTTAGATAATGATAAGAATATTAATTAAGAACTCAGAAAAAAAAATTGTGTGGCGTGTGAGATTCTGACGGTGATCCTCCTTACAGGCGGCCTTGGGAGGTCGTGGTCGCGCGGCAATGCCCTTGGGGGTGGAGGAGGAGTAGGAGGTGAAGTAGGAGTAAGAGTGCCTCATTTGCATCCGTCAGGAGAAAACCCCAACCACACGGCTCCTCACACGTCCACACCAGCCACCCTCAACCTCCTACCATATCATACTGACGTCCAGCAGCCTTTGGCGCCCGCGGGAGGCGACGCCGGAGGACTGCCCCCTAGCTTGCAAAGCGGGGGAGGAGGCTTCTCTTACGTCGGAGACGAGACGTGCGTCTGCCCCCACTGCGGGAAGTGCCTGAGAGACAAGTACAAAGTGCGGAGACACATCGAAGACGTGCACACGCCCTCCTCGCACAGCCACCAGTGCACGCTCTGTCATCGGCGCTACAAGACGAGGAACACCTTGCAGAATCACATGAGCATCTATCATAGACACCAGAGGGACGCCAGAAGCACAGTTGCCTCTTCTTCTTCTTCTTCCTTTTCTAAGTCTTCCTCTGAAACGGAGTTGGGGATTGTATCATCTAACGTTGCATTTCATAATCATTATTCGTTGGGTGATCAAAGTCATTGATGGGGAATATTAATGGGGAGATGTATACAGTTGCTTCGTCTTCTTCCTTTTCTAAGTCTTCCTCTGAAACGGAGTTGGGGATTGTATCATCTAACGTTGCATTTCATAATCATTATTCGTTGGGTGATCAAAGTCAGTGATGGGAAATATTAATGGGGAGATGTATATGCACTGTTATATGGGGCTTAATTTTTTGGTCTTTTTCTTCCATATTCTTATGGGAGATCACATTGGGTAGATTTGGGCCTAAAATTATAATTATTTCTTTGTTTTTTTCTGGTACTGCTAAGTTTTTTTTTTTTATGGTACTGTAATTTATTTCTGTTTATGGTTTGATGGTCGAGTGAATTGCCAAGTAAAAGTAAATT
>NC_090764.1:19084563-19105411 GCF_036898095.1 Palaemon carinicauda
TATTTTTCCATTCATTGGCATGACCTACGTATCAAGAGTGAACAACTCAGATTTTCATCTCTTATCTGGAAGGGAGGGAGATGAGAGAGAGAGAGAAAAAGAGAAAGGGATGAAGGGACATTGTGGGGCTTGAGGACAGTGTGTGAGTGTCCCGTGTTTGGACTGACAGGGGCGGTGTTTCTCTTTTCCTTTGCAGAGTGGGTGCGGTGTGGCCAGTGCAACAAGGTGTTGGGCGGGCGTCGGAGCCTCAAGCAACACGTGGCTTGCGTGCACGCCCCCGTCACCTCGCCCGGATACGAGTGCAAATATTGCCATAAGGTCTATAAGAATAAACACACGCTCTTTAGCCATATAAGTCAGTACCATAGATACTCCAACACGAAACAACAACAGCAACAACAACAACAGCAGCAGCAGCAGCAGCATTTCCAACAAGTACCACAACAACGTTCTCACCAACTTCACCACCATCAACAACAACAACGTTTCCTATCGTTGAACGTTTCTAATTCGTGCAGCTCCTCCAGCATTGTAGCCTCATCGTCTACCCCCGTCTCGTCACCTCTTCTCTCACAGCTCCACACCACCACGGCGGTGGGGATGCCCCCACCCCCACCTCTATCCCAT
Source organism: Palaemon carinicauda (assembly GCF_036898095.1). Classification (NCBI taxonomy): domain Eukaryota; kingdom Metazoa; phylum Arthropoda; class Malacostraca; order Decapoda; family Palaemonidae; genus Palaemon; species Palaemon carinicauda. Next base: position 19,085,191 of record NC_090764.1, read on the forward strand.
ACGGGGGCGTATGTTGACGCCCCATTAACGTCGTTGGAAAATTCAGTTGACGTTGACACGCTATCTAGTCTACTATGAGTATCTTGAGTTGTTGTATCTTCGTTGGATATCTCTCCCTGAATACATTATGGTCTGTTGTTAGTTTTTTAGGGTCTTGATAACTACATATTTAGCACTTTTATTTGGGTTTATTAAATACGTTTGGGATAACGTTTTCCGTGTAGCGTGGGGTCTTCTGATACGTGGGAAGGTTGTGAAACGTTTTATAATTATGTAGAATGACTTGCCTGCATTCGTTAACAGCTGTCTTAGTCCTTGCCTTCGATTACGCCACATTTTCGTATATGAAAGTAAGTTTTTCAATGATTATGTGTACTATTTATTCTTGCATAGCTTCAAACGTTCGTCGCATCGCCGAAAGGAAACGTTTTAGGTGTCATTAATTACGTTGCTAATTTTTCTCCTGGATTTCTTCTAGATTTGTTTCTCTTTCTCCGGAGGTTTTTGTATTTTTTTTTTTCAAACTTGTCCTTCCTTCCCCCCCCCCCCCCCCGCAAAATCGTCCTCCTTCCTCCCTCACACTCGTCCTCCTTCCTCTCCCAAACTCGTCCTCCCTCCTCCCCCAAGCTCGTCCTTCTTTCTCCCCCAAACTCGTCCTCCTTTCTCCCACAAACTCGTCCTCTTTCCTCCTTTAAACTCGTCCTCCTTTCTCCACCAAACTCGTCCTTCCTCCTCTTCCTAAACTTGTCCTCCTTCCTCCTCCCAAACTCAACCTCCTTCCTTCCCCCAAACTCGTCCTCCTTCCTCCCCCAAACTTGTCCTCCTTCCTCTCCCAAACTTGTCCTCCTTCCTCCCCCAAACTTGTCCTCCTTCCTCTCCCAAACTTGTCCTCCTTCCTCCCCCAAGCTCGTCCTCCTTTCTCCCCCAAACTCGTCCTCTTTCCTCCTCTAAACTCGTCCTCCTTCCTCCCCCCAAACTCGTCCTCCTGCCTCCCAAACTCGTCCTCCTTCCTCTCCCAAACTCGTCCTCCTTCCTCCCTTAAACTCTTCCTCCCCCAAACTCGTCCTCCTTCTTCCCTTAAACTCTTCCTCCTTCCTCCCCCAAACTCGTCCTCCTTCCTCCCTTAAACTCTTCTTGCTTCCTCCCCCAAACTCGTCCTCCTTTTCCCCACACTCGTTTTAAACTTCGATTCAACACTGCTTTTATGAATGGCACCCGAATTGATTGCTATGCATGGTTTCACCCTTTTGTACGGCGCACCACATTCTATTTTTTATGGCGCATATGCACGCAGACGAAGCACTCACTCGTTCGCCTGTTCGTCCTTTTGTTTGTTGCCTTCTGCTGCCACTGCTACTGCCGCGTTCCTGGCACTGACAACGCTGTGTTGTACCGTTGCAGGGATGACGATGCACGGACGCAGCCCCCTCGTGTATCTCCCTGTGGTGTGTCCCTTCTGCAGGAAGAAAATCAGTAACAAGTACAATCTCAAGACGCACGTGAGAAATATGCACCCGGAAAGCCTGGCCTTGGATGCGGCCTTCCTCCAGGAAATCTTTTAGATCCGAAAACTTCCTTCTTTCCTCGCTGCCGATCTAGTCATTGCCTGGCGCAACGCGTTTGGTTCCTGTGTTGTTGCTGTTCTTAAAATATTTTATTTTTCCTTGTTGCCTCTCCTCACTGGGCTATTTTCCCTGTTGGAGCCCCTGGGTTTATAGCATTCTGCTTTTCCAACTAGGATTGTAACTTATAAAGTAATATTAATATTAATGATAATAATTATATTCTTTTCTAAAGGAGAAAATTTTCTCTGCGTGAATTTCGTAGTCGTTTGTTCCCAGCGTTGTATTATTCTTTTTATTTGTTTTATTTCGGAGTAGTTTCCAACATTTTTTTTAATCAATTTCTTGTTTTGATCTTGACAATATCGATGTCTAAATACCTTTATTTCTGTTTTGATATTCACGTTATCAGTATTGGATTACCTTTATCTTTGTCAATCAAAATAGCTTTGTAACAAATGGGCTCAAATTAGAATTAAGTTACGGTAAGGTTACTTCCAAAATGCTCTCTCTCTCTCAACCTTGGGATTTTCACCAGGTTTTTTTAAGAATGGCTGATGCTTATAATGGGAGAAAAATAAAAAAAAATGACCTACGGAAACTTCAATGAGAGTACCTGCATTATGATAACTAATTCATTCATAAACCCCCCCCCCCCCCAAAAAAAAAAAAAAAAAAAATTATAATGGGAAAAAGTAAAAAGTTACCTGCGGAAACTTCAACGAGAATACCTGCATTATGACATCTACTAAATCATTCATAAACCTCAAAAAAGAAAAAAAAAAGGAAAAAAAAATGCATCATTGAAACCCTCATACCCTCAAGCCAACCCTATTGTACATTTGATTTTGAGAACTGCATGAAGTCCTATTTTATCTGAAAGTAGAACCCACTATACCTGGAAACTTGAATGATATTGATAAGACCCGTTGCTGCTCCTACGGTTTTTCTCACTGCTGCAGAGGCATTGGTGATGATATGAGGTTCAAGCATCATGTGATAAGGACATCCCAGAGTGAGTTCAAGCAACGGTGTAGTGTTCAGTAGTTAGCCAGACGTAATGGTAATGCCAGTGTTTTCCTGAACCTTTTTTTTTTTTTAGTACTGAACCTTTGATACATGATTTTATTTTTTTCATTTTTGTTTTGCTGTGCTGCTTGTCTTAAGAGAAACCATTAGTAGTGGGTAAAGCCCTTTTAGGGTAGCTTTGCGAATTATTATAATAGAGGCAGAGGAGGAGGAGGAAGAGAGGGAGAGAAAGAAAGAAAGCGGCGCTGACCGGGTGTTTTTGTGTCTTTCTCGTTGCAGGGGTGCGGGCGTGGGTGGTGGGCGGGGTTGTAGGTGGGTCGGTGTCGTGTCCCGTTTGTGGCAAGCGCCTCAGCAACAAGTACAACCTGCGCATCCACATCAGGGACAAACACGAAACACACGAGGGGTCCCGCCCCACCTGCGCTACCTGCTGCCGCACCTTCAAGAATGCCAACAGCCTTCGGGTCCACTCCATCAAGCAGCACGGGCACCTCAGCAATAGGCGGCGCCTTAGGGCAGCGGCTGCCGCAGCCGCCGCTGCCATGTACCGGCATCACCAGCACAATTCGCTGATGGCACTCAACACCATCTCGACGTCTATGCATTCCTCTCACGCCTCTAGTACCTCCTCCTCTTACCATCATCAACAGCAACAGCATCTTCCGCCCCCTAACAGTAGCGGCAGTAACCATTCCAGGTATCGTGACACCGTCACTAGCTCGTCCACCACCTCCTCCTCCTCTTCCTCATCCCAACACCCCCAGCCTTCCATGCCCGTCATCAGCCCGCACAACGGTGCCTCACCTGTGGAAAGAACAAGTGGTCCGCTGACCGAGGATGGGGTATCCCTGGAGAAGGAAGGCTTTGACAGCTACTTCCCATCTTCGGGAGATGGATTACGCGTCCTCCAGCAACAGCAAGTTCACCGACAGTCCTCCACCTCTATACCTGCCCCTCCTCAGAGCCCTCTACAAGCGAGCGACTCACACCTTCTCGGGGAGGAGCCCAGCCCGCGCCTAACCTCACCGGCCTTCCGGGAGAGGCCGTCGCAGGCTAGTCGCCAGGGGCACCAGCAGCTGTCTTAAGACGTACTGTAACTGATCGCTTAGTGAAGATGAATATTAAGAATTGATTGAAGACACCCAACCAGTAATCACAAATAGGAATGAGTCTTAGGTAAAAGTTTTATATAGATATATTTTGTAGATTTTTTTTTGTCTCCCTTCTTAGGGGAAAAGTCATTCAGTTGTAGATAGTCCTTACCCCGGAAGCCCTTTGTCAAACAGATGCATATACTGTATAGATATATGAGATATTTTAAGACCGTGAAATCTAATGCGTTTTTTGTATAATAAAGTCATAAGCTCTGAAAGATTTATTTTTTATTTTTCATCCCACAAATTTTTACTGATAAAAGATGTCATTGAAATGTTGTGTTGGTTACTCTTTTGAAGAAAGGTCTCAAATTTTGTAGTCAATTGATTTGAATTAATGTTTTTTTTTTCCTGATGCTTTTTGTCTGAATTACTCAGAATTGAAGTTAATTCAAAGATATTTTTATAAAAAAAACTAGTCTTGATTATTACTATAAATATTGTACATGGAATTTCCTAATTTCGAAAGGCTCTAATTTCATATGAGGTGTAATTTATGCAAATCTTTGATCTCGCTTGCAATAATCTCGCGTGTGGTACCTCACCTTTGACAAAGTCAGGAGATGCCTTTGATGAAAGTTTTCTTGAGGCTGGAGAGTGAGTTGGTAAGTTTATGTTTTTTAAAGGACCCCCAGTCTCTCTCTCTCTCTCTCTCTCTCTCTCTCTCTCTCTCTCTCTCTCTCTCTCTCTCTCTCTCTCTCTCTCTCTCTATAAGCATATGTAAACATACAGTTTATGTGTGATGTTTAAAAACAAGTTTGTTCCAACACAGAGACTTACCTCGAAACAACAAATTACTAATAATTTGTGATTTTTTGAAGAAATGGTGTGTTTTGTATTGAACAAAATAACTTGAATCTGCCTCTTGAAAAAAGTTAGGGGCTAAAAGGAAATTCTTTTTACTGGTTATGTTTTCATCGCAGTGGAATAAAGACTTTAGGCATTAGTATCTGGTTACGGAATATTGGCTTAATGGTTGCATATCCAGTACCAAAATTTAAAGGAATTGCTCTGCTCTTTCGTAAGCAAGTGCAGAAAAGGATCAAGGGATGCTGAAGGTAAATGGAATCTCCAACCTGGTAGTTAAGTCCAATAAGAATCCTTGTCTTCGGGAATACTATAGCTAATAGAATCAATAGCCTGGTATTGAAGCCAAATGAGAATCCTTGTCGCCAGGGATACTTGAGCTAATAGAAACTCCAACCTGGTGCTGGAGCCCAATAAAGATCCTGCTCTACAGGGATACTGGAGTTAATAAAATCCCTAGTCTAGTAGTGGAGCCCAATAAAAATCCTGGTCTCCAGTAATGCTGGAGCTAGTAGAATCTCCAGCCTGGTGCTGGAGCCCAATAAAGATCCTGCTCTGCAGGGATACTGGAGTTAATAGAATCCCTAGTCTGGTAGTGGAGCCCAATGAAAATTCTGGTCTCCAGGAATGCTGGAGCTAATAGAATCTCCAGCCGGGTACTGGAGCCCAATAAAAATCGTGGTTTTCAGGGATACTGGAGTTAATAGAATCCCTAGCCTAGTAGTGGAGCCCAATAAAAATCCTGGTCTCCAGGAATGCTGGAGCTAATAGAATCTTCAGCTTGGTATTGGAGCCCAATAAAGATCTTGGTCTCCAGGAATGTTGGAGCTAATAGAATCTCCAGCCTGGTATTGGAGCCCAGTAAAAATCCTGTTCTCCAGGAATGCTGTAGCTAATAGACTCTCCAGCCTGTAATTGGAGCCCATTAAAAATCTTGGTCTCTAAGAATGCTGGAGCTAATAGAATCTCCAGCCTGGTATTGGAGCTCAGTAAAAGTCCTGGTCTCCAGGAATGCTGGAGCTAATAGACTCTCCAACCTGTTATTGGAGCGAAATAAAAATCCTGGTCTCCAAGGATGGTGGGGCTAATAGATTCCTCGATCTGGTATTGAAGCTCAATAAAAAGCCTGGTCTCCAGAGATACTGGAGCTAATGGAATCCCCAGCCTGATATTGGAGCCAAATAAAAATCTTGGGTCTCAGGGATTACTTGACCTAATGGACTCTCCAACTTGGTAGTGAAGCCAATTCAGAATCCTGAAGCCATAGAATTATTTGTGGACAGGTGATTCATAACCATTTGCTCAAAATTTCCATCGAACAGTCAATGTATATTTTATTGTCTTCGCTTATTATCCCCACATCACACTGAGTGACAACCCCAGTCACTCGAACAGCCCTTGGGGGTGGGGATTATCACTCGAAACCACTTCAGATTATGTAGATTTGTTATTACTTGAATGATCAACACATTTATAATAAAATATATATGATTATCCGGTAGGAAGATATGTTTTGAAAGGTAGTGACTTAAGTTTCTAAACATTTAAATTGAATGAAAAAATAATGAGTCATTGCTGTTAGTTACCTTGAAAATGCGATTTAGGGAATCGGAAATTTCACGAATTAGCCACATTTTGTTTCTAGAAAACTGTGAATAATTTTATTAAAAACTCATAACTTGTGATACATCAATTTACTGCCAAGTAAAATAAGTAATTCTTCAAATTTTTACGAGACTTCAATATGACCCTGTTTAGTGCGCAAGTTTTTTTTTTTTTTTTTCGAGAAGAGCTATTGGACGCGGATATGAGTTCTCTCTCTCTCTCTCTCTCTCTCTCTCTCTCTCTCTCTCTCTCTCTCTCTCTCTCTCTCTCTCTCTCTCAAGTTATTGTTTTTGACGCCAGAAACTAATCAAGTGTGATTTTTTTTTGTAATAATAATCAACATTCTATGTACATATTTTTTTTTATTCTAAATAAAAGAAAAAAACGTATTTTTTAATGATATTTCCTGAAATAATTCTGAAACGGGAGATTTACGTGCACATTTGGCCAACAACAGTCAATGATGTCTGTTCTGACTTAGAAATTGGTTACAGAATGATAAATAAGAGTTAGAAATTACGTTGTGGGTCATCTTTATAATGTCTAAGACCTTACATAACTGAATTGTAGTTTTATTATTATTATTATTATTATTATTATTATTATTATTATTATTATAACTATTATAATTATTATTACTACTACTACTATCCAAGCTACAACCCTAGTTTGAAAATTAAGATGCTATAAGCCCGAGGGCTCCAATAGGAAAAATAGCCCAGTGAGGAAAGGAAATAAGGAAATAGATAAATGATGAGAAAAAATTAATAAATCAATCTAAAAACAGTAACAACTTTTTATGTATTGATTGACTAACTTGGATTGAGATATTGAGGTTGAGAGACAACTATAATGAAGAGATTATATATATATATATATATATATATATATATATATATATATATATATATATATATATATATATATATATATATATATATATATATATATATATATATATATATATATCAACCACGGTGGCATCTGATACCAAATTCTTGCCCAGCCAAAGGAATTTATCATAAATGAATTTCGAGTGGATATATTTTCCCAAAGGTACAATTCGATATTGAATGCCAGCCAGAATGACTCTGATGCCATCGTGTTTGATATTTACATTAATTAAAATCACGAGTGTTACTGATATAAATGTGTGTGTATATATACTATATATATATATATATATATATATATATATATATATATATATATATATATATATATATATATTAAAGAGAGAGAGAAAGAAAGTAGTAGTAGTTTAAGCTTCTGTTCTTCGCTACCCGTTTCTCTCTTGAATTACAGCTATTATCAAGATGATGATATATATATATATATATATATATATATATATATATATATGTGTGTATATATATATATATATATATATATATATATATATATATATATATATATATATATATATATATATATATATATATATATCATCTTTCTTAACAAATGAATAAATTTATCCATTACCTTTTCTTCAGAGTAATTTGTCTCCCTGATATTCATAGGCCTAAAATTTATATTTGTGAGAATTGTAGAGGCCCAAGGCGTTGCTTTAAGGTCGAGAGAAGGAGTTTGATGTTAGAGAGAGAGAGAGAGAGAGAGAGAGAGAGAGAGAGAGAGAGAGAGAGAGAGAGAGAGAGAGATGACCTAATTTAAGAGATGTCTCTTTATTCAGGTTGAAACGTTAAACATGATTGATGGAATGCTGTGGATGCATTACCGTCAGAATTAGCAACGCTGGATAGTTATGAGAGAGAGAGAGAGAGAGAGAGAGAGAGAGAGAGAGAGAGAGAGAGAGAGAGAGAGAGAGAGAGAGAGAGGTCGTTGCCCCGTGTGGCATATTTATGAAAGGCATAGCGGCTTTAAGTAAATATGACAAAAGAATTTTTTTTTTAAAGAGAGGCGTATTGTGGGGGTATAGCTGGCAAACCACTCTTTAATATTTTTTTTTCCTTTTCCCCCCATGGAATTAATGTTCATATGTCCAAAGTGGAAATTTGAGCTTTATAAAATTTCCAGCCGTCGAGAGGGAGAAGGAAAGCTCTGGAATGGGTTTTTGGGGGATAGAGGGGTAGGGGGGGGGGGGGTTAGTGAGGGAGGAAAAAGTTGAATGAAAATAGAGAAATTGGTGGGGATGTCTGTCGTAATGGGACCTAAAGGGAATAGAAGCTTCGGTGATATTCAAGGTTGGGGAACCTTTAAAGATGACGTCTACAGGGCTTGGGGGATGTGAGTGTAGGTGTGTGTGTGTGCGTGCGTGTGTGTGGCCAGTATGGAAGGATTTGTAATGGATATCCTTCCAGATTGTAATTTTATTTGGAAATTTTTTCAAAGGAATAAATTAATTTGTTGAAGCAGATATTGAAGATTGCGACGAAACCGAATTGTGGATAGAATATACATAATAATACACTCCTAACCATCAAATACACTAGATGAAATATACTTACTGGTACACCTCAGTCATCAAATACACTACATTGAAACATTTTCTGTACACATATATGATATGATGTGGCAATGCACAAGAATGAATACAGAATGCACGTGCATTCATGCTGTGTTACATAGCTTCAGATAATGATGATGCTGATGATGATGAATATTATTATTATTATTATTATTATTATTATTATTATTATTATTACTTGCTAAGCTACAACCCTAGTTAGAAAAGCAGGATGCTATAAGCCCAGGTGCTCCAACGGGGAAAATAACCCGGTGAGGAAAGGAAACAAGGAGAAATGAAATATTCTAAGAACAGTAGCAATATTGAAATAGATATTTCTTATATGAACTATAAAAACTTTACCAGATCTCGAGGAAGAGAAATAAGATAGAATAGTGTGCCTGAGTGTACCTTCAAGCAAGAGAACTCTAGGCCAAGACAGTGGAAGACCATGGTATAGATACTATGGCACTACCCAAGACTAGAGAACAGTGGTTTGATTTTGGAGTGTTCTTCTAGAAGAGCTGCTTACCATAGCTGAAGAGTCTCTTCTATCCTTTAAGTGAATTACATAGACGAACAATGGATGCTGGAATAACGTTTCTTGACTAACTGTGATAATCTTATCTTTTTTTTTTCCTTTTAAGAGTTATTTCCTCTTCTTTTTTATTCATAAAATTGATATCATTGTTATTCTACAATGCTCAATCGGTAGGTATTGCGGATAACCAACTCATCCACTTATATCTGGTAAACGTTTTTGAATAAATTACTTACGTTCTTGAATCTTTCAGTAAGTAAATAGTATTGGAACGAGTCTGTGAATGATAAGCTTGAATTGGTATGGGAATAAACTCAAATTGTTTAGAAATTGACACTTAAAATGAAATGATGGCTTGACGTACAGTGGAGAGAAATCACGTTAGGTTTAAGATTCCTATTACATTGCTTTTAGATTTAGCTCGTAGCTTTGTCAAGTTACGTTTAAGACTTTGGTCCATAAAGTCTCTGAAGGCGATATATGACTATCATTTAGCTGTGATATCTCTAATTGTAAATAGATATACATTTGAAAATATTATCTTGTATTCGGTCGTATGCAAAGCATTTTTCCATAACCAAACGATTGCAACATTTTGTTCAGTAATTTTTTTTTCTTCTTTTTTTTTCTTTTTTTTTACTACTACTACTACTACTACTACTACTACTACTACTACTACTACTTTTCGAGGTCCTGTTCCAAAGAGCCTTATAATACTAATTTATACAGATTACATTTCCATAATTGTTCCCTACGATTTTGACCAGTGAAATTGCGTATTGGTATCCCTCATTTATATGGAATGTTGTATGGGAGATTTACCTGGGTATTGTATGGGAAATTTCTTTTTGGTATACCCCATTTACTGGTGGTTTTGTATGGATATTGTGTGGGAGATTTGTTACCTGGGTATTGTATGGGAAATTGCTTTTTGGTATACCCCATTTACTGGTGATTTTGTATGGATACACTGGGAGATTTGTTACTTAGGGACTGTATGGGAAATAGCTCTTTGGTATACCCCATTTACTAGTGATTTTGTATGGATACACTGGGAGATTTGTTACTTAGGGACTGTATGAGAAATAGCTCTTTGGTGTACCCCATTTACTGGTGATTTTGTATGGATACACTGGGAGATTTGTTACTTAGGGACTGTATGGGAAATAGCTCTTTGGTATACCCCATTTACTGGTGATTTTGTATGGATACACTATGGGAGATTTGTTACCTGGGTACTGTATAGGAAATTTCTTTTTGGTATACCCCATTTACTGGTGGTTTTGTATGGATACACTGGGAGATATATTACCTGGGTATTGTATGGGAAATTGCTTTTTGGTATACCTCATTTACCGGTGGTTTTGTAGGGCATACTCTATGGAAGATTTGTTGCATTATTATTATTATTATTATTATCACTTGTAAAGCTACAACCCTAGTTGGAAAAGCAGAATAGTATAAGCCCAGGAGCTCCAATAGGGAAAATAGCCCAGTGAGGAATGGAAACAATAAAAAATGAAATATCTTAGTTGTAACGATATTAAAATAAATATTTCTTAAATAAACTATAAAAACTATAACAAAACACGAGGAAGAGAAATAAGATAGAATAGTGTGCCAGAGTGTACCCTCAAGCAAGAGAGCTCTAACCCAAGACAGGGGAAGACCATGGTACAGAAGCTATGACACTACCCAAGACTAGAGAACAATGATTTGATTTTGGAGTGTCCTCCTAGAAGAGCTGCTTACCATCTACCCTTATGTGTGAGAAAGGAGAAATTGACACCACTTTATATTTGAAAAGAGTCTCAAATTTGTTAAGAGAGGGAAAGAGAGGAGACTGCTCCCCCGCCCCCTGTTCTTTCGCAATAATAAAGAAATGCAAAGGCACTATAGATATGATATTATTACGTGGCCTTCAAGTTTTCTGACGCAATCTTAACTAGATTTGAGGATGATTGTGATAATATGTTATTGTCAGTCGAGCAAGAGGGGAAAGAGTTGGCCTTATATTGAAATATCGGATTTGTGATTTAGAAGCACCCTATGATTCTCAACCTATATTATTTTTATTTGATTATTAATACATTTTTGTAAAGTACGTATTTTATTTTAATGAGTGTACAAGTGATATTTTTTAAAGATAATTTCTTAAACATTACATTTTTCCATGATATGGCTCCTTCGTCCCCAGGGACTCCTTTAATCCTTCATCTTTCAACTAAATGATCAACTTATCAAACAATCCTTCCTTTTTTATACTTCTGATATGTGAAATTCGATACTTATTTCTGCAACTTGGAGCAAATGTTTTTTTGTTGAACAGGCTGACATAAGTCTTTTCATAGTCTGTATATGAATTATCTGTTTTAATGTTATTAATGTTTTTTAAGATGTTTTATATTTAATTTTTCATTACTTATATCATTTATTTATATCCTTGTTTCCTTTCCTCACTGGGCTATTTTTCCCTGTTGGAGCCCTGGGCTTATAGCATCCTGATTTTGAACTAGGCTTCTATCTTGGCTAGTAATAATGATGATAATGTCAGAATGGCCGCTCTATCATTAATTTGAAATTGATTGACACCGAGTTATTACAATCGCTGGATTTGATTAGGACATCCATCCACATTGGTTTTTGTGTCTCGTTTTCAACTTCACGAGTGGAGCAATGATTAATTTTCTTTAAATAACTCAATTAATAATATAGGAGGAGTATTGATGTCTTGTGAGATATGAACCAACGGGAATTGTTTTCTTGCTGGAAGTTCAAAAGTTCTTTTTATAGTTTATATGTATGAAATATCTGTTTTAATGTTTTAAGGTCGCTCATGAATAGCATAGGCAAGGGACAGTGACATTGCCCTAGCAATCAGGACAATGCCCTAGAGACTGACCATATATTATATAATCAGCGCCCAAGCTAGGACCAGGGAGGGCCAGGCAGTGGCTGCTGATGACTCAGCAGATAAAATATTTTTATTTTAATTGTTCATTCCTTCACATATCACTTATTTATTTCCGTATTTCCTTTCTTCATCAGGCTAATTTTCCCTGTTGGAAGCCTTGGGCTTACATCATCCTTCTTTTCCAAATAGGGTTGTAGTTTAGCTATACTTAATTTTTTTTTTTTTTAGTAGACACATTTGCACTGACTCGTAGGGTTGCCCTTTTAGCTCGGAAAAGTTTCCTGCTACCTGATTGGTTGTACAAGATAATTCTAACTAATCAGCTAGTTGGGGAAACTTCTCCGAGCTAAAAGGGCACCACTGCGAGTCTGTGCAAATGCGTCTCATTAAAAAAATCAAGTATAGTTATAATAATAATAATAATAATGATGATGATGATGATGATAATGATAATAATAATGATAATAATAATAATAATAATATCAATAATAATAATGAAAAATAGAGTTACCCAGTACCAGTTATGCTCTTAGTTACTGTTTAACATTTTGATCTTTGGGAAGGAGGGAAAAATTCCTAATAAATTTTAATTTTTGAGAGAGAGAGAGAGAGAGAGAGAGAGAGAGAGAGAGAGAGAGAGAGAGAGAGAGAGAGAGAGAGAGAGAGAGAGAGAGACGTAGGTAGGTATACGTACTGCTCAAAAATATACAAAATCGTTGCTTGCAACTACTGCGAGGGTGATCTTTTGACATTTCGCAAAATGATCTCTTGGATTAATGCTTCAAGCTTAAATCATCCTGGCCTCCAGGCTTGGAAGCAGTTGCCTATTGTTTGTATTTATTTATTTATTTATTTATTTATTTATTTTATTTTTTTTTTTTTTTGCACGATTTTTTTTTCCTCCAAAGTCAATCTGTCATTGAAACAGGGTTGCCAAGTTTTCCAAAATGAGAAAAGGCCAACGTCTGATCAACTGCAGCTTTAAAAGGCCAACCTAATAGTAGAAAATGGCCTAAAATATACCATTTAAGGCTAAACAATTTCAAAAAGGCCAAATTTAGGTATATAGCACGAAAAAGCCAAATTTTGAGATTTTGGCCTGAAAAAGGCCAACATGGCAACCCTGCATTGAAATTTTATTTTTCTTTAATTACGTATTTGCTATATTGCGACTAATTTAACTAAATATTTCCTTTTAAAGAATGTATTTTATGTATTTTCACTTTTGTTTATTACACTTCTTCAGTATTTTATGTATTTCCTTCAAATAAGGATTTTTATCATATGATTTCTTTATTATTTAAGGAAATATAATAAAAGCTAGCTTGTGAGGTAATGTCAGGTTATCCGAAAATTAGGTCATATTTTTTTCATCAGAAAATGGTCCCGGATTTATTTCTTTCCTAAACCAATTAACAGTGTTTTTCTTTATGAGTCTAATCTGCCAAATCTGGTCTTGAGTTTAATCTGTAATGTTTGGTGTGTTCAAAATCTGTTCTAGGTTTCAAGGAATCAGATTTTGAAACCATCTGTTTGTATAACTTCATTATGATGTATTCTCTTCGTGATAATAACATTCCATTGTTCAAATACACCGGATGATTTTGAACGTGCTCATGCATATTACATCTGTAACGAAACTGGTGTTATGATCTTTTCAGTTTTCGGTTTTTCCAAAGCGTATTCTCTCATATTTATTTTTGTTCTAACATTTCTCTTGTGTTCAGTTTGCGGTTTTTCCAAAGCGTATTCTCTCATGTCTATTTTTGTTCTAACATTTCTCTTGTGTTCAGTTTGCGGTTTTTCCAAAGCGTATTCTCTCATGTTTATCCTCTATTTAACATTTCTCTATGTTAAGTTTTCGGTTTTTCCAAAGCGTATTCTCTCATGTTTATTTTTGTTCTAACATTTCTCTTGTGTTCAGTTTTCGGTTTTTCCAAAGCGTATTCTCTCATGTTTATTTTTGTTCTAACATTTCTCTTGTGTTCAGTTTTCGGTTTTTCCAAAGCGTATTCTCTCATGTCTTTTTGTTCTAACATTTCTCTTGTGTTCAGTTTGCGGTTTTTCCGAAGCGTATTCTCTCATGTTTATCCTCTATTTAACATTTCTTTATATTCAGTTTTCGGTTTTTCCAAAGCGTATTCTCTCATGTTTATTTTTGTTCTAACATTTCTCTATGTTCAGTTTTCGGTTTTTCCAAAGCGTATTCTCTCATGTTTTTCTTTATTTAACATTTCTCTATGTTCAGTTTTCGGTTTTTCCATAGCATATTCTCTCATGTTTATTTTTGTTCTAACATGTCTCTTATGTTCGGTTTTCGGTTTTTCCAAAGCGTATTCTCTCGTGTATATTTGGTCTAACATTTCTCAATGTTCAGTTTTCGGTTTTTCCAAACCGTATTCTCTCATGTTTATTTTTGTTTTAACATTTCCCTATGTTGGATTTGCGGTTTTTCCAAAGCGTATTCTCTCATGTTTATTTTTGTTTTAACATCCCTCTATGTTCAGTTTGCGGTTTTTCCAAAGCGTATTCTCTCATGTTTATTTGTTTTAACATTTCTCCATGTTTGGGGGTTCATGTTTCCTTCAGCATTATTGAATTTATTGATCTTGTTGTGATGTTGCCTGAGAGCTGTCTTGCCTGCCTCGCACAAACAAACACACACAGCTTTTGCACGCCTGCCTCAACCCCCCAACACCTTCCCCCCTCCTCCTCCTCCTTACTCCTCCTCCCCGTACCCCTCTCCCTCACTGCGCAAGTTGGGCCAACCCCCCTCACCTCACCTGTTTTCTTCGTGTTGCAGGTGAGGTGGAGGAGGCTAACGTGTGCCGGTTTTGCGGCAAACTGTGCAGCAACCGGTACAACCTGAAGAAGCACGAAAGAGACATGCACCTGAACAGGGGCGCCAAATTCGGTTGCGATTTGTGCGGGCGGCAGTACAGCTCCCTCAACAGCTTGCAGGTCCATCGGAGTAACTCGCATCCGACGGGCGTCGTCCGTCGAAGGAACTCCGCCTTGATGGGGCACCCCTTCCATCTCGGGCTGTCGGCAGCGAACCCACATCACCATCATCTCCTTCAGCAGCAGCAACAACACCAGCAACAACAACAGCAGCAGGAGGAGCAGCAACTGTTACAGCAGCAGCAACAACAACAGCAACAGCAACTTCTACAGCCTCTTGGTCCTACTCCCCAGCCACAGCAGGTTCAACAGCAGGCCATGAAGTTCCTCCCGGACGAATTTCCCTCCCCACCGACCGTCATGATAAGGGAAGACCTCCATCCCCAGCCTCACTTCTACCAGATGCACGAGGGCCCGCCGGGACCCCTGTCCTCCGGGGATCCCGCTGATGCTGCTACTATCGCCGCTCTCTTTAGGAAAACACTGAGGACGTAGCAGTTACAGTAACGAGCCTTTGCTCTGGGAATTTTTTTTTTTCATTCCTCCAAAGGGGAGAACTTGGAGGGAATTTTTTCATTCCTCCGAAGGGGAGATTTTCGAGGGACTTTTTTCATTACTCCAGAGGGGAGATTTTTGAGTTTTTTTTTTTCTTTTCATCCCTCCAGAAGAGAGATATTTGAGGGACATTTTTTCATTCCTCCAGAGGACAGATCTTGGAGGGACATTTTTCACTCCTCAAAAGTGGAGAAATTGGAGGGACTTTTTTTTTTTCATTCCATTGAAAGGAGAAATTGAAGGGGCTTTTTTCATTCCTCAAAAGTGGAGAAATTGGAGGGACTTTTTTTTTCATTCCATTGAAAGGAGAAATTGAAGGGGCTTTTTTTCATTCCTCAAAAAATGGAGAAATTAGAGGGACTTTATTTCATTCCTCCAAAGGGGAAAATTTGGAGGGACATGAAGTCACAATTGCAAGGGTGAGGAGGGAAAGATGAAATGGGATGATCTTGGAGGGTCGGGGGATTTTGTAGTTTTGCATTTATTCATAAACAGTGTGTTGGAAAGTTTTTTTGTTTTCATGTGTACTTTTTAAACCAAAGGAAACATTAAGCCATTAGTTAATGGAAAGGTTCCTACACACTTACACAGAGAGCTTAGCCCTACTCACCGCGTGCTTAGCGACGTGCAAATCAATACACTTGTTACCATTAACAGACTCAATGTCTTTTTTTAACTATTTGTATGGAATGTAATTGTCTCTTCATTGTTGACTCTTTAGCATTTTCCAGTAGCTTTTAGGCATTGTAAACATCACCGCATTAGTGTAGGGGCATCACATTTAGCAACATCTGTTTGTTTGTCAAAGGGACATTCACATTTAGCAACATCTTTTTGTTTGTCAAAGGGACATTCACATTTAGCAACATCTGTTTGTCAAGGGGAGATTCACCTTTAGCAACATCAGTTTGTCAAAGGGACATTCATATTTAGTAACATCTGTTTTTTTGTCAAAGGGACATTCACATTTAGCAACATCTGTTTGTTTGTCAAAGGGACATTCACATTTAGCAACATCTGTTTGTTTGTCAAAGGGACATTCACATTTAGAAACATGTTTGTCAAAGGGACATTCACATTTAGCAACATCTGTTTGTCAAAAGGACATCACATTTTAAAACATCTGTTTGTCAAAGGGACATTCACATTTAGAAACATGTTTGTTTGTTAAAGGGACATCACATTTAGAAACATGTTTGTCAAAGGGACATTCACATTTAGAAACATGTTTGTCAAAGGGACATTCACATTTAGCAACATCTGTTTGTCAAAGGGACATCACATTTTGAAACATCTGTTTGTCAAAGGGACATTCACATTTAGAAACATGTTTGTTTGTTAAAGGGACATTCACATTTAGAAACATGTTTGTTTGTTAAAGGGACATCACATTTAGCAACATCTGTTTGTTAAAGGAACATTCATATTTTGAAACTATCTGTTTTTTTGTCAAAGGGACAGACATCACATTTAGCAACATCTGTTTGTTTGTCAAAGGGACATTCACATTTAGCAACGTCTGTTTGTCAAAGGGACATTCACATTTAGCAACATCTGTTTGTTTGTCAAAGGGACGTTCTCATTTAGCAACATCTGTTTTTTTGTTAAAGGGACATTCACATTTAGCAACATTTTTGTTTGTCAAAGGGACATTCACATTTAGCAACATCTGTTTGTTTGTCAAAGGACAGGCATTACATTTAGCAACATCTGTTTGTTTGTCAAAGGAACATTCACATTTAGAAACATGTTTGTTTGTCAAAGGGGCATTCACATTTAGCAACATCTGTTTGTTTGTCAAAGGGACGTTCACATTTAGCAACATCTGTTTTTTTGTTAAAGGGACATTCACATTTAGCAACATTTTTGTTTGTCAAAGGGACATTCACATTTAGCAACATCTGTTTGTTTGTCAAAGGACAGGCATTACATTTAGCAACATCTGTTTGTTTGTCAAAGGAACATTCACATTTAGAAACATGTTTGTTTGTCAAAGGGGCATTCACATTTAGCAACATCTGTTTGTTTGTCAAAGGGACGTTCACATTTAGCAACATCTGTTTTTTTGTTAAAGGGACATTCACATTTAGCAACATTTTTGTTTGTCAAAGGGACAGACATCACATTTAGCAACATCTGTTTGTTTGTCAAAGGAACATTCACCTTTAGCAACATCTGTTTGTTTGTCCAAAGGACATCACATTTAGCAACATTGTTTGTCAAATGAACAAAGAATGAACTTTTAGATACAGACCAGTCCGTAGATCTTAAGATGCCATGAAACTGTTCCCTTCATTTCTGGCTTGAAAAAAAAGGACATATTTTTGTACGTGTGTATTATTAAGATATTTTTCTCTTTAATGTGTATTTGTATGTATGTACGTATGTATGTCTTTGTATATTTGCCATTTTTTAGTCTTGATCTCGTGTTTTTTTTAGTAAACTGGTGGGAATCAGTATTCTCTATTTAGTGATAAATGATAAAGTAGAGGAATATGTCAAAATAGGAAAAAGTTAAAAAAAAAAAAATGTTGGGTTGTGTTGAGGTGGTTATGAGAGGTCATCATCAATGCCCCCCAGCGCCCTCCCAGCCTTCGGCGTCTCTTACACCAATGGTCGGCTGTTTCAGGGGCAGTGCCGTCGACGGGAAGGCTGGGCATCCACACGCCACTCCTCTCCCCTAAGTATGAGGTCGGGTCGACGACGACGCTGGCGACGCAGAGGTGTCCCCCTCCCCCTACCTCCCTCCACCATCCTCTCCACCACCTCCACCCCCTCCCTGGAGATTGCCAACGCTGGCGGGAGCAGTAGTAGCAACACTCCCACCACCACCCTGAGTAGCGTCCGCCCTTCCTCCGCCTTGGACATTACCACTTCCAGCGCCCTCCTTTCGACACCGGCGTCGTTGGCTCTGTCGTCCTCCTTCTCCTCGCCTTCCACGACCTCCTTCTCTCCCGGCGGCGGGGCTGTCGGGCCAGGGGCCAACCTCCTCTCCAGCCTGCGGTCGCAAGTGGCCTCCTCCTCGGTTTGCGACCTCCCGGGGTTAACAGTCCCTCGCAGCATCAGCAGCAGCATCAGCAACCTCCGTTGGAGGGGAGCAGTGGCGGTGGGTATCATGGCCTGCTGGGCTTAGAGGGATGTTCCCCTCTAGGTTATGCCAATATGGTCGACACCCCGACGTCCTTGGCCCTGACGAGCCTCGGGTACGGCCCCTCGCCCATCGCCCGCACACGCCCCCCCACGGGAGAGGAAGTGGCCTGCGGCGTGTGCGGGAAAATCCTCTGTAATAAGTATGTGCTCAAAACTCACCTGCGGGACATGCACGGGCCCCGCCAGAGTATGCAGTGCCCCGTGTGCCATCGCATATACGCCTCCCTGAACTCGCTGAGGGCCCACATGAGCGGAACTCACAAAAAGGCCCAGTCTCTTCCCCAAACCCCGCAGCAGCAGCCGCCACCCCAACGCTTTTAGTCACTACAGAGTGACGTCGAGGGGGGGGCAATGACATTGTGTATGTGCATATACATGCATATTCATACTCGCTTATGTTTATGTATGTTTGTATATGTAGATATTAAGGTATATATGACATTTAAGATTATTTACAAGGAATGTATAGTGATGTATTGTGGTGGTACCTAGAATCTCTCTCTCTCTCTCTCTCTCTCTCTCTCTCTCTCTCTCTCTCTCTCTCTCTCTCCTCTCTCTCTCTCTCTCTCTCTCTCTCCGGCATATTTCCATATGGGCATTTTTTATGTGATTGATTTCAAAATATTCAAAATCAAATTTATCCAAATTGTTAATATTATTTACCACCTCTCTCTCTCTCTCCCTCTCTCTCTCTCTCTCTCTCTCCTCTCTCTCTCTCTCTCTCTCTCTCTCCTCTCTCTCTCTCTCTCAGGCATATTTCCATATGGGCATTTTTATGTGATTGATTTTAAGATATTCGAAATCAAATTTATTCAAATAGTTTATATTATTTATCTCTCTCTCTCTCTCCTCTCTCTCTCTCTCTCTCTCCTCTCTCTCTCTCTCTCTCTCTCTCTCTCTCTCTCTCTCTTCAGGCATATTTCCATATGGACATTTTTTTTTGTATAGGAATTATTTTTATTGACGTAAATTTGATTGATTTTAAGATATTCAAAAATGAAATTTATTCAAATAGTTTATATAATTTATCTCTCTCTCTCTCTCTCTCTCTCTCTCTCTCTCTCTCTCTCTCTCTCTCTCTCTCTCTCTCTCTCTCTCCTGTCGGAAATGAGTATATTAAACCTCTTTATTAATTGTTGATTTAAGCAATCAATCAGTAGTTCCTGGTGGTTAAATCATCGAAAATTATTTCTACCAGCTTTAGAGAGAGAGAGAGAGAGAGAGAGAGAGAGGAGAGAGAGAGAGAGAGAGAGAGAGAGAGAGAGAGAGAGAGAGACAGAGAGATTACGACACTAATGAGGAAATGGAATTTCTTTGCTGATGTGCAAGTATATGATTAAGTCGAAAAGAAATGTGATTGGAAGTAGAGAGTTGAGGAAAATATGAGAGAGAGAGAGAGAGAGAGAGAGAGAGAGAGAGAGAGAGAGAGAGAGAGAGGGGGGGGGGCACGGTTAGAAACGTAATGGCTCTCAGTCAAATTAGATATTACATCATTCCTCTTTCTGGTTCAAGAAACAAGATAGTGCCCCCCCTCCTTTT
>NC_090764.1:19105911-19115911 GCF_036898095.1 Palaemon carinicauda
TTCTTTGTTAAAGGGACATTCACATTTAGCAACATTTTTGTTTGTCAAAGGGATATTCACATTTAGCAACATCTGTTTGTTTGTCAAAGGACAGACATTACATTTAGCACATCTGTTTGTTTGTCAAAGGAACATTCACATTTAGAACATGTTTGTTTGTCAAAGGGGCATTCACATTTAGCAACATCTGTTTGTTTGTCAAAGGGACGTTCACATTAGCAACATCTGTTTTTTTGTTAAAGGACATTCACATTTAGCAACATTTTTGTTTGTCAAAGGGACATTCACATTTAGCAACATATGTTTGTTTGTCAAAGGGACAGACATCACATTTAGCAACATCTGTTTGTTTGTCAAAGGGACATTCACATTTTGAAACATCTGTTTGTTTGTCAAAGGAACATTCACCTTTAGCAACATCTGTTTGTTTGTCCAAAGGACATCACATTTAGCAACATTGTTTGTCAAAGGAGCAAAAAATGAACTTTTAGATACAGACCAGTCCGTAGATCTTAAGATGCCATGAAACTGTTCCCTTCATTTCTGGCTTGAAAAAAAAGGACATATTTTTGTACGTGTGTATTATTAAGATATTTTTCTCTTTAATGTGTATTTGTATGTATGTACGTATGTATGTCTTTGTATATTTGCCATTTTTTTAGTCTTGATCTCGTGTTTTTTGAGTAATCTGGTGGGAACAGTATTCTCTATTTAGTGATAAATGATAAAGTAGAGGAATATGTCAAAATAGGAAAAAGTTAAAAAAAAAAAATGTTGGGTTGTGTTGAGGTGGTTATGAGAGGTCATCATCAATGCCCCCAGCGCCCCTCCCAGCCTTCGGCGTCTCTTACACCAATGGTCGGCTGTTTCAGGGGCAGTGCCGTCGACGGGAAGGCTGGGCATCCACACGCCACTCCTCTCCCCTAAGTATGAGGTCGGGTCGACGACGACGCTGGCGACGCAGAGGTGTCCCCCTCCCCCTACCTCCCTCCACCATCCTCTCCACCACCTCCACCCCTCCCTGGAGATTGCCAACGCTGGCGGGAGCAGTAGTAGCAACACTCCCACCACCACCCTGAGTAGCGTCCGCCCTTCCTCCGCCTTGGACATTACCACTTCCAGCGCCCTCCTTTCGACACCGGCGTCGTTGGTTCTGTCGTCCTCCTTCTCCTCGCCTTCCACGACCTCCTTCTCTCCCGGCGGCGGGGCTGTCGGGCCAGGGGCCAACCTCCTCTCCAGCCTGCGGTCGCAAGTGGCCTCCTCCTCGGTTTGCGACCTCCCCGGGGTTAACAGTCCCTCGCAGCATCAGCAGCAGCATCAGCAACCTCCGTTGGAGGGGAGCAGTGGCGGTGGGTATCATGGCCTGCTGGGCTTAGAGGGATGTTCCCCTCTAGGTTATGCCAATATGGTCGACACCCCGACGTCCTTGGCCCTGACGAGCCTCGGGTACGGCCCCTCGCCCATCGCCCGCACACGCCCCCCACGGGAGAGGAAGTGGCCTGCGGCGTGTGCGGGAAAATCCTCTGTAATAAGTATGTGCTCAAAACTCACCTGCGGGACATGCACGGGCCCCGCCAGAGTATGCAGTGCCCCGTGTGCCATCGCATATACGCCTCCCTGAACTCGCTGAGGGCCCACATGAGCGGAACTCACAAAAAGGCCCAGTCCCTTCCCCAAACCCCGCAGCAGCAGCCGCCACCCCAACGCTTTTAGTCACTGCAGAGTGACGTCGAGGGGGCAAATGACATTGTGTATGTGCATATACATGCATATTCATACTCGCTTATGTTTATGTATGTTTGTATATGTAGATATTAAGGTATATATGACATTTAAGATTATTTACAAGGAATGTATAGTGATGTATTGTGGTGGTACCTAGAATCTCTCTCTCTCTCTCTCTCTCTCTCTCTCTCTCTCAGGCATATTTCCATGTGGGCATTTTTATGTGATTGATTTCAAAATATTCAAAATCAAATTTATCCAAATTGTTAATATTATTTACCACCTCTCTCTCTCTCTCTCTCTCTCTCTCTCTCTCTGGCATATTTCCATATGGGCATTTTTTATGTGATTGATTTCAAGATATTCGATATCAAATTTATGCAAATAGTTAATATAATTTACTCCTCTCTCTCTCTCTCTCTCTCTCTCTCTCTCTCTCTCTCTCTCTCCCCTGTCGGAAATTGAATATATTAAACCTCTTTATTAATTGTTGATTCAAGCAATCAATCACTAGTCCGTGGTGGTTAAATTATTTCTACCAGTTTTAGAGAGAGATAGAAAGAGAGAGAGAGAGGGGGGGGGCACGGTTAGAAACGTAATGGCTCTCGGTCAAATTAGATATTACATCATTCCTCTTTCCGGGTTCAAGAAACAAGATAGTGCTCCCTCCTTTTTGCCTTCGTAAAGTCAGCTATAAATATAACAAATTTATATTTCTTTTCGAATACTCTTTTTAATCATATGTTTGCATATCAGTAGAGATATTTGATTTCCTTAGTGTCGTATTCTCTCTCTCTCTCTCTCTCTCTCTCTCTCTCTCTCTCTCCAGTGGATTTCCTCAACTTTCTACTTAGTTACATTTCTTTTCGAAATTATAATCACATGTACATATCAGTAAAGAGATTTCTTTTCCTCATTAGTGTCGTATATTATCTCTCTCTTTCTCTCTCTCTCTCTCTCTCTCTCTCTCTCTCTCTCTCCTCAGTAGAATTTCCTCGACCTTCTACTAATTATATTTCTTTTCGATTACTCTTTTTATTCATATGCTTACATATCAGTAGAGATATTTGATTTCCTTAGTGTCGTATATTATCTCTCTCTCCCTCTCTCTCTCTCTCTCTCTCTCTCTCTCTCTCTCTCTCGTCAGTAGAATTTCCTCGACCTTCTTCTAATTATATTTCTTTTCGATTACTCTTTTAATCATATGCTTGCATATCAGTAGAGAAATGTGATTTCCTTCTTAGTGTCTATTCTCTCTCTCTCTCTCTCTCTCTCTCTCTCTCTCTCACATTTTCCTCAACCTTCTACTTCCAATTATTATTCTTTTCGACTTTTTAATCACATATTTGCATATCAGTAAAGTAAGTTCTTTTCCTCATTAGTATCGTATTCTCTCTCTCTCTCTCTCTCTCTCTCTCTCTCTCTCAACTTTCTACTTCCAATTATATTCTTTTCGACTTAATCCTATACTTGCACATCAGCAAAGAAATTTCTTTTCCTCATTAGTGTCGTATTCTCTCTCTCTCTCTCTCTCTCTCTCTCTCTCTCTCCCCCCCATATTTTCCTCAACATTCTACTTCCAATTACATTTCTTTTCCTCATTAGTGTCGTATTCTCTCTCTCTCTCTCTCTCTCTCTCTCTCTCTCTCATGTTATCCTCAACTTTCTACTTACAATTATATTTCTTTTCGACTCTTTTAATCACATATTTGCATATAAGTAAAGAAATTTCTTTTCCTCACTAGTCTCTCTCTCTCTCTCTCTCTCTCTCTCTCTCTCTCTCTCTCTCAACTTTCTACTTTCAATAATATTTCCTTTCGACTTAACCATATACTTGCATATCAGCAAAGAACTTTCTTTTCCTCATTAGTGTCGTATTCTCTCTCTCTCTCTCTCTCTCTCTCTCTCTCTCTCATCAGTCATTCTATCTCGGTGTTTTGAAACGGTACCACTTCCCAGACTCTCGTTCCTCGCAGAAAAAAAATAGATTTTCCTATATATGTATAAGATCATTTTGTTTGTATGTGTGTGTGTACATTACTCGACTGGCTGAGCTTTCAAAATGTTAGCCAGGTTGTAAGATAATCTTAAAATGGTACAAGTAGATGATGGGGAGGCCTCGTTTATTTTCAGTGAGCGTTGTAATCAAAGTCTTTGCCAAAGATAGCACGTGTTGTTATTATTTTTATTATTATTATTATTTTAAAAGTGCAAATTGCTCATATTATTAATTGTTCACGACTTGGTACTGTGACTTGCCCAGTAATGTCATCATTGTCAGATGGATCTGCCTATTTTTTTCTCTCTCTCTCTCTTTGCCAAAGATAGCACGTGATGTTGTTATTACTATTATTATTATTATTATTTATTATTATTATTATTATTATTATTATTATTATTTTAAAAGTGCAATGTGCTCATAATATAAATTGTTCACGACTTGGTACTGTGACTTGCCCAGTAATGTCATTCATTCTCAGATGGATCTGCTATTTTTTTTTCGAGATGTGAAAATTAATTTTTTTGATTGCTTCTGGTGTGAAAATTAAAGGTTTTTACTTCTTTCGAGGTGTGAAAATTAAGCTTTTGAATCTTTTCGGGACGTGAAAATTAAGTTTTTGTTTATTTTCGATACGTGAATATCAAGTTTTATTTGTTCATTTATATTTGTGAAAATTTAGTTTCTGGTTCTTTTTGAGTCGTAAAAATTAGTTTTTTTTTATATATTCTTTTTGAATGTGAAAATCAATTTCCTGATTTTTTACGAGATGTGAAAGTTAAGCTTTTTTTTTCAAATATGAAAATTAAAAGTTTTTCATTCTTTTCGAGATGTGAAAATCAAGTTTCTGATTCTTTACGAGATGTGAAAATTAAGGTTTTTTTATTCTTTTGAGTTGGGAAAATTAAGTTTTATTATTCTTTTCAGAGATGGGAAAATAAAGTTTTTTTTATTTTTTTTCCGAGATGGGAAGATTAAGTTTTTTTTATTTTTCCCGAGATGGGAAAATTAAGTTTTTTTATTCTTTTCGAGATGGGAAAATTAAGTTTTTATTTTTTGTTTTTCCGAGATGGGAAAATTAATTTTTTTATTCTTTTTGAGACGTAGAAATTTAGTTTCCGAATATTTTTCAAGATGTGAAAATGAAGTTTTATTCATTCTAATAGTTCTATAACACAACTAATCACACCCATTCTTCTTAGTTTTGGCAAACCATATTTTATTTTTATTGAGACGAAGAATGAGATTGACTTTATCTCTACCAAGAAGTTTATTTAATTTTATTAATGAACATCGTCATCATCAGAACACCTGCGAACACCTGCATCTACTTAAGTGCTTACTCTCTCTCTCTCTTTTTTTTTTTTTTTTTTTTTTTTTTTTTTTTTTTTTTTTTTACGTGCAAGTTTTTTTTTTTTCTTTTCTTTTCTTTTTTTTCCCGTGCAATATCTATTTACATTTATTAAGGTACCTCGTAGTTACCAGAACACCAGTATCTACTTAAGTGCTTACTTTTATTTATGTATTTATTTATTTATTTTTTGGTGTGCCTTTTTTTTTTTTTTTTTTTTTTTTTTTTTTTTTTTGCGCGTGCAATATCTATTTACATTTACTAAGGTACCTCGTAGTTACCAGAACACCTGCATCTACTTAAGTGCTTAACTTTGTTTTTATTTTGTTATTTATTTATTTATTTTATGATTTTTTATTTATTTATTTATTTTTTTTTTTTTGCGTGCAATATCTCTTGTAGCACTACTTCGTAAGATATCGTAGAGATTTAAGACAGTTTTTTATCGAGCAAATGGCGTAGATGTTTTATTTATTTGTATATCTTAATATTTATTTGATGTAGTTCTCACGTACGGTTGTTTACAAAACATGTATAGCTTGTATGAACGTATGTGTGCGCTTGTTTACAAACGTAACAAACGCACTTGAGATTATATTTGCGTGTTTATGCATATGAATGGTCAAGTATGCATGTAGCGGAAAGCATTATTTGTCATGATTGAATGTATTATGTTTTATTCAAGAGAGGAAATATATACTATTAAGTCTTTTCATTGAGTGGCCAGTGTTTTTGGCGAGTGCCAATTTTAATGTAGATCTTTTTTCAATGAAAATAAATGGGAAATAAATCTTGTATTTTATTAACCTTGATTGATTGATTTAAAAAGTTTTCTGGCATCCTGACATCTAAGGTCATTGATGCCGTAACCTTGGGTGAAGTTACATTTGAAGTTACGTTCGAAGTTAAATTCGGCATTTCTCTTAGGAAATGTAATTTGGTGTTTAATATTTTTTTTACACATTCGACTGGCCTTTACTATATATGTATATATATATATATATATATATATATATATGCATTTTTATTAAAATATTATCTTTTAGGATTGATTTTTTTTTTCTAGTGTTGGAATTTTTTTTTTATATAAATATCCAGGATTAATGGAATTTTTTTTTTTTTTTTTTTGCATTTTTATATAAATATCTTATAGGACTAATGGATTTTTTTTGCATTTTTATATAAATATCTTATAGGATTAATGGAAATTTTTTTTTTTTTTTGCATTTTTATATAAATTTTTCTTTAGATTTGTGCTGGATTTTTGTTCTTTTTCGAAATTTTATAGAAATATCATTTACGATATCGGTCTTTTTTTGGTACCTTAAGTAGATATTAATTTTCTACTAAGAATTAAACTAGTTCAGATTTGAGTGATTATGGAATTCTATATTCATATTTTTTAATGATTACTTGACTTCTTTGATTTTGTATATTTAAGCCTTTGAGTCATATGTTCGTATTTACATAATTTTAGTTCAAAAGCGATTTTTATATAGTTAAATTGGCAGTCATTTTAATGCTTGAGAATTTGAAAATAATATTTTTTTCCCATTGAAATTTTTTATTATTTTTATCATAGTTTTGATTTTGTATATTTAGTTCTGAGTCATCATATTCGTATCTACACAATTTTAGTCTAAATGCGATTTTTATGTAGTTAAATTGGCAGTCATTTTAAGACGAGAAATTTGAGATTATATTTTCTTTCCCATTGAAATTTCTTTTATTTTTTTCTCGTTTTGTATATATGACCAATTTGAACATGTTGGTACCTATTCTTTTTCCTACACATAAAAATAAGTGTTTAATTGTTTATTTGTACTTAATTAACAAATTAACATTTAACTTGACAAAGTTAGTTACTGTTAAGGATAATTGTATATTCATAATTGTTAATGTATTATGTGATTTTTTTTTTCCCATAAGTTGAATACCCAAAGGTAAATGGAAAGCTTTTATGTATCCTTATGAATGTATTCCTACCCGGGGTTAAGATGGAAGTATTCATATACGTATCTTTATAAATGTATCTCTACGAGTGTGTTAATTCGCCCAATTGATCATACATAAAGTGGAGAGACACCATGAGGCTTGCTATGATTTTGCAAATGATATTGTCATGCTAAGTTGCAAATGTTTGATTGATTGATTGAATTAGAGTTCTCTGGCATCCTGATGGAAAGAAAGAAATGCACATGATATTGTTATGCTAAGTTGCAAAGAAAGTTTAATTATTTCATTGATTTAAGAGTTCTCTGGCATCCTGATGGAAAGAAGGAAAGTTGAAGACTGGCTCGTTAAGGTGTTTAGACTAACAAATAATAATAATTATTAAAAAAAAAAAGGCTGGGTTGCTGCAGTGACCGTCGGCCGCCCACAGTCTAAGGTATTTTGTGTTTTGGTTTTTCAGGTGGGCGGCGGTCACTGCTGCACACGGCCTGCGTCTGTCCGTACTGCAACAAGGTGATCAGTAACAAGTATAACCTCAAGACGCACATTCTGGACAAACACACAGTCCAGACTGAGCGTTTTCCTTGCGAGCTGTGTGGACGGGTCTACTCCACCAAGCACTCCCTGGCCACTCATAATTCGACGGTGCATCGTGGTGATCGTGCAGCAGCAGCTGCTGCTGCTGCTGCACATAATCTCCATCATCAGCATCATCACCATCAACATCATCAGCAGGGTCATCACCAACAACAACAGCAGCTTCATCATTCCCAACATCATCTCGCTCACCATCTCTCCCGCACGTCTCCTTCCAGCTCCAACACAACCACCAATACCACCACCACAACAAACACGTCTACTCACAACCCTGGGAGTGGTGGTGGTGGTGGTGGTGGAGGAGGGGGAAGCCTCCATACCAGTTCATCTCCCTCAACTACATCCAACTTGAATATCAATCTCGGCGTGCACCTGGATGACTCCAATTCGCAACAGTTGCAATCTCTCGCCGCGTTTTCCCCCGATCACCAACATCACCAACAACTGTCGAGTATTATTCCCACGTCAACTTTAACTTCGTTGATTAACCAACCGGGCCCGTCCTTAGCCGAAATGGCCGCCCAGTTGCCTCCGGCCAACCTGGAGGGGGGTCCCACCCACGAGGAAGTGCAGGCCTTGGCCCAGAGCGTGGCACAGTCGCTGCCGCCTTTCGCATCCTTTCCGAAAATGGAGTAACTGAAGATATTATACTTTATTCACATCTTCTGTCTCCCGATTTTTTTTGTTATTGACCTTTTCCGCAGGTAGATAAGGGAAGAGAAAGGAGAGAAAGAAAGGGGAAATAAAAAAAGAGTTGTGTCTAGATAATTGTTTAAGTCCTTGAGGGAGAAGTTTTCCGAAAATGGAGTAACTGAAGATATTGTACTTTATTCACATCTTCTGTCTCCCGACTTTTTTGTTATTGACCTTTTCCGCAGGTAGATAAGGGAAGAGAAAGGAGAGAAAGAAAGGGGAAATAAAAAAGAGTTGTGTCTCTAGATAATTGTTTAAGTCCTTGAGGGAGAAGTTTTCCGAAAATGGAGTAACTGAAGATATTGTACTTTATTCACATCTTCTCTGTCTCCCGAGTTTTTTTTTTGTTATTGACCTTTTGTGAAGGTAGATAAGGGAAGAGAAAGGAGAGAAAGAAAGGGGAAATAAAAAGAGTTGTGTCTCTAGATAATTATTTAAGTCCTTGAGGGAGAAGTTTTGGGAATTTTCGTTTTTCAATGCAGCCGTGTTTGTCCAAGTTTGCCATGAGATAGAATTACGGTTATTTCGGTGCCATTGGGTAGGAGGTGTGTGTGTGTCCTATTACCCCTCCCCCCTACCTTCCTCCTCTTCTAATGCCTACCCCCTTTACTCCCTCCCTTTTACTCCCTACCCCTTACTCCCTTTCGTGCAATTTGTTTTTCTATTCCCTGAAGATGCCTTCAGATGTGACACTTGGAAGATGATGAAATCTGGAGGAACTGAATCGATTTCAGCGACCACCACCGTCTTCGAATAGAGAGAGAGAGAGAGAGAGAGAGAGAGAGAGAGAGAGAGAGAGAGAGAGAGAGAATGATTTTCCATTCATGTCCTAATTAATGTTTTGTGCACTTGCATGTTCCTGAGAAAGGACATGGCGTCAGACGTGTGCTGTAACTCGCGTTAGTTTTTCCAAGGTGTTTTAAAGTCATTACATTATTCACTTTTAGTTTTCTTTGTTTTTTATTTGTAGTTTATTAAATATTTGGGGTTGCCAAGAATTGGATTTAATTTTTTTGAATTGTTCTTATTTTTTCAATTCTTAAAAGATTCGGGATTGCTAATTGGGTTTAGATTTTTTAATTGTTCTTAGCTTTTTAATTTTTTAAATATTTGGGGTTGCCAAGAATTGGATTTAAATTTTGTATTTGTTCTTAGTTTTTTTTTTCATTTTTAAAAGATTTGGGGGTTGCCAAGAATTGGATTTAAATTTTGTATTTCTTAGTTTTTTTCATTTTTTTAAAGATTTGGGGTCGCCAAGAATTGGATTTAAATTTTGAATTGTTCTTAGTTTTTTAATTTTTTAAAAGATTTCGGTTGCCAAGAATTGGATTTAAATTGTTCTTAGTTTTTTTCATTTTTTAAAAGATTTGGGGATTGCCAAGAATTGGATTAAATTTTTAAAAATTTTCTTAGTTTTTATTTTTTTTATTTTTTTTAAAAGATTTGGGGTTGCCAAGAATTGGATTTGAATTTTTGAACTGCTCTTAGTTTTTTTAACTTTTTAACATTTGAGGTTGCCAAAAATTGGATTTGAATTTTTTAAACTGAATTTTGCACTTATTTTGAAAATAAAATTTATGATATCTTATTTCAAGCATTCTATATATAAAAAGAAATTCCTTTCTACAGTGCTATCTTTTCTTCAAAACATCCTGTACATTTTGAAGCAAATGGACTGTTCT
>NC_090764.1:19120911-19133796 GCF_036898095.1 Palaemon carinicauda
TGTTTAGGTAACGATTCAGCTTTTGTGTTTCAAGAACTGTTTAGGTAATCTATTCAGATTTTGTTTCAAGAACTGTTTAGGTAATTGATTCAGCTTTTGTGTTTCAAGAACTGTTTAGGTAATCGATTCAGATTTTGTTTCAAGAACTGTTTAGGTAATTGATTCAGCTTTTGTGTTTCAAGAACTGTTTAGGTAATCTATTCAGATTTTGTTTCAAGAACTGTTTAGGTAATTGATTCAGCTTTTGTGTTTCAAGAACTGTTTAGGTAATCGATTCAGCTTTTTTTTCAATAACTGTTTAGGTAATCGATTCAGATTTTGTGTTTCAAGAACTGTTTAGGTAATTGAATCAGATTTTGTGTTTCAAGAACTGTTTAGGTAATCGATTCAGATTTTGTGTTTCAAGAACTGTTTAGGTAATCGATTCAGATTTTGTGTTTCAAGAACTGTTTAGGTAATCGATTCAGATTCTGTTTCAAGAACTGTTTAGGTAATCGATTCAGCTTTTGTGTTTCAAGAACTGTTTAGGTAATCGATTCAGATTTTGTGTTTCAAGAACTGTTTAGGTAATCGATTCAGATTCTGTTTCAAGAACTGTTTAGGTAATCTATTCAGATTTTGTGTTTCAAGAACTGTTTAGGTAATCGATTCAGATTTTGTGTTTCAAGAACTGTTTAGGTAATCGATTCAGATTTTGTTTCAAGAACTGTTTAGGTAATCGATTCAGCTTTTGTGTTTCAAGAACTGTTTAGGTAATCGATTCAGATTTTGTGTTTCAAGAACTGTTTAGGTAATCGATTCAGATTCTGTTTCAAGAACTGTTTAGGTAATCTATTCAGATTTTGTGTTTCAAGAACTGTTTAGGTAATTGAATCAGATTTTGTGTTTGAAGAACTGTTTAGGTAATCGATTCAGATTTTGTTTCAAGAACTGTTTAGGTAATTGATTCAGCTTTTGTGTTTCAAGAACTGTTTAGGTAATCAATTCAGCTTTTTTTTTCAATAACTGTTTAGGTAATTGATTCAGCTTTTGTGTTTCAAGAACTGTTTAGGTAATCTATTCAGATTTTGTTTCAAGAACTGTTTAGGTAATTGATTCAGCTTTTGTGTTTCAAGAACTGTTTAGGTAATCGATTCAGCTTTTTTTTCAATAACTGTTTAGGTAATCGATTCAGATTTTGTGTTTCAAGAACTGTTTAGGTAATTGAATCAGATTTTGTGTTTCAAGAACTGTTTAGGTAATCGATTCACATTTTGTGTTTCAAGAACTGTTTAGGTAATCGATTCAGATTTTGTGTTTCAAGAACTGTTTAGGTAATCGATTCAGATTCTGTTTCAAGAACTGTTTAGGTAATCGATTCAGCTTTTGTGTTTCAAGAACTGTTTAGGTAATCGATTCAGATTTTGTGTTTCAAGAACTGTTTAGGTAATCGATTCAGATTCTGTTTCAAGAACTGTTTAGGTAATCTATTCAGATTTTGTGTTTCAAGAACTGTTTAGGTAATCGATTCAGATTTTGTGTTTCAAGAACTGTTTAGGTAATCGATTCAGATTTTGTTTCAAGAACTGTTTAGGTAATCGATTCAGCTTTTGTGTTTCAAGAACTGTTTAGGTAATCGATTCAGATTTTGTGTTTCAAGAACTGTTTAGGTAATCGATTCAGATTCTGTTTCAAGAACTGTTTAGGTAATCTATTCAGATTTTGTGTTTCAAGAACTGTTTAGGTAATTGAATCAGATTTTGTGTTTGAAGAACTGTTTAGGTAATCGATTCAGATTTTGTTTCAAGAACTGTTTAGGTAATTGATTCAGCTTTTGTGTTTCAAGAACTGTTTAGGTAATCAATTCAGCTTTTTTTTTCAATAACTGTTTAGGTAATTGATTCAGCTTTTGTGTTTCAAGAACTGTTTAGGTAATCTATTCAGATTTTGTTTTTCAAAAACTCCGATTCAGATTTTGTGTTTCAAGAACTGGTTAGGTAATCGATTCAGATTTTGTTTCAAGAACTGTTTAGGTAATCGATTCAGATTTTGTTTTTCAAAAACTCTAAGTAATCGATTCAGATTTTGTGTTTCAAGAACTGTTTTGGTAATCGATTCAGATTTTATTTTTCAAAAACTCTAGGTAATCGATTCAGATTTTGTTTCAAGAACTGTTTATGTAATGTATTCAGATTTTGTTTTTCAAGAACTGTTTAGGTAATCGATTCAGCTTTTTTTTTCAATAACTGTTTAGGTAAACGATTCAGATTTTGTGTTTCAGGAACTGTTTAAGTAATCGATTCAGATTTTGTGTTTCTAGAACTGTTTAGGTAAACGATTCAGATTTTGTTTCTAGAACTGTTTAGGTAATCGATTCAGATTTTGTTTTTCAAAAACTCTTTAAGTAATCGATTCAGATTTTGTGTTTCAAGAACTGTTTAGGTAATCGATTCAGATTTTGTTTCAAGAACTGTTTAGGTAATCAATTCAGATTTTGTTTTTCAAAAACTCTTTAAGTAATTGATTCAGATTTTGTGTTTCAAGAACTGTTTTGGTAATCGATTCAGATTTTGTTTTTCAAAAACTCTAGGTAATCGATTCAGATTTTGTTTCAAGAACTGTTTAGGCAATCGATTCATCTTTTTTTTCAATAACTGTTTAGGTAAACGATTCAGATTTTGTGTTTCAGGAACTGTTTAAGTAATCGATTCAGATTTTGTTTCAAGAACTGTTTAGGTAATCGATTCAGATTTTGTTTTTCAAAAACTCTTTAAGTAATCGATTCAGATTTTGTGTTTCAAGAACTGTTTAGGTAATCGATTCAGATTTTGTTTCAAGAACTGTTTAGGTAATCGATTCAGATTTTGTTTTTCAAAAACTCTCTTAGTAATCGATTCAGATTTTGTGTTTCAAGAACTGTTTTGGTAATCGATTCAGATTTTGTTTTTCAAAAACTCTAGGTAATCGATTCAGATTTTGTTTTTCAAAAACTCGGTAATCGATTATGATTTTGTTTTTCAAGAATTCTAGGTAATCGATTCAGATTTTGTTTCAAGAACTGTTTAGGTAATCGATTCGGATTTTGTTTTTCAAAAACTCTTTAAGTAATCGATTCAGATTTTGTGTTTCAAGAACTGTTTAGGTAATCGATTCAGATTTTGTTTTTCAAAAACTCTAGGTAATCGATTCAGATTTTGTTTCAAGAACTGTTTAGGTAATCAATTCAGATTTTGTGTTTCAAGAACTGTTTAGGTAATCGATTCAGATTTTGTTTCAAGAACTGTTTAGGTAATCGATTCAGATTTTGTTTTTCAAAAACTCTCTTAGTAATCGATTCAGCTTTTGTGTTTCAAGAACTGTTTAGGTAATCGATTCAGATTTTGTGTTTTAAGAACTGGTTAGGTAATTGAATCAGATTTTGTGTTTCAAGAACTGTTTGTGTAATCGATTCAGATTTTGTTTCAAGAACTGTTTAGGTAATCCTTTTCAATTTGTTTTTTCAAAAAGGCAGTAATCGTTTCCAGTTTTTTATTTCAAAAACTGCCGTGGTATTTGATCTTGTATATTTTAAATTCTTTTTTAAAATTCCTAATAGATTAGTTACCTGCCTGACCGATTTTGTGTTCAGAACGTTCTAAATAGACAACTCATTTGAGTGATGCAATCTCTGTAGAGAATTAAACGCAGAAGAGTCGTGTTCTTGAAAGGGACCCAGGACCTGCCATTGATGAAAAGGCCAATCAGAGGTCACAGATGAGAACTTGAATGCGATAGGAAATGCTTTTATTGATTATTACATTAACTTGTAATTGAATATCAGTTGTTAAATGTTGGTATAGCTTGAATGTTTGTTAATTATGCAATTTTGAACTTAGGCAAAATGTGTAATTATATATATATATATATATATATATATATATATATATATATATATATATATATATATATATATAGCAATTTGATGACTAAACAGTTAACTGGCTTTAATTAGCGTTTTTTAAAAGTTTATTAAAGAGTTTTTTTATTATTTGATTATGTTTTTATTATTATTATTATTATTATTATTATTATTATTATTATTACTTGCTGTGCTACAACCTTAGTTGTGAAAGCAGAATGCTATAGGCCCGGGGGCCCCAACAGGGAAAATAGCCCAGTGAGGAAAGGAAACAGTAAAAATAAAATATTTAAGAAAAGTAACATTAAAATAAATATTTTCTATATAAACTATAAGAACTTTAAGAAAACAAGTGGAAGAGAAATAAGACAGATAATTAGTGAGTTGTCTCATCTTGGTAATTAGGAACCAGATCATAACTTGGATTAAGTTATGAATCTCAGATAATTTTATTTTGATTTATGTAAAGTTTTGTAATAAATGAGTCCCAGACTTGGAAGGACATGGATGGTTAGGGCTAGCAACCCGTCTCTACTAGCTGAGAGTTTTATATGGTAAAATATTTTATTTTTCCTTAAGTTTCCTTTCCTCATTGGGCTATTTTCCATGTTGGAGCCCTTGGGCTTATAGCATCCTGCTTTTCCAAATAGGGTTGTAGCACAGCAAGTAATAATAATAATAATAATAATCAAATATTCAAAAACTTTAATAACCTTTCCCAAATGGGATTGTAGCCTAGCAAGTAATAATAATAAAATTGTGATAACACACACACGCTCACACTTTACAAAAGTAACTTTTTTATTATACCAGATAGGTTCCTCAGCATCACGTCTAGCCTTCCCACGCCCCTCATCTTAGGAGCACTCAAGCTCCTTCTCTCCTACCTCTTAGTATTTCTAAATTGAGGTCTCCGACCCCAGGTCGCCTGAGGTTAGCCCCATAGAAAACGGGAATAGGGTAAACTACACAAAAAGCTGGTCGGTTAGGATAGAGTTACCAGTAACTCCTAAGAAGGTAGTTCTAGGTAAGTATGTTAGGAAAAATACAAATTGCTTAAAAATTTGTGATTTTAAAAAGGGACAAAAATAAAGAAATGGTTTGAATTTTCCCAAAATATTTTTAGTTCCAACACGGAGTACTTACCTCGAACTACTTTCTTAGGAGTATCTGGGATCTCCTCCCAGATACTCCTAAGAAAGTAGTTCGAGGTAAGTACTGTTAGGAAAAATACAAATTACTTAAAATTTGTGATATTATTTACATGACCTTTCTGTCGTCAACTCTCACGCGTGGTCGAACCATTTCAGACGTATACTTACTCAAGATATTTCACATAGCTAATCAACTTTTACGTACAAATTAATCATTTTACTAGAAAAACTTTAGTTTTTTACATTTTCATGAAAAAATATTTTTTTTGCCCCATTGAAACTCGGTAGTGCCTTTAGAGACTGGATAGGTGATTGATGTACCTGGTAGTTAGATGATTGTGGTCGATATAACTTGGTTTTAAAAAGGGTATTGAATCAACTAAGGGGTAAGAATAGTAGGCAAAGAAGACACATTTATGTGTATGTATATTTATATGCAATATATATATATATATATATATATATATATATATATAATATACATATATATATGTTATATATAATATATATATGTATATATATATATATATATATATATATATATATATATATATATATATATATATATATATATATATATATATATATATATATATATATATATACGTAAAAATCACAGGGAATTGTGATGCTCAGATGCAAAAGAACCACAGGGAGAATGAAAATATGAAATATATGATCACGAAACTACTCACGATTTAATCTTATATTTCACATTTTTATATTCCCTGTGGTTCTTTTGCATATATATATATATATATATATATATATATATATATATATTTATATATATATATTATATATATTATATATATATACATATATATATATATATATATATATATATATATATATCTTTTGCATATATATATATATATATATATATATATATATATATATATATAGTGTTAATATAATAGATGATTTCCTTAAAAAATAGATGACGTTTGTCAAGAAACCGAAAATGTGTAACAGACTTTTTCTCAATTTTTGTGACAATTTTACAATATTAAAGCCAGTTTTTTTTTTTTTTTTTTTTTTTTTTTTTTGACTGCGCTTCTAATGTCCTCTAGTACAATGTTTGTAAATAGCTTTTACCTTGAAAAAAAAAATTCACTTAAGGAGGAAGAAATGTGGTCGTACATCACCTTGATTGCAAATTGATATAAAGGTCACTGAGTTAATCATATTGCTACGTCACGATCTCTCTCTCTCTCTCTCTCTCTCTCTCTCTCTCTCTCTCTCTCTCTCTCTCTCTATAAATATGAGAGACCCCTGTTTACTTCTGTTTAAAAAACAATATCTTTAAAATATTTTACTTTAATTCTCTCTCTCTCTCTCTCTCTCTCTCTCTCTCTCCCTCTCTCCCTCTCTCTCTCTCTCTCTCTCTCTCTCTCTCTCTCTCTCTCTAAAAGTATGAGAGACCCCTGTTTCCTTCTGTTTCAATGTTACTGTTTTTAAAATATTTTTCCTTGATTATTCATTACTCTTGATATCGTTTTTTCATTTCTTTTCCTCACTGGGCTATTTTTCCCTGTTGGAGCCCTTGTACATAAAGCATCTTGCTTTTTCTATTTAGGGTTGTAGCTTAGCAAGTAATAGTAATAACAACACAAGATACGGCTGGATGAATAACCTAAACAGTTAATTTCTGT
Source organism: Palaemon carinicauda (assembly GCF_036898095.1). Taxonomy (NCBI): domain Eukaryota; kingdom Metazoa; phylum Arthropoda; class Malacostraca; order Decapoda; family Palaemonidae; genus Palaemon; species Palaemon carinicauda. The sequence goes on from NC_090764.1 coordinate 19,127,598, forward strand.
ACTTAGTTAATAGTCGACTGTTGTTGGTCGCAGTTAAGATGGAGAGACAAGGAAATATACCAGAGTAGGAAAGCCTTAACGACGTAATCTTTATGAAACTAAAGTGAATCTCTCTCTCTCTCTCTCTCTCTCTCTCTCTCTCTCTCTCTCTCTCTCGAGCAAAATGTAGGTATTTTGAGTATGGGGAGCAATGATATTTCGTAATTATCACTGACTTACAAAAATTCAATGTTATTTATCATTGATATTTTCTGTTGGCGTTGAGCTGCCTGTGAGTCGTGTTATATTTGAAATATGAGTTCAGATAATTCAAGAAAATTATCTAAACCATAATATTTTGGATAATTTTTTTATCAGATTTAAAAAATCGTAATTGTCACTGACTTTCAAAAATTCAATGTTATATATCATTGATATTTTCTGTCGGTGTTGAGCTGCCTGTGAGTCGTGTTATATTTGAAATATGAATTTGACAATTCAAGAAAATTGTCTAAACCATAATATTTTGGATAATTTTTTATAAGATTAAAAAAAAAAAAAATATCACGAATGTTTTTCTAAGGATTTGAAATACAGCGCCCACGGTGAGAGTATTAAGTGCTGCATTGCCTGCAATAGATTAGGAATGGGAATCAGAATTCCTGAATTCCTGAATTCCCGTCTTATCATAGATGGGAATGTGGATTCGACAGTGAAAGAAATTTCATGGGATTGTATTGGTTGCAAGAATCGGAACAATGATGATAAGGGGATTTATCGTAATTCAAGGTCTTTCTGCTTTGTTGCAAACTGATGATATTTTGTTTTCATTTTGGAGAATGGTTATTCGAAATCATGGAATTTTATTATAGATTTAATGAATATATAGACAATAGAAAGGATTATATAAGAGGAATGGCAGGAGTAGTAAATAGTACTGATATGATAAGAGTGTTATTATTAAGATGATGTGGGCACGTGCTATTATTATTATTATTATTATTATTATTATTACTAGCCAAGCTACAACCCTAGTTGGAAAAGCAAGATGCTATAAGCCCAATGGCTCCAATAGGGAAAAATAGTCCACTGAGGAAAGGAAATAAGGAAATAAATAAATGATGAGAACAAGTTAACAATAAATTATTCTAAATCAGTAACAACGTCAAATCAGATATGTCCTATATAAACTATTGACATCACAAACAGACATGTCATATTTAAACTATAAAAAGACTCATGTCAGCCTGGTCAACATAAAAACATTTGCTCCAACTTTGAACTTTTGAAGTTCTACCGATTCAACTACCCGATTAGGAAGATCATCCCACAACTTGGTAACAGCTGGAATAAAACTTCTAAGGATGGATGGTGAGGAGGGCTTGGGAGGAAGCTGTAAAGGGGAGAAGATTGAGAGGGAGAAAGGGAATTATATAGCGAGATTAGGTGAAGGATGATATGGAGAGAAGGGGAGGCCTTTGATCGAATGCTTTGGAGGGAGTAATGAGAGCTTGGGAGGAACCTGTAAAGAAGAGAAGATTGAGAGGGAGAAAGGAAATTACATGGCTAGATGGCGAGGTAAGGTGAAGAATGATATGGAGATAAGAGGTTTATTGGAAGAAAATGCAATGGAGAGGAAGCACCAGGCAACCGACCCTTTAATTTAGGAATAACGAAAGGGAAGAAGATAATGCACAATATTAAGCTTCCTTTATTATTTCAATTTATCTCTTTTATTAGGTTAATGAGTATTATCTTGGCTATTTAAATTATTATGAATGAGAAGTCATAGATGTGGGTGAAGTATTCAACACTTTCAGGTTGTGATTTAAATGGCGTCAAAACAAGAAGAATATTTCTAAAATTACTTAAATAATACTTCAAGGCAAACATTAAAAAAGCTAATTATTGAAAGGTCTTTCAATTCATATTGGAGGTACCTCCTATCGGTTTTCTTTGAAAATTTTACCTTATATGAAAAAAAAATATATTATCAAGGCAATGAATATTTGACATCATTTTAGTTTTGGATTTATATACTATTACATTGATTTTTTCCCATTCTTCAAAAAAAAAATAATTTTCAGATCTGCAGTTGAAAGAAATTTGCTAAAGGTTATTTATATCTTTAAAATTGGGTCGGACAAGATTAAAGGATGTATTTGTGTCTTGGGTAGTGAAAATAGATCATGCATCTTATTTAAATTCCAGATTTAAGAAACTGCTTGACGTGATAATGAAATTATATAACGTTTCTTATTGCAATGCCTGGTAAAAGCTTGTTACAATAATACTCTCTCTCTCTCTCTCTCTCTCTCTCTCTCTCTCTCTCTCTCTCTCTCTCTCTCTCTCTGTTAATACGTGAGGAAATCAGTGGTTGATTCTTTTGAATAATTTCTTTAATACAGTCTCTCTCTCTCTCTCTCTCTCTCTCTCTCTCTCTCCTCTCTCTCTCTCTCTCTCTCTCTCTCTCTCTCTCTCTCTCTCTCTCTCTGTTAATACGTGAGGAAATCAGTGGTTGATTCAATTGAATAATTTATTTGATTTAAGTTTCGCTCTCTGCAATGCAAATATTTTTAGTAAGTGTTTCCCCATATGAATTAATTTCCCCTTATTTTGGCACTTATTCCCCGATGTGTTTTGGGTATTATTCCACTTGTTTTGGGTATTACTCCATTTGCCTAAAAAATAAAAAATGTTTTACCAAAGGAAAAAGAATGAAAGACCTAATTGTTGGTGATGATGATGATAATGACTGTGACTGTGATAATGATGATAATGTCATTAGCTGTAACAAGAATAGTGTTGAGCTTTTATTAGTAGTGAGAGGTGACACTTATAAAAAAATAAAAGTAAAAAAAAAAAAAAAAAAAAACAGCCATCGCCGCTGACTGATGGTGATGATGATGATGAACATGATGATGATGATGATGCTGACTGACTACAGGGCCTGTTTAACTTCGTTGCAGGGGTTGTGGTATCGGTGGCAGGCAGCTGTGGTATTGGTGGTGTGGGGTCTGGTGGAGCGTGGGAGGGCCCTGCGGCGTGCCCCGTGTGCCTCAAGGTGCTGTCCAACAAGTACAACCTCAGGACGCACATGGAGGACAAGCACTCGCCCCTCCAGCACATGTTCCCCTGCCCCATATGCCAGCACGTCTACAAGACCCGCAACTCGCTGCACAATCACTTCTCCATGCGGCACAGGGGACTTAAGATGCCCAAGATGTGAAATTCGTTTTTCTCCTTTGACGTGCGGTGGGACGGGGCTGTCATGCCCCTAGCCACACCTTCTGCTGCCGCTGCTCCTGCTGTCCCACCGCCGCCGAGGTCTCTGCATCGTCCGCTGCTGCCGCCTCTCAAGGACCACCCGTATAACAATATCAATCACTATTCATGATAGTGGCGAGGATAGTGCAGAGAGAGATGGTGGTGATGTGGGACAGGGGGCAGCGAAAGGAATGGGAAAAAGGGCACGTTAGGAGAGAAGAAGAAATCATGGAGAATATGAAGACTCGATTTGCCAAATGCCAGGAGGATGCCGTCGCGACCTCCTACACTACTACTACTACTACTACTACTACTACTACTACTACTACCACCACCACGTTTAATATTAAACACTGCTGCGTCCACTGTTGCTGATATTGTGGTCTCAACGTCCTGTTCATGCGACATAGAAAAGGGAAAATGATACTCTAGTGCTTCGTCTATTTCATATATATATATATATATATATATATATTATATATATATATATATATATATATATATATATATATATATATATTACGTGCTAAACTAAAACTCTAGTTGGAAAAGCTAGCTGCTATAAGGCCAAGGGCTCCAATTTGGGAAAATAGTCCAGTGAGGAAAGGAAATAAGGAAAATCTACAAGACTATATATATATATATATATATATATATATATATATATATATATATATATATATATATATATATATATATATATATATAAAATGAATTGAAGTGCAGTTATTCGAAGTGACTGCGTGTAACAGGAAGTGACACCGATGTTGTCTTAGTCATGAAATATTGTTTTTAGGATTCCTGAGATAAGGAAGAGCTGAACACGATCATGCCCCGCTGTTGCTTTCAGATATTTAGAAGTTCGTCTGCTTGGAGAATGCTTGATAGATGTGAGTGGGGAATCGGGGGTTGGGGGGTGGATTTTGGGGGGTGTTAGCATCGGAAAAGGTCCGGCTTTTTTAAGGGGGGTTGGTTGTGGAGTGGGGGTGGGGGGAGGGGTGCAAGTTGTGTATCTATCTTGACATAATGTTGATTGTCCCGATACCTTTGTGCGGTGCTAACCAAAAATCTCGCGAGTCATCTACACATCCTGGTTGGGCCCGTTGCACACACACACACACACACACACACACACACACACACACACTGAGAGAGAGAGGAGAGAGAGAGAGAGAGAGAGAGAGAGAGAGAGAGAGAGAGAGAGAGAGAGAGAGAGGTGATAATGACTGAACCTGGAAGTGCATTTGAAATAGAGCAGAAATTCATATTGTAGGAAAGGGATCTTCTGCTTTGTTATGATGCAACAAGGAACCTGATGATAATTTACGAGGGAAGGCATGTGGTGGTATGGAGCCACGTCCGTCGAGGGGGGAGGGGGAAAGGGGAGGGGGGGAGGTAGGGGGTTTACGCCCGAGGGAGGTTCATGAGGGTTTAGGGTGGGTGGGGGGGGGGGGAGTGCTGGCTTTGGGGAGCAGCCCTGGACAACCTTGTGAACATCCTGGCGAGCACCGCTGCTCCCGGATATTGCAAGCTACCCCCTTACCCCCCCCTCTCTCACCTCCTCCGTCTCCCCCCCTCTCTCTCTCTCTCTCTCTCTCTCCCTCTCTCTCTCTCTCTCTCAGAGAGCTCTTACGTTATTGATAGACGACTGATAACTAAGAGTGAAACGTTCCTTAACATGAGCTACTACATCCGCGAATTTAGAAAACAAGACATTGCAGGTTTTTGCAAAGTTTTGCAAAAGCGTCTATTCATTGGGAATCTTAGGCTTTTGTGTTGCAGAAAAAAAAATCGAAGCTTTATGTCCCTCCCTATTAGAATATATACCTCTTTCAGTGGTGTCCATTTAATGAATGCGTGTTTGTTAACATTGTGTTGGGGGATATCATTGAGGACTTGTTGTTGGTGTTGGAGAAGTCACTGATGTTGGCGAAAGGTGTTGATAATGATGATGATGATGATGATGATGATGAAGGGAGTAAGGGAGTAACGGCCGCACTGTTGTTGTCATTACAGGCGTGGGCGGGTTACTGGTTGACAACAAACCCAAATGGCAGTGCCCGGTCTGCTACAAGTTACTGAGCACGAGATCCAACTTAAAGATCCACGTTCAAGACAAGCACTCGTCGCTACAGCACGCCTTCCCCTGCCCTGTGTGCGGACACGTGTACAAGACGCGAAACTCGCTCCATAATCACATGAGCATTCGGCATCGGGGCGTCCGAATGCCACCGCCGCCCACGACGCCCACCAATCTGCCACCGCCTCCTCCTCCTCCTCCACCGCCGTCTACTTCGCATCGGCATCATCACCATCATCATCATCATCACCTGCCCTGAGAAACGGAGCGGTGATTTTGAAGAAGGAGAAGAAGAAGGAGTCGCCGACGGGACATAGTTGCAGACAGCCAAGCAACCGACGGACCAACCAAGCCACCATACTCCACCACGCCCCCTTGCGCCATTAGCGATGACCTTGAAAGAGTTCCGGATCAACAACATTAGCAGAAGCACCAGCAACAGCAGCAGTTACAATAACAACAACAACAAGAACAACAACAAGAACTAAAGACCCCAGTACTACTATTACGACAGCAAAGACCTCCTCACCTTACACGTCGCCCTGAACGACTTGGGGCTAATGATTGTCGAAGAGTCACAGAGACTTGAAGATAGACAGACAGATAGATAGACAGACCAAAAAGCGTGCTTGATAATCGAATTCTTCCCCCCCCCCCTCCCCCACCTCCCGTTAGTATCATAACCCCCACCCCCTTTGTACTATCCCGCGTACCTTTGGCGATGATGATAACGATGATAATATTGTTCCTGGCTGTATGGGCCATTATCCCATTCCACTTTCAGGAATTGAAACCTCTTCTCCTTCATCTTTCTATTCCTACTGGGTAGCATATTGATGCTGCTGCTATCGTTGGTTGGTTCCGTTGTTGCCT
>NC_090764.1:19134296-19156796 GCF_036898095.1 Palaemon carinicauda
GTGCTTCTGTTCATTGTGTACCTTAAAGGGGGGGGGGGGGTGAAAGTTATTGGTATGCTGGTTTTTTCAATACTCGTTGCAAATACATATATGTGTACCTCGTTATACAAGTGATTACAGCACGATATGTATACGTATGTGTATACTAGTGCTATCATGTAAAAAATGTGTTCTTATTGTCTGATTCATTATTTTCATGTCTCTCTCTCTCTCTCTCTCTCTCTCTCTCTCTCCTTACTGTCTGATTCATTATTTTCATGTATCTCTCTCTCTCTCTCTCTCTCTCTCTCTCTTCTTACTGTCTGATTCGTTATTTTCATGTATCTCTCTCTCTCTCTCTCTCTCTCTCTCTCTCTTCTTCTTCTTCTTCTTCTTCTTCTTACTGTCTGATTCATTATTTTCATATCTCTCTCTCTCTCTCTCTCTCTCTCTCTCTCTCTCTAACAATACAAGGATTTTTGTTACAGTCACGGTGCCTACCACCCAATGTTTCGCCTGGGCACCATTTTATAATTTCTATATTTTTATTTTTGATGTAATAAAAAACACTAGAGTACCAAGTAGAATAAAAAAAACCATATCGTATTAGAAAGAAACCTGTGCTTATTTAGATAGCTTTAGATGGAATGAAAAAATGAACCTCTTTTCCTTTTTTTTTTCTTTTTTGTAATAATATATACATAGGTGTTATATACAACTAGTGCTGTGATAGTTAGTTGTTAAGAACTATAATACCCTTTTGGATGATTGTGGATGCCTAAAAAAAAACTTCGCTTTATATACAGAGGACACACGTCGAGAGACTATTTTTGTTACCAGAAATTCGCGTAGGAAAAGCATTATCATAACAATATATATATCTACGAGAAAATTATATATATATAGGAGTGTTTTTTGCAGCCTCGTAAGCTTTATATATTGGTATTAGAAGCAGGAGAGAGAGAGTGTGTCTCCTCGTAGTCCTATATTCCCCCACACTGCCGAGTGTAATTTAAAAAAATGTTTTGAAAAAAAATTGAAAGATGAGAAAATTTAAAAAAAAGAAGAATAGATATATTAGGAAAGAGAATAACGGTGAGGTCAAATGAGGTCATTGCTCTGCGCCTGCCTTATTCAGTCAACTGCGTTAACCTTTTGGGAATCTTTTTATGTATTTTTTTTTTTTTTGTATTTGATATTTTTTTTTATTTTGGTAATGTCTAAAATTTTGAGAATTATTTTCAATATGTTAACGGCTGTGTAAATTTGGGTATGATACTTATGATTAATGTAATTATTTGATTTGGTGTTTGTATATAATATCTATACATATATATATATACATATATATATATATATATATATATATATATATTTTATATATATAATATATTTGTATATTATATCTTATATATACATATATATATATATATATATATATATATATATATATATATATATATATATATATGTATGTATATATATAAATATATATATGTATGCATATATATATATACTATATATATATACATAAATAGATATATATATATATATATATATATATATATATATATACATATATATATATATACATATATATATATATATATATATATATATATATATATATATATATATATATATATATAAATAAACATATTTTCGCTTGATTCTCGTGTTCCAATCCGTTCAGTTGATTGACTGATGAAAGGCGCATCAATGTCCAATCGTGGCTTGTCAGACACTCCATATGCTTTTAGTGGCTGTGTAATAGCATTTCAAAAAAATAAAAAAAAAAGATGAATGAAGTAAATGATTGAATTTTTATTGAACACCTTCTGAATTGTGAGGTAATCTTATTTTACCTCAATTTATTTAATTAGGAGTTTATTCTGGGTTAAAGTTATCTTATTTTGTCTCAATTGATTTAATTAGACAGGAGTTTATTCTGGGTTAAAGTTATCTTATTTTGTCTCAATTAATTTAATTAGACAGGAGTTTATTCTGGGTTAAAGTTATCTTATTTTGTCTCAATTAATTTAATTAGACAGGAGTTTATTCTGGGTTAAAGTTATCTTATTTTGTCTCAATTAATTTAATTAGACAGGATTTTATTCTGGGTTAAAGTTATCTTATTTCGTCTCAATTTAATTAGACAGGAGTTCATTTTGGATTAAAGTTATCTTATTTTTTCTCAATTAATTTAAGTAGACGAGTTTATTCTGAGTAATGCCTTCTGTTGATTTGTTAAGTTATCTTATTTTGTCTTAGTTAATTTAATTAGGCAAGAGTTTATTCTGGGTTAAAGTTATCTTATATTGTCTCAATTAATTTAATTAGACGAGTCTATTCTTGGTCAAAGTTATCTTATTTTGTCTCAATTAATTTAATTGTTTAATTAGACAGTTTATTCTGGGTAATGTCTTTGCTGATTTGTAAAGTTATTTTATTTTTTCTCAATTAATTTAATGAGACAGGAGTTTATTCTGGGTAATGAGGAAGAGTACAACATGTCGTTTTTTTTTTTTTTTTTTTTTTTTTTTTTTTTTTGGCGAAACTATTCAGTGATTCTTATCAATTGACCACATCAGCCAAAATATCATAATGTGAACCATGGACTAATTTTAGCTAGGATTCAGCAACCCCAGATCTATATTTAGATGGAATTGATGCAAAGAATATAACATCAAAGATGTTTTTGAATGTTTGTTTGGAAATTAATAGATAGAAATGTCTGAAGTTATGTAGACTGGACGTATAGGAGGAGGCTGCACTACTTGCACGTGGCCCTTTGAGGCACACTGTAGTCAGAACCTCTCCTACCCCTCCTTTGGGATATGCAATAAGTCCTGTTTAGCTCGAAAAAAAGAAAGTAAGATATATATATATATATATATATATATATATATATATATATGTATATATATATATATATACATATATATATATATATATATATATATATATATATATATATATATATATATATATATATATATATATATATAACACTGGAATGTGCAAGAAGTCCGGTTTGCGTCAGAAAACAAAGAATGATATATATATATATATATATATATATATATATATATATATATATATATATATACATATATATATATATTTATTTAAAAAATTATAAATGAAATTAGGAATATAGATTTTAAAAAATAAATAAAGCTCTGGACTTAATTTCAGTGTCAGAATTCAAGACGAAGTGTGCAGCGATACGTTGGCCCCTGGAGTCTCGTATTGTTATACTTAAATTATTATAACTGCTGTTATCAATGTCGTTTTTTAATTCATATTTAAAAAAAAAAAAGTATTTCTTAATTGTTGATTAGTACCTCATTTTGTTTGCGTGTTACAGTTCCTTTGACTAGTGTGCTTTTTTTATCCATTCCTAAAAAGAATCCTCTTAAAAAAAGTAGTTGATCTCTAATTACATTAGTTCATTAAACTTTTAAGTGCTTGACCTGTTTGCCATGAAAGGGTTGATAATTTTACTGCTACTACTACTACTACTGATTCTTCTTCTACTACTTCTACTGTTCTTACTACTACTACTACAACTAGCTTTTACATAGAGTAGAACTGCTTCCCTAGTGAGGGTGATGGTGTCGCAAAACTTGTTGCAATAGAGCATCCTGGTAGCTGCAACTGCAGAGCTCAACACCGACAATGATGACGGTGTTGCTTAGTGAAGGTTTGGTGGTGATGATCATCATCATGACAATGACCATGATGATGAATAGTATTGAAGGTGATGGTGATGATGATGGTGATGGTGGTGAGGTGGATATTGATGGAGGTTGTTTTACAGGTGGCTGCGTCGGGGCCGGCCAGCAGCGATGCCCCCTCTGCAACAAGGCCCTCAGCCGGTGGACCAGCCTGCGACGCCACATAGAGGACAAGCACACCCAGGGAGGCGCCCACATCTGCCCCATCTGCCACCACGTGTACCGCACGAAGAACTCCCTCCACAACCACCTCAGCGTCTACCACCGAGGAGCCACTGGGACCAGAGGCCGCAGGGGGCGGTACCCTTCCTACACCGTCCTCCGACCCACCAACGCCCATCAGCTGGCCGCCCTCAAGGCGGTCGCCAGGCACACCTTCCGGGAGATCGCAGGGCTGTCGCAGCAGGACGCTGCGACCGCGGCTGCAGTGTCGGCGGCAGCTGCTGTCACTACGGCAGCAGGCGTCGCCGCGGCCGCAGTATCCTCGCAGGACTCGCTGGCCAGTTCGACCACCGACAGCTTCCCCATGTCGCTGATGTCCTCGGCTGGATCCCCCGCTGAGGACTCGGACGACGGGCGCGACCTCTTGCACGAGGCTGGCGGGTTCGAATCCCTGCTGGGGACGGACGGGGAACTGCACATGAGTAGTCCTCCTCCCCATTCCCACAATTCCCACAGTGGGAAGAATAACAATGCGACGTCATCGTTGCAACAACAGGAATTGGTTGTCACGGAGATGGTGGATGAATAAAGAGGAGGACGAATGGAAATGAAATAAAAAGAATAAATGCCTAGATTAACTTGAAACGCGATTACTATATGATTAATGAAGGTCACAGACCATCCCACCAATTTTTAAACAAAGCAGACGATAAGCTTCAAAGCTTAAACACAACAAGAAACTTTTTTTTTTTTTTTTAATAAAGCCAAGATCAAAGTGCTGAGAAATCGCTTGTTCGGGATCATGTTGAAACGCGATGATGTTTCCCCCGTCGTCAAAACAAAAAAAAAGTGTTCACACAAACTAAGTAATAACATTACCTCATTGAGAAGTATATAAATATATATAATCTATTTTGTTACCTGATGAAAGGCTGTTTTTGTACTTAAGAGAAAAAAAAAACATACACAAATTGCTATTGATGTTTGATGAGTAGTGGCTGGTGAACTCACAGTTTTTTTTTTTATATTTATAAACAGAAAGCCGACGACTTTGCCAAAATTTCCCGAACGAGAAGAAAGTCGGTCCGCCTCTGTTCCGACGGACAGCCGTGTTTGTTGACACTTTATTTTAATCACATATTGATCAGTATTTGTGAGGGCCGCCTGTTGTGTAGGATCATGAACACCACCCCCCTCCCCCTCCCCCCCCTCCCCCCCGAAAAAAAAATATCAGCTGTATTCAGCACGAAATGAAGCTTCAGCATATGATGAATACTAGTGGTATTTGGAAGAAATTCTTCTGTGTTAGGATGTGTGAGAGTGAGTGAGAGAGGGAGAGGGGGGTGAGATGTGTAGAGAGTGAGAGTGAAATTGATTATTGAGAAGAGAAAGCTAAAAAAAGCGTCATTGTCCTTACAGGCGGTCCATTGGTATCAACACCGACCTCGGTGTCTTCAGCGTTTGTGGCCCCTTCGCCGCTTCCCTTTTCATCGTCATCCCACCCTTCGTCGTCGTCGTCGTCGTCGTCTTCGTCAGGTATTGGTGGGGCGACGATGATGGCGGGACTCAGCATCGGCAGCGCCAACAGCTTGATTGGTGGAGGGAGTAGTGTTGGTGGTGGTGGAGGAGCAATCAGCAACAGCACCAATCTGTTAGCGACTACCGCAACAGGCCGGGGAGGTGGTGGTGTCGGCGGATCGGCACTCGTGGGCGGTAGTAGCATCAGCATCAGCAGCATCAGCATCACCAACAGCATTGGTGGTGGGGGTAGTAATAGTAGTAGTAATAGTAGCTGTAATAGTAGTAGTGGTAGCAGCAGTGGGACGTGGGTAGGGGCCCAGTGCCCCATCTGTTTCAAGGTGCTGCGTGACAAATATAAGCTGAGGACCCACTTGGCCGACATCCACTCGGCCGTACAACACGTGTTCACGTGTCCAGTGTGCAATCGGGTGTACAAGACCAAAAATACCCTCACCAACCACATCAGTCTGTCACACAGAGGATACACCAAGAGGAGGCAGAGCTATCAGGCCTCCACCACCACTACCTCCACCACCTCCACCTCATCCCACCACAATGCCCCTTCTCTTCCTCCCCCTCCTCCTTCTGCATTACCCCAATCTCAATCCACCTCGCAGTCTCCAACACAGCACCACCAACACCATCTCCAACACCAGCATCACCAACAACAGTCTCGCCATGCCTCTGAAACTGCCAACAACAGCAGTAACAGCAGCAGCAATGCTCAGGCAAACCATCAGCAAAAGCAGCAACAGCAGCAGGCCATGTTACTCGAACAGCAGCAGACTTTGCAGCGTTAGTCTTGACTGAAAAAGCTGCATGCAGCGTTAATCTGAAAAGGCTGATACTTTTTTCATTAAGAGGTTTATGCCAGTAAGAAGTCTGGCTGTACACTGTGAGGGACACTTTCTTAAATCTTGAAAAGAAAAAGAAGTAATCTTAAGATTTGATAACTCATGTATACGATTGACCACAAAGTCTTAGCCATTTGTTATATTTAAAGAAATGATAGATATTTTTTAATAGAAGGCCAACGCTTATAGACAAATTCGAATTGGTAGGTTTCCTTAACCTTTTTCTTTTGTAATGTGGGAACTGGATGTGTTCCGTTAATATGACGTCATTAGAAACGTTTTCATTTGCCTTTTCAATTCCCATCAATATTTTATGAACAGTTGTGTTATTTGTCATGTCATTTCCCATCAATTTTCTTTTTATGATATCATTGTAAACATACTGTCAGTTCCCATCAAATCCTTTGATATGACGTCATAAGAAATGTTTTATTATTTGACTATATTTCCCATCAAATTCTTTGTTATGACGTCATTAGAAACTTTATTATTTGACTTTATATTTCCCATCAAATCCTTTGTTATGACGTCATTAGAAACTTTTTATTATTTGACTTGATATTTTCCATCAAATCCTTTGATATGACGTCATTAGAAACGTTTTATTATATGACAACATTTCCCATCAAATCTTTTGTTATGACGTCATAAACAGCTGCATTATGCGCCTCTTTAGTTCCCATCAAATCTTTTGATATGACGTCAATATAAACATTTGTATTATTTTCGTAGTCAGTTCCCATCAGTTTTTCATATGACGTCATTATAAACATTTGTATTATTCGCATAGTCAGTTCCCATCAAATTTTCATATGACGTCATTATAAACATTTGTATTAGGATGGCCAGTTCCCATCAATTTTTCATATGACGTCATTATAAACATTTGTATTAGTATGGTCAGTTCCCATCAATTTTTCATATGACGTCATTATAAACATTTGTATTATTCGTATAGTCAGTTCCCATCAAATTTTCATATGACGTCGTTATAAACATTTGTATTATTCGCATAGTCAGTTTCCATCAAATTTTCATATGACGTCATTATAAACATTTGTATTAGGATGGCCAGTTCCCATCAATTTTTCATATGACGTCATTATAAACATTTGTATTAGCATGGTCAGTTCCCATCAATTTTTCATATGACGTCATTATAAACATTAGTATTATTCGCATAGTCAGTTCCCATTTTTACGTCATCATAAACATTTGTAATATTCGCATTGTCAGTTCCCATCAATTTTTCACAAGACGTCATTAACATTAGTATTATTCCCATAGTCAGTTCCCTTCCATATGACGTTATTAACATTAGTATTATTCGCATTGTCAGTTCCCATATGACGTCATTATAAACATTTGTATTCGCATTGTCAGTTCCCATAAATTTTTCATATGACGTCATTATAAACATTTGTATTCGCTATTATACGCATAGTCAGTTCCCTTCCACATGACGTCATTAACATTAGTATTATTCGCATAGTCAGTTCCCTTCCATATGACGTCATTAACATTAGTATTATTCGCATAGTCAGTTCCCTTCCATATGACGTCATTAACATTAGTATTATTCGCATAGTCAGTTCCCTTCCATATGACGTCATTATTAACATTTGTATTATTCGCATTGTCAGTTCCCATCAAATCATTTGCAAAGCACAAAAGATTTATTTGATAAAAGTTTGTTTTGGAGAAGGACAGAACAACGTTCACAAACCTGTCAAAGAGTTGTCTGTAAACGAACGTAGTTAAAGTTAAGCCTGTGTGTAAATTTTAGCCATCTTATTTTAACCATTGTCTTAGATTTTGTAGGTTCTATACTCTTATTTGTAAACTATATTTTCTATTTATATTTGATTTATTTCGTTTCCAACGCACATGCATTTCACGTGCCAACTATTTTGAACACTTCTGGAAGTCAAAAAGAAGATTCTCGCAATGAGAGTTTCATGGACGGTAAAGTGTGTAAGTATGTCGTGTGTGTAAAGTCTCTGAAAGGGTGTGTAATTGTGTGTGTGTATGTATGTTTGTGTTTATTTACCTCGGGTCGCTTGGGTGTTGCCGAAAATAGAGCCTATAAGGGTTGGAGACTAATAAGGCTTTTTTGATTTTGTATATTCCTTTCAAATTTATGAAGCAATTTCATTTTATGTTTATTGGAGACTAATAAGGCTTATTTGATTTTGTATATCCCTTTTAAATTTATGAAGCAATTTCACTTTATGTTTATTGGAGACTAATAAGGCTTATTTGATTTTGTATATTCCTTTTAAATTTATGGAGTAATTCCTCCTCATGTTTTTTGGAGACTAATAAGCCCTATTTAATTTTGTATATTCCTTTTGAATTTATGAAGTAATTCCTGCTCATGTTTATTGGAGACTAATAAGCCTTATTTGATTGTGTATATTCCTTTTAAATTTACGAAGCCATTCGAGTTCATGTTTATTGGAGACTAATAAGGCTTATTTTGATTTTGTATATTCCCTATAAATTTATGAAGCCATTCGAGTTTAGTTTATTGGAGAAAATAAGTCTTGTTCATTTCATATATTTTAAATTTATGGAACAGTTCGAGTTTATGTTTATAGGGGAATAATAAGCCTTATTTACTTTTTATATATATTAAGTTCATGAAACAATTCCAGTTTATTTTTAAAAAACTTGAAAATTTATTCTTGTTTGTCCAGTCAGTTTAATAACAATTTCAAACTATTTGTTTTTTTATTCTTTTTATTTTTATTTTGCAAGTCTTTCCACAACCGTCTCTTTCCAATCAATCAAAGCTTGAAGAAACAAACAAACATGTAAATAAGGCAACGAAAGTGACCCGGGCGTAATGAATCCGTCCTGCAGACATTATTATTATTGTTCCTAATAATGACGTCAGCAGGCGTAGTCTTGTATAAAGTATAGAGTATATATATATATAAACAGTATATATATTACACAATAGAAGTTCCTAGAATTACCTTTTTAGACCTTTTTATTATTATTATTATTAGTTATTAGTTATGATTTACCTTCCGGTTCGTTCTTTGGACAACCCGGACACTTTATATAGATCTCTACATCATCGCTAAGGTCAAAGGTCGACCCTGCCATGATTGATATCACTTGTATACGATTTTATACTTAGTCAGATGTTATTCTTATCTTGATTACTATTATTATTAATTATTATTATTATTACATTTGGTTCTAGTTGTTAACTTTAGATTTGGGTATATCAGCTTAGCCATTAGCCAGGGTTTTTTTTTTTTTTCATCTTAAGCTTCGTTTAGATTTATTTAATTTTTTTTTTATGTGGTAATTTTTTTTTCCTTTTTTTCTCGTCACTGAGTCAATCGTGTTGATAATGGTTGATTTAGTTTTTCCATTATTCCAGGATATGGTCAATTTTCGATTTTATATATCAAATTATAGATTTCCTTGACTGTTCAGGATATGATACAAGAGGCCTGGTCAATTTTCAATTTTATATATCAAATTATATATTTTCATGATTGTTACAAATTAAATTTGTTTTGTTTAAAAAAAAAAAACGGCCAGGTAGGTCATCATGAATTTTATTATTATTATTTTTTTTTTTTTTTAATGTACTACCTGTCAGGTAGTTTATCAGGATTTTTATCTATTAAATTATTTATTTTACCTAGATGAAAGTGGCCAGGTAGATTATCATGGTTTTTATTAATTTATTTTTATACTAAGATAAATAGCTGTCAGGTAGAGTTTTAAAAATTATTATTATTATTATTTTTTTTTTTTTTGCTGAAGCGCTTAATTTATTGGTCATGGTAAGCAGTATATTAATTTTATCTTTATGTCTTTAAATATTCCAGTTGCCATTGTATTTATACTGCTGTATTTCAACTGTATTTAAGAATATTGTATTATGCCTATAGTTTGAAAGGTTTTCCATACATACGTTCCTCAAAGTGACAATGATGAAGATTATCATTATTTTTTATTATTATTGTTATTATTATTATTATTATTATCGTAGAAATACGCATCAAATCACCATATCACAACTTGCTTATCTAGTTCGTAATGCTGGGATGTTGATACCATTTTATATGTTTTTGATTTACTTCCTTAGTTCCATTTAGTGAAGAAGATTTCGACTTTTTATATAGATACAAATACTGTAATATTACTATTCTATAGGCCTAGGGAGCTGCACCTTCCTCCTTCATGAGACTGAATTTTTATATATATATTTTTTTTAATGACATAAATGTAGTCGGCCAGTACCAACCACCAGTATACTCAGGTCCTTATATTATTGCAATATAGACGATTGTTCCTGTTCATTTGCTGGAGACTCTTGTAGGGGGAAAATATGAGGAGAAAGTGAAGGATTTATAAGGGTTCTATGGTAATAGAACCACTCTTCTTGAACGGCATCTTAACTACATCTGTAAGAATCACAGCTGATAGTTTTTCATATCAGCCCCTCCCCCGTCAGGCTAAGCCCCGCCTCCCGACATGCCAAGCCCCGCCCCTTTACCTGTTCCCTTATGCAGAGTGGACGTGACTTACATATCCCACCGTCCCCCTGGAGAAAGTAAAGGAGTTTTAAGGAAACTGTGGAAATAGAACTACTATTCTTGAACAGTATCTTAACTACATCTGTAAGAATCACAGCTGATAGTTTATCATATTAGCCCCGCCCCCCCGTCAGGCTAAGTCCCGCCCCCCGACTTGTCAAGCCCCGCCCCTTTACTTGTTCCCTTATTCAATGTGGGCGGGACTTATATATCCCACCGTCCCCTCTGGAGAAAGTAAAGGAGTTGTAAGGAATCTATGGAAATAGAACCACTCTTCTTGAACTGTATCTTAACTCTACATCTGTAAGAATCACAGCTGAGGGTTTTTCATATCAGCCCCACCCCTTGTCTGGCCAAGTCCCGCCCCCCGTCATGCCAAGCCCCGCCTTTTTACCCGTTTCCTTATGCAAATACTATGTGGGCCTGATTTAATATATCCCACCGTCCCCCCTGTCATTAGTTAAAATATAATGTAGTTCAGAAAAATTTCAATTGCGTTATTTATTTTTATATACCCTTTCTCTTCAATATTTTCCCCTTTAGGGTACCTCAGTTTCCGGGTTATTTTATAAACTCTAATGTTAATATGAATGATTTTTTAACTTATTTCACATTCTCTCATGAATGTTTTTGGTACCTTCCGATTTTAGAATGTCTGTGAATGATAAAAGAAAAAACTTTGGAAAAAACCTGTTTAATTTTATTTGTGTTATGTTACTTACTGGCATACCTCATATAGCATCTAGTTTACTATTAGTTGTGTGCGTCAGCAGTCCCTGAATAAGAAAAAGGAACTAGAAGAGGAAAGAAAATAAAAAAAGCAGCTACCCTTTTAACGTGGATCTCATGCGAGCCTGTGTGACATTTCTTCACTATATGTATAGTCGCTGCAGAGATTCCGGGTGAAATAAGCCCCACCCCTTGATGATGTCATAGCCAATCATGTGTCCACGAAATAAGCTCCACCCCCTGATGACGTAGCCAATCATGTCTCCCATGTTAGTAGTTTTAAATTATCAAGAGGATATATTGTGACCACTGCTTACTAGGAATACAACGTCATTGGCTATGAGGACATCAGTGGTTGGAGCTTATTTCGGGGCCAATACATGATTGGCTATGACGTCATCAGGGGGTGGGTCTTATTTCGCCCGGAATTCCTGCAGCAACTTTAGTAGTTGCTTCAGTATTTTTGTATGTTGTAGTTATTATTAGTAGGTATTTTTTTAGGAGTCCTGCCGGGCTTGTGTCGGTTGAAAGAAGCCTATCCAATATATTCAGAATACAGGATAAAAAAAAAATGAAAAAAGCCTCGTGCGCATTATTTTACCTAATAAATATTGAAATAGATTTGGTTGTTTGTATTACCTTGCTGTTTTTTTTAAAGAAATATGTTAGTGTGATTTAGTTTTTATTCAATAATTAGAAGTATGTGAGCTAGTCACTGTTCAATCAGCTGACATTTTCCTGCGGTGTTGTGTTTTTATAGATTTATCATATATACACAATATATATATATATATATATATATATATATATATATATATATATATATAAGTGATATATTTAGCTGTAATATTAATATACATTTTTGTTCATTGATTGAAAATTGGTGCATGATATCGTAGTTCTTATAGAATAATGCCTTTTAGGTCTCTCTCTCTCTCTCTCTCTCTCTCTCTCTCTCTCTCTCTCTCTCTCTCTCTCTCTTATATAAACTTTCCATGTTTAGATATAACACGAATAAAATATCAATATGTAAAGTCACATTTCAATTTCATCTTTGACACAACGAGATGAACAGAATCCAATCTGACTTAGAGCCTCATAAGAAGCTCTCTCTCTCTCTCTCTCTCTCTCTCTCTCTCTCTCTCTCTCTCTCTCTCTCTCTCTCTCTCTCTCAGAACGGTTAACGGATCGGATGAAACCAAGCTTCCAGACTTGACCTCTCGTGACCCGGCCCGTTTAGTACCTTTGGAGATTCGTCTCAATATCGCAGTTTGTAATTAAAGCCATTTTGCCGATTCATATTTAGGGTCATTTCTGTATTTTTATGAGCGTATAGTGATTTCTGTATTTTTAACATTTCTACATTTTTCAATAAGATTTTTGGTTTGTAATTGACAGAAATTTTTATTTATTGAAAATTGTCCAGTATTGCAATTTAAGACGTATTTATTGCTTAATTTTAAGAACACATCTAAAGGCAATGGATTTTTTTTTTTTTTTAAAGAGTAATAAGTTTTTCTGGGGTTTAAAAGCAATTTTAATTTTATTCTTATTCATAAGAAACGGCTTAAAAAACTAATTTTATTAATTAAATGGGTATTTAATAACGTGTTTACTATTATTCTTTGTGTAAGAGAAGAAGTTAAACTGGAATAAATATGCAATGTCTAGTCTTGGGTAGTGTCATAGCCTCCGTACCATGGTCTTCCACTGTCTTGGATTAGAGTTCACTTGGGCACACTTTTATCTAATTCCTCTTCCTCTTGTTTTGTTGAAGTTTATGTAGGAGATTTATTTCAATGTTACTGTTCTTAAAATATTCTATTTTACCTAGTTTCCTTTCCTCACTAGGCTATTTTCCATTTTGGAGCCCCTGGGAATATAGCTTCCTGCTTTTCTAACTAGGGTTGTAGCTTAGCAAGTAATAATAATAATAATGTATAAATCTACCGACTTAATTTCTTCACTAAAATCATTATTATTATTATTGTTGTTGTTGTTGTTGTTATTAGCTAATCTACTGTACAACCCAAGTTGAAAAAACAGGATGCTATAAGCCCAAGGGCTCCAACAGGGAAAATAGTGCAGTGAGGAAAGGAAATAAGGAAACAGTATATTTTGCCTAAACGTACCCTCAAGCAAGAGAACCCTAACTCTAGGGAAACACTCCCTGTGAATCCAATTAATCAATTGCATTGCAAATTATACCTCAATGTCATAGGATGCAAGATGAATTGTAATTAAGTTCTTTATTGAATTAAGAACTGTTGGTTTTATTTTTCCTGGCCTGAATATTTTCCTAATGTTATATGCTGTGAGGTCACTGGAAGTTTTAACCTCTCTCTCTCTCTCTCGCTCTCTCTCTCTCTCTCTCTCTCTCTCTCTCTCTCTCTCTCTCTCTCTCTCTCTCTCTCTCTCTCTCTCTCCAGTATGATGGTTAACCTAAACAGCTAATAACAAGGTTTGTTAGTCAACTTTAGTGGTTCGAAGTTAGGAGAGAGAGAGAAGGGCCTCGATGAGGTACTCGTCACCTCACGGAGTTGAAAACATTAAAAAGAATCTATGAAGCCCTCGATGAGGTAATTCTCTCTCTCTCTCTCTCTCTCTCTCTCTCTCTCTCTCTCTCTCTCTCTCTCTCTCTCTCTCTCAAACATGAAATATAACAAGAAATGGTCAAAGGTGCACAGGATTCAATTAGCGTTTCCTGCTCCTTATGGAGAAGAGGCTGTTGTTTTCAAAGATTGAACAGGAAATCGTCTTGTTGACGAAGAAGTGATTTCTTTATCTGGGTTGATGAAATCTTAGTTGGCTTCAGTTTTTGGGACGTCATTTGGTCATTGAGAATATTACCAGGAACAAGACAACTTGTAAAGGGAAGATATTGTTACCTCTGCCAACGAAGATGGAAGGAGGTTATGTTTTACCCCTTGTTTGTGTGTGTGAGTTTATGAACAGCTTCCTGGCCTCAATTTTAATCTTAGAGTAATGAAATTTGCAAGTATTAACTGTTATGTAAAAAGCTGGAAAGGATTAAATTTTTGAAGGTCAAGGTCAAAGATAAAGCAAAATGTCTAATTCACGTAATCAACCATAAGTTTGGCCATCGTTGTCACAGAGACTTTAAACTTTGTTCATGTTTGAATGTAGGAAAATCCACGCCAATTAATACATGTTAAGGTCGAGCAAAAGGTCCAGAAATAAGCTGCCGCGGCGGAGGTCTGCGCTCTATTGAGCACCCCTCTAGATTTTATTTTATTTCTTCTAAGGGGCGTGAATGATTCGTGGATCCTTTTTCCGGTTCATAAGAACACTAAATTTCCACTGAATAATCACTGAAGTCGGATTTACAGATTGATAGTCGTAGTAAATACCATGATTGGGTTATTAATGAGTAAGCTTATATATATACTGTATATATATATATATATATATATATATATATATATATATATATATATATATATATATTTGGAGGAACAAAAAAGTCGTATAAATAAAAAGGTCTTTTATAAGGTATTTGAATATAGTAGAGAAGAATAAGAGTATCATGCAATTTATTTTTATTACTAGCCAATCTACAACCCTAGTTGGAAAAGCAGGATGCTACAAGCCAAAGGGCTACCATGGGGGAAAATAGCCCAGTGAGGAAAGGAAATAGATAAACTAAAAGAGAGGTAATCGATGATGAATATAGAATATATCAGTCATATATAACTATGAACATAGACTTATGTCAGCCTGTTCAACATATAAACATTCACTGCAAGTTTGAACTTCTGAAGTTCGCTAAGGCTAATACAACCGAATTTCAATTTGCTTACAAGTCTTCCATTCATCATCTCCCACTTCACGCTTCATAGCCCTCAGCCATGTAGGCCTGGGTCTTCCAACTCTTCTTGTGCCTCGTAGAGCCCAGTTGAAAGTTTGGTGAACTAATCTCTTTTACGGAGTGCGAAGAGGATGCCTGAACCATCTCCATCTACCCCTCATCATGATCTCATGCACATATGGCACTTGAGTAATCTCTCTTATAGTTTCGTTTCTAATCCTTTCCTGCCATTCAACTCCTAATATTCTTCTGAGGGCTTTGTTCCCAAGTCTATAAAATCTGTTGGATATTGTTTCATTGTCATACCATGACTCATGTCCATACAGTAACACCGATTTCACTAGACTGAAATATAGTCTGATTTTTATATGTAATTTCAGGCGATTTGATTTCCAATTTTACGTAACCCAGCCATTGTCTGATTTGTTTTTTTTTTTTAATCTTTCATTAAACTCCAATTCTAAATACCCTGTATTAGCGATCATAGTTCCTAAATATTCAAATGATTCCACCTCATTAAGCCTTTCTACTTCCAATGATATTTCATCTTCCGTTGCATATTCCGTTCTCATCATCTCTGTCTTTCTACTATTTATGTTGAGCCCAACCTCATATGATATTTCATGCATTCTGGTAGGCAAGCTTTGCAAGTCCTGTGGCGTTTTGCCAATAAGGACAGCATCATCAGCATACTCTAGGTCAGCTAATTTCCTGTTACAAATCCAGTCTAACCTTCGTCATCCCCAACTGTTTTATGCATTACCAAATCCTTGAGGAAGATAAACAACATGGGTGACAACACATTCCCTTGGAGTACTCCACTATTCAAAGGAAATTAATTTGAGAGGACTCCATTAACATTAACTTTGCACTTGCTTTGCTCACTAACAGACTTAATCAAATTTACATATATAAAAGGAATTCCATAGTAAAGGAGGACTCATCACAAAATTGGCCGGTGCACACTATCAAAGGGTTTTTCATTGTCCACAAATGCCATCCAAAGTGAATTCCTATATTCTACACCTTACTCTACATGTCTTAAAATGAAAATTTGGTCAGTACAACTACCTTCTCACAATCTTGCTTGTTACATATATATATATATATATATATATATATATATATATATATATATATATATATATATATACATCTACTATATATTTCTTTTCAGCCACTCTGAGCGGCATTGCCAAAACGTATAACTACTCGGTCTCTCCCTGTTCCCTCTGGAATGGGGAGAAGAGTAGTCATACCCTGGTGGGAGGGTGTACCCCGAAAGGAACAATCGGAAACCACAGCTGCGTGCGTGCGTGTGTTGAATCTGTGTTCATCTCCACCTAAATATTGATTGACGGGTCGCGTCCACTAGTCATGTAATATTTAATCATTCGCAGAGTTCAACAGACCTGGACACTGATGCTCATTCGGCTGCTGTTGTATCTATAATCAATTTTTTTTAGTGAGGCAGATTTGCAGAGACTCGTAGGGATGCCCCTTTAGCTCGGAAAAGTTTCCTGATTGCTGATTGGTCGGAAGTATTCGAACAAAAATACTGAAGACCAATCAGCTCTTAGGAAAAATTCCGAGCTAAAAGGGCACCCTTACGAGTCGGTGAAAATCTGCCTCACAAAAAAAAAAAAAAAAAAAAAAAATTACTATAGTCCCTGTGTGTGCGTGTGTGTGTGTGTGTGTGTGTGTACGTGTGTGTGTGTGTGACAACCAGATCCGGTTGAGATGATAGATCAACCATTATAACATAAAAACGATTGTGGTTGCAAGAACAGGCCGCACCCGGAAATGTGCATTAGCTCATCGTAGGATGTGCTAGTCTCTCTCTCTCTCTCTCTCTCTCTCTCTCTCTCTCTCTCTCTCTCTCTCTCTCTCTCTCTCTCAACTTGTATTCTTGTTTTTAGTGTTAACTGTTTTTCTTATTAATGTTGCATAAGATTTTTCATAACTAACTATCCTTTACATTCAGATCTCCCTTCGTAGGATGTGCTACTCTCTCTCTCTCTCTCTCTCTCTCTCTCTCTCTCTCTCTCTCTCTCTCTCTCTCTCTCTCTCTCTCTCTCTCTCTCAGCTTCTATTCATGTTTTTAGTGTGAACTGTTTTTCCTATTAATGTTGCATAAGATTTTTCATAACTCTGACCATCCTTTACATTCAGATCTCCGTGGACAATTCTATCCTGTTCGTAATACTAGGCAGGCAGTTAATTCTAATAGCCAGGCCTTCTCCATCACGAGGCTCAATACTACACAGTATTCTAGAAGTTTTATTCCAGCTGTGAACAAGTTGTGGAATGATCTTCCTAATCGGGTAGTTGAATCAGTAGAACTTCAAAAGTTCAAAGTTGCAGCAAATGTTTTTATGTTGACCAGGCTGACATGAGTCTTTTTATCTGTTTTTGACGTTATTAATAGTTTATATATGACATATCTGTTTTGACGTTGTTTTTGTTTTTAGAATGATTTATTGTTAATATGTTCTCATCATTTATGTATTTTCTTATTTCCTTTCCTCACTGGGCTATTTTTCTCTATTGGAGCCCTTGGGCTAATAGCATCTTGCTTTTCCAACTAGGGTTGTAGCTTCGCTAGTAATAATAATAGTAATAATAATAATGATAATAATAATAAGAATAATAATAATAATATTGGCTTTATTGCCTCATTCAGCCTTTAACTGATGAACGTGGATGAAATTCCTGTGCAGTAAACTCTCCAATTCATTAATCCCTTCACACTCCTCCACAGAAGGCTCATCAGCAGCCCGTTGGACCCCTCAAAAACTTTCTTTTAACCTCCACACTTCACTATCATAAAGGAGATTTAGTTCAGCATTCATTGGCTTCCTTAGAACAGTTCTTGCTACACTTATTCTGTCTTATGATTTGTCAGTTTATCATTATCCATTACAATAATTTCAGAAACATTTTACGATTCGACCTTTTTCCTTGATTTCAATTACTCAATTACTCTTTTTTTTTTTATTTGTTTACATTGTTTCTTTTCTGGTCTTTATTTTACATTATAACATTACTCTTTTGACAATTTACTTTCAGCTTTTTATGAACCCTTTCTAACTATTTTACTATACCCATTTTTTTAATGAGGCGCATTTGCACCGACTCGCAGCGGTGCCCTTTTAGCTCGGTAAAACTTTCCTGCTATCTGATTGGTTAGAATTATCTTGGCCAACCAATCAGCGAGCAGAAAACGTTTACGAGCTAAAATGGCACCCATGCGAGTCAGTGCATATCTGCCTCGCTAAAAAGAATTGACTGTAGCTACTGCAGGTTCTCTTAACTGTCTCCGATCAGCATATAATCACTATAGTCAATTCTTTTTAGTGAGGCAGATTTGCTCAGACTCACAGGGGGTGCCCTTTTAGCTCGGAAAAGTTTCCCGCTCGCTGATTGGTTGGACAAGATAATTCTAACCAATTAGATAGCCGGTAGCTTTAACGAGTTAAAAGGGCACCGCTGCGAGTCAGTGCAAATGCACCTCATTAAAAAAGATTGAGTATAGTGAACAACCATTCCACATTTTTTCCATTTTAGTGGAAAGATTATATTTTTATTTTTATGTTGACCAGTCTGACATGAGTCTTTTTACAGTTTATATATGACATATCTGTTTTTAAGGTTGTTAATAGTTTATATAGGACATATCTGTTTTGACGCTGTTACTGTTTTTAGAATGATATATTGTTAATTTATTCCCATCATTTATTTATTTCCTTATTTCCTTTCCTCACTGGGCTATTTTTCCCTATTGGAGCCCTTGGGCTTATAGCATTTTGCTTTTCCAACTAGGGTTGTAGCTTGGCTAGTAATAATAATAATAATAATAATAATAATAATGATGATAATAAAACTGTTATAAGACGCAATGGGAAGGAACGTCTTTATATCCAGAAAGCTGAAGAGTACTGGACATGATGAAAGGCGCAGATTATGTAGGGTAGCTCGACGAACTGCTAGTGAGCCTTTTATATAAGTGCGTTGAGATACTACCGCTAGAGAGTTACGGGGTCCATTGACTGGCCAGACAGTACTGCATTGGATCTCTCTCTCTGGTTACGGTTCTTTCCCTTTGCCTACACATACACCGAATAGTCTGGCCTATTCTTTACAGATTCTCCTCTGTCCTCATTCACCTGACAACACTTGAGATTACCAAACAATTCTTCTTCACCTAAGGGGTTAACTACTGCACTCTAATTGTTCAGTGACCACTTTCCTCTTGGTAAGGGTAGAAGAGACTCTTTAGCTATGGTAAGCAGCTCCTCTAGGAGAAGGACACTCCAAAATCAAACCATTGTTCTCTAGTCTTGGGTAGTGCCATAGCCTCTGTACCATGGTCTTCCACTGTCTTGGGTTAGAGTTCTCTTGCTTGAGGGTACACTCGGGCTCACTATTCTATCTCGTTTCTCTTCCTCTTGTTTTGTTAAAGTTTTCATAGTTTATATAGGAAATATTTAAATGTCATTGTTCTTAAAATATATATTTTCTTGTTTCCTTTCCTCACTTGGCTATTTTCCCTGTTGGGGCCCCTGGGCCAATAGCATCTTGCTTTTCCAACTAGGGTTGTAGCTTAGCAAGTAATAATAATAATAATAATGGAGCAATAAATAGCTTACACGATGAACTCCAATGAGTATTCGTGAACGATTCAGTACCTAATGTATAAATAGGTCAGTAAACTCATTAGCGAGGAATATCATTCATCTTTGTGAAGATAATCAACCCCCGCCCCCTGTCACCGCTGGAGGGAAAGGCCCCCTTGGCCTTGAGACTTCCCTGAAGGATGTCTCTATAAAACACATCCTCTCAGGGGGAAGATGTACAAAGACTAGTGTACGCGACCCATCCATCTCAGGGGGAAGATGTACAAAGACTAGTGTCTCAGGGGGAAGATGTACAAAGACTAGTGTCTCAGGGGGAAGATGTACAAAGACTAGTGTACGCGACCCATCCATCTCAGGGGGAAGATGTACAAAGACTAGTGTCTCAGGGGGAAGATGTACAAAGACTAGTGTACGCGACCCATCCATCTCGGGGGAAGATGTACAAAGACTAGTGTCTCAGGGGGAAGATGTACAAAGACTAGTGTACGCGACCCATCCATCTCAGGGGGAAGATGTACAAAGACTAGTGTCTCAGGGGGAAGATGTACAAAGACTAGTGTACGCGACCCATCCATCTCAGGGGGAAGATGTACAAAGACTAGTGTCTCAGGGGGAAGATGTACAAAGACTAGTGTACGCGACCCATCCATCTCAGGGGGAAGATGTACAAAGACTAGTGTCTCAGGGGGAAGATGTACAAAGACTAGTGTCTCAGGGGGAAGATGTACAAAGACTAGTGTACGCGACCCATCCATCTCAGGGGGAAGATGTACAAAGACTAGTGTCTCAGGGGGAAGATGTACAAAGACTAGTGTACGCGACCCATCCATCTCGGGGGAAGATGTACAAAGACTAGTGTCTCAGGGGGAAGATGTACAAAGACTAGTGTACGCGACCCATCCAAAAGGAGGGCAAATATTTAGATATGCATTTACTGGGTGATTCAAGCCGGCCGCTTTGGCAATTTTTGGGAGATTGTGGTTTTCGAGTGTACCTATCGGGGTACCACCTCTTATTAGGGTATGACTACCCTATCTTCCAACTACCCAAGGGACAGGAGAGACCGGGTAATCATACGTTTGGCAATGCAGCTTAGCGTGGCAGGATATATATATATATATATATATATATATATATATATATATATATATATATATATCTGTTACCTGTTAGAGTACCACCTCTTATTAAGGTATGACTACCCATCTCCCAACTAGCCAAGGTACGGGAGAGACCGGGTGATCATACGTTTGGCAATGCATCTCAGCATAGCAGGAAAGATATATGTACACACACACACACACATATATATATATATATATATATATATATATATTATAAATAATGATTGCTACTCCACATGCTCTCTCTCTCTCTCTCTCTCTCTCTCTCTCTCTCTCTCTCTCTCTCTCTCTCTCTCTTCCTCCTCCTCCTCCTCCTCCACCTCCTTAATGAAATATAGAATTCCAATTGAAATTATTTCAATCTACTTAATTTATCTGATTAAATATGATGGATTTCAATATATTAACTTATCGTTTTTGAAAAGGTTGATGATTTACTTGAGGTTTAAAGGTCACTCGTGAATAGCAGAGGCAAGGGACAAAGACAATGCCCTAGAGACCGACCATATATACCTCTTTCCATCAAGCTAGGTCCAGGGAGGACCAGGCAATGGCTACTGAGGATTCGGCAGGTAGACTTATAGCCTTCTGTAAACCATCTACTTCACAAGGATTGTGAGCTTACATGCACTACAAGACAATAACGAGCTTGAGGGGGTCTTGAACCCCTATCTAGCTGAATGCCAGAGAGGGACGTTTCCAATAGGCTACCACAGCCCATGTTCGATCACAATGAGAGGTAGAAATTTATTTATTTATTAATTTCTGTTCCAAAATCAAACCATTCTTCTCTAGTCTTGGGTAGTGCCATAGCCTCTGTACCATGGTCTTCCAATGTTGGTTAGCGTTCTCTTGCTTGAGGGTACACTCGGGTACACTATTCTGTCTTATTTCTCTTCCACTTGTTTTGTTAACGTTTTTATAGTTTATATAGAAAATATTTATTTTAATGTTACTTTTCTTAAAATATTTTATTTTTCCTTATTTACTTTCCTCATTGGGCTATTTTCCCTGTTGGGGCCCCCCGGCTTATAGCATCCTGCTTTTCCAACTAGGGTTGTAGCTTAGCAAGTAATAATGATAATAATAATAATAATAATAATAATAATGATAACAAAAATAACAGTAATGGGTAATTCGAATGATATTTTATCAATTACACGGTAGGTTGGGAGGTCTGGGGATAGCTCAGTGGCTTGCAAAAGTATGCAACCTGTCTAAGGATTTTAGTTTTCAAGTTCCTATGTGCCCTTTGCTAGCTCAGTTGGTCGCGTCCTTGTCTTTCTGTCGAGTTTCTACGGTTATCCTGATGCGAGGTAGAATTTTATTCCTGTTGTTCACATGACTGTAGATTTCGACA